>NW_027287394.1:932500-1532500 GCF_022747635.1 Hetaerina americana | reverse complement strand
TATCCGTATCCAAACACAATTCCGTATCCGCATGTTTCTGTATATGTGTCGATTTCCAGATTCGCCTACGAATCTTAATTTGCATCAGTATTTGTTTCTAAATCTGTATTCGTATAGCTATCTGTTTCTGTATCCGAATCCGCTTGCGTATCAATGTCCGCTTTCATAACCGTATCCGCTGCGCATTCACATCTGTGTCCGCATCCGCATCCGTAGCCGTATTTAAATCGGTATCCGAATCCGCATTGGCATCTGTGTCGCCATCCGTATCCGCTTCTTATCCGTTTCAGCAATTGTATCCCTATACAAATGCGTATCCGCATCTGTATCTGCATATGCATCCGTATCCGTATCCACATCCGTATTTGAATCCATATATGAATCCATATCCGCATTGATATCCGTATCTGCAACAGTATCCGTATTCGTATCTGTATTTGCATTTGTATCAACATCCGCATTCCAAACGGAATTCGCATCTAAATTGGCATTTATATTTCTATTCGTATCCGTGTCCTTTTCCGTGTCCGTTTCCAAATCCATATCTGAATTCCACTCTCTATCCGCATTGCTAGACGCATATATGTCTGACGTATATATGTATTCGTATCTGCATCAGGGACCCCAATTTTTACGTCATTCATATCAGCATCTGTATCCGCATTCGCATCCGTATCCAAATCCGCATCTTAATCCGCATATGTATCCGTATCTGCGTGTATACCTGCATCCGTATATGAGCCTGTATCCTAATAAGAATCGGTTTCAGAGTCTGCATCCGTATCGGCAATGGTTTCCGTGTAAGAATCCGAATGCGTATCCGTACAGTATCCGCATCAGCATCCGCATCCGTATCCGAACCCGATTCGTATTCGCATCCGGATCCGCCACCTCTTCCGCATTCATATCTGGTTCCGAATCCGTATGCGTTTCGCTTCCGGATCTACATCCGCTTACGTATCGTAATCCATATCCGTATATAAATTCGCATTTGTATCCTAATCTGCATGATAAATACCATCTGTATTCGCATCTGTATTCCGGATTTATATCCGCTTCCGTATCGAAATCCGTATCCGTTTATAATGTCACACCAGTATCCTAATCCGCATGATAAATCCCATCTGTATCCGCATCCGTATCTGAATCCGCATTCTGATCAATTTACTCGTCCAAATTAAAATCTGTCTGGCATCCGAATCCGCATCCATATCCGTGTCCTAATTTCTGAGCATTGCCGTATGAATATCCGAATTCCCCCCCAAGTTCGCATCCGCATATGTATCCGTTACCGAATTCGTTTCCGTATACCAAACCGTATCCGTATCCACATATGTATCCGTATCTGCGTCGGCATCCGCATCCGAATACGAATCTGCATATGCATCGGTATCCGTTCCCTAATCTGCATCCGCATCCACTTGGGATTCCGTATCCGAGTCCGCATGCGTATCCGTATCCGCATTCAGATCCGATACGCTAAGTATTCATATCTGCATAATGCGCATAATAAATCGCATCTGTATACACATCCGTTTTCAAATTCGCATCCGTATCTGCATCCACATCCTTATTGGCATCAGGTTCCCTATCCGTATCCGCATTCATATCCATTTTCACATCTGAATTCATATGTCTCTGCAAGACGTATCCTCATCCGTATCCGCATACGTATCCTCATCCGTATCCGCATAGGTATCCTCATAAGAATCCGCATCCGTGTTGGCTTCCAGGTCAACTTCCGTAATTTTAACAGCATCCATATTACTATCCACAACGTATCTGAATACGTATTCGTACCCGCATCAGCATCCGTATCCGCAATGGCATCCATTTTCGTATCCACTTCCGTGCCCACATCGGTATCCGTATCCATTTCCTCATCCATATCCGCATCAGTATCCACATCCGTATAAGCATCGGAATCGGCATTAGCGTCCATATCCGCATCGTTTTCCGTTTCCAAGACACATCCTGATTCGTATCCGTAACCGCATTGATATCCGCGTTCGTATCCGCATCCGTATCCATATCCTCATCTGCATCCACAAGTGCAACTGTATCGATATCTGAATCCGCCCTAGCATCCCCATTTATATCCGCATACTTAACCATATCCGCATCCTAATACGTATCCCCATTGCCGTCTATATTATCTAATTTTTCCTTTTCCGCATCCTCAACCCTATTCGCATCCGTATCCACTTTCGCATCTGAATCTACAATTACATCAGTATCTTCTTCCGCTATCATTTCCGCATCTGTTTCCGCATGCACGCCGGTATCCGCATCCGTATCTGCATCCGTATCCACATTCGTATTAGCACCTTCGAAACCTTTTGGTGTTATTTTTTACGATTTATTACGAATGGAAGCCAAGGGGGCTGGCACTTTTCATGGTAAAATGATAAAAATTAAAAATTCTAAAAATGGAAGTAATTAATGCCTTTAGAATATCTCAAGCATTCACTCACTTACTTTACCTTACATTTAAATAGAAAGACATTTTTTGCATATCTTTGGTATATTGTACACATTTAACAGTATTGAAATTTTTGACCTAATTATTTTCTTCTTTATTTTTGGTCATGTAGCATAAATTTTGGGTTTCTTGTGTTAAATGATAATATATGTTGTAAAGGATACGAACCCGGAAATGGATACCGATGCGCAAACATACAATGATGAGGATGCCGATAAGGATGTTGATATGGAAGCGGATACGGGTATTAATGCAGTAATGCTGATTTATACCCGCATTCGTATCCGTAACAGCATACGTATTGTTATCGTTATCGGCATCCGTATCCGTTTCCACATTCGTATCCGTATCAACATTCGCTTCAGCAGCTGCATCTGCATCAACATCCGTATCTGCATTCGTATCCACTTCGGTTTATGCATCCGCATCCGTTTCCGTTTACGTGTCCGCATACCTATCTATTTTCGCAACCGCATCCACATTCGTATGCGAATCTGTATGCATCCGCATCTGCAAATATATCCGTCTCCGTATCCGAATTGGCATCCGATTTCATATCCGCATCCTTATCTGTATCGGTATCGGCATTCGTATCGTAACCCATGTCCGTATCCGCATTTGCATCCGTATTCACCTCCGTATACGTATACGTTTCCCTAACCATATCCGCATTTCACCGATACACACATCCGCATATCCGCATGCGAATTTCCATCCGTATCCATGCAAATCTATATCCATATCCGTATCTGCATTCACATCAGTAATAAAAACTGAATTTTCATATCTATAATCATCCGTATCTCCCTCCTTGTCCGAATCCGTATTGGCCTCCGTGTCCGAATCCGTATCCGGGTTCATTCCGTATCTGCATCGGCATTTACATCCGCATCCCTATCCACATCCGTGTACGAAACCGCATCGGAATCTGCTTTCGCATCAATATCTTATCCGCTTCCGCATCCGTTTCCACATCCGTATCCCCATCCGTATACGAAACCGCATTTGTATCCACATCCGTATCCTTTTTCGGACATTCCTGCTTATCTACTTTCAGAGACATTTCCAAATAAAAATTCATATCCGTACCTGTTTCCGTATCGGCATCCGTATCCGCATCCGTGTGCGCATCTTTATCCACATCTTTATCCATATTTGCTTCCGTTTATCCATCCAAAACAGTACTCGCATCCATATCAGCATCTAAATAGCATCTGCATCTGCCTCTGTATCCGTATCCGCATCCACATCGGTATCTGTATCAACATCCGTATCCGTAACCATATCCAAATCGGTATCCGTGTCTGGATCAGTTTGTGCATTCGTATCCGCTTTATAACCGTATCAACATTTGCATCCGCATATACTAACGAATCCATTTTCGCGTCGACATCCACATTCGTATGCGTATCAGCATATGTATCCACATGCGCATCCTTATTCGTATCCTCATCCGTAACCGAATCCGTATCCGTACCTGCATCGGTATCCGCATCGGTTTCCGTATTCTTAAGAGATTTCGTGTCCGCAACATCAGCCGAATCTTTATCCGCATCCGTATTAGTTTCCGCATCCGGATATGTATCCGCATCCGCATCTATTTCCGTATCCGCATTAGCATCAGTATACGCATGCGCATTCGGGTTTGTACCCGCATCCGTATCCACATACGAATCAACACCCTCGAAACCTTTTTGTGGGAGCTTTTACAATATTTTATTCAAATTTCAATCAAAGGGGGGTTATGGCACTTTTTACGTTGAAACGGGAAAAAAATTTATTCTAAAAATTGATTATTTGCTTTAAGAACACCTCAATTATATACTCTTAATTATAAGAATGACGTTTTTGCATATTTTTCGGGTAAATGTACACTTTTAAAATGTTTAAAACGGTTCCAAATAAGTACCTAATTTCGCATCCATATTCTCATCTTCATCCTAATTAAACTTTGTATCCGCATCGGTATCGCCATCTACATTTACATCCGCATTCGCATCTATATACGCATCCGTGACCTAATCCGTTTCCTTTTCCGTATTCGTTTCCTTTTCCATTCGCGGAAACGGATGCGGATAAAGATGCGGAACTAATTGCACAAGCGGATAAACAAGCGGTTACGTATACGAATGCAAATATGGACGCTGTTACGTATACAGATGTGGTTTCGGTTACGGAAACGGATAAGGATAAGTATGAGGATGCGGATTCTATGTAGATTTGCAAAAGGAAGCGGTTATGTAATCAGATGCGGATTGGGGTGCAGATGAAATTGCGAACGCAGATACTGACGCGGATACTGATTCCAATGGGGTCACTGGGCTGGATACGGTTGCGGATACAGATGAAAATATGGATACAAAAAAGGTTAATGATGTGGATACGGATACAAATGTGGATACATATTCGGATGCGAATGCGGATACGGATGCAAATTCCAATGCTAATTCGGATACGGATATATAAATGGTTGCGGATAGGGATACGTATACGGATCCGGATACGGATGCAGAATCCGATACAGATACGGACACCTATGTAGATACAGAAACCGATAAGGGTACGGATTCGGTTGCGAATACGGATACGTACACAGGTGCGGATGCAGATATCGATGGGGATACGGATAAGAACAAGTATGCGGAAATAATTACGGGTGCAGAACGACCTCTGATGGGGAAACAGATACGGGTGTGGATACGGATGCAAATACGGAAAGTGTTGCGGACAGGGATGCGATTGGTGTTATGGATTTTGTTACGGATACGGATTCCGATGCGGATATGTATGAGGAAAAAAAATATTGATATGGACGTGGATGCGAAAAAGGATGCTGACACTGATACGAATGGTGATGTGGATGTGGATACGAATACGGAGGCAGATATGGATGTGGATAGAAATATGGATGCTGATGCGGGTGCGGAAGCGGATCAGGATGCGGATACGAATGCCAATTTAGTACGGATGTGTTACGGGTATGGATACCGATGCCAATACGGGTTCGGCTGAAGATACGGTTAAGATTAATACGCTGATACCGATGCGAATGCGCATGCATAAGCGGGTACGGATATGGACGCAAAGATGGATGCAGTTCCGGATGTGAATACGAATGTGGATACGGATGCGGCAATTGATATGGATACATTTGGTAATTCGGAAGGGAATTAGGATGAGGTTGTGAATGTAGATACGGTTACGGATGGAGATTATGATGCTGATACAGAGGCGAATCCGGATGAATACCCGGATGCGGAAATGGATACGAATGCGGAGCAAGATGCGAATGTGGATGCGGATGAGGAAGCAGACACGGATGCGAATGCAAATACGGATGCTGATACGAATCCAGATATGGTTATGGACACGAATGCAGATAACAGTACGGGTACGGATATGGATAGGAATGTGGAAATGGATGTGAAACCGATTCGATTCCTGCAGAAGAAACGGATGTTAAGGCGGACACGGATATCGATGCCTATACGGATGCGGATACAGTCACAGATTTGATGCCAATTTGGATGCGGATACAGACACGAATGGGAATATATATTTGGAAACGGATCTTGATACGGATGCGGATGCAGATCCGGATGCGGAAACGGACACGGATGCGGAACCAGATGTAGATATAGAAGAGGTGGCGGATATAGATGCGAATACGGGTTCTTAAACGGATGCGGGCACTTATGCAATAACGAATTCCGATGTGGATATTGATTAAATTATGGATCGGATGTTGTACTGATACGCATTTCAATTCCATTTCGGATGCGGAGGCGTATGAGGTGGCAGATACTGATTAAAATACGGATACGGATACGGATACAGATGCGGATGCTGATACCGCTGCGTATATTCATGCTCATATGGATACGGATACGGTTGTGTAAACGAATTTGGATATAATTTAAATGTATATTTTGAAACGGATAAGGATGCAGATGCTGATGCGGATGTAGATACGGATGCGAATACGGATATGGATAAAATTACGGATCCTGATGTGAATACTGAAGCGTTTACGGATTGGGACACGGGTGTGAATACTGATTCGGATACAAATTTGGGTACAGATGCGGATGTGGGTACATATGTGAATACATAGCTCATATGGATTTGAATGCGGATACGGGTACTCATGCGGATACGGATGTAGATTTGCATACAGATCCAAATGCGGATACGGATGAGAAAACCGGCGAAGAACCGGATACATATGCGGATTAAGATGCGGATTAGGATAGGGATAAGGATGCGCTTGATGATAAGGATACTTATACAGAAGCGGGTACAAATGTGGACACTGATGCGGATACGGATACAAACGCGGATGCTGATAGCGATGCGGATACGGAGGGAAATACCGAAATGGAAACGAATACGAAACGCACATGGGTTAGGACACGGATGTTAATACAGATGCGGATGCGGATGCGAACACAGATGTGAAAGCGGATGCGTATACGGATATGAATTCATGTACGCATTCCGAAGCGGATAACTGATGCGGAAACGAATGCGTAAAAGTAGACGGATACGGATGCGGTTACGTATGTGGATGAAGATACAGACGCGGTTGTGGATACGGGTGCCGATACCGATGCGGAAAAAGAGACGGGAGAAATTTAGATGCTTAGACGGATGCGAATGCGGTAATGGACGCGGCTGCGGATTAGGATGCGAATACGGATACGGATTCGTTTAGAGATGCGGATGCAGATACCGATGGGGGTACAGATAAGCTTGCGGATACGGATGCGAATAAAGATGCGGATCTGGATGCGCATATTGATACGGATGATGATATGAATACTTATCTGGATTTTAATATGGATTCTGATGCGGAAACGAATGCGGATGCAGAGGCTGATAAGAATGCGGATTCGGATGTGGATACGGTTTTAGATAGGAATGGGAATACTGATACGGATACAGGAACGGATACTCATGCTAAAAAGGATTCGGATACGGTTTTTGATATGGATGCGGATTCGGATGCGAAGACAGATGTGAATGCGTAGTGGATACGGATCTTAATGCGGCGACGGATACGAATGCGGATATGGATACGGAAGCCGATGGAAATACGGACGCATACTTCGAAACGGTCATCGATGCGGATACAGATCTTTATACGGATGCGAATACCAAAGCAGACACGGATATATATGCGGCTACGGATGCGGGTTTAGATACGGATACGGATGCCGAAACGGAGACGTGTACAAATGCGGACACTAATGGGGATTAGGATAGAAATGCGGTAGTGGATAGCGTTTTGGATATGGATGGGAATACAAAGAAGGAAATGAATACGGAAAAGGAAACGGATTAGGTCACGGATGCGTATATGGATGCGAATGCGGATGTAAATGTAGATGGCGATACCGATGCGGATACAAATTTTAATTCGGATGACGATGAGAATATGGATGCGAAATCACGTACTTATTTGGAACCGTTTTAAACATTTTAAAAGTGTACATTCACCCGAAAAATATGCAAAAACGTCATTCTTATGCTTAAGAGTATATAATTGAGGTGTTCTTAAAGCAAATAATCAATTTTTAGAATAAATTTTTTTCCCCTTTCAACGTAAAAAGTGCCATAACCCCCCTTTGATTGAAATTTGAATAAAAGATTGTAAAAGCTCCCACAAAAAGGTTTCGAGGGTGTTGATTCGTATGTGGGTACGGATGCGGATACAAACGCGAATGCGCATGCTTATACTGATGCTAATGCGGATACGGAAATAGATGCGGATGCTGATACATATCCGGATGCGAAAACTGATACGGATGCGGATAAAGATTCGGCTGATGTTGCGGACACGAAATCTCTTAAGAATACGGAAACCGATGCGGATACCGATGCAGGTACGGATACGGATTCGGTTACGGATGAGGATACGAATAAGGATGCGCATGTGGATACATATGCTGATACGCATACGAATGTGGATGTCGACGCGAAAATGGATTCGTTAGTATATGCGGATGCAAATGTTGATACGGTTATAAAGCGGATACGAATGCACAAACTGATCCAGACACGGATACCGATTTGGATATGGTTACGGATACGGATGTTGATACAGATACCGATGTGGATGCGGATACGGATACAGAGGCAGATGCAGATGCTATTTAGATGCTGATATGGATGCGAGTACTGTTTTGGATGGATAAACGGAAGCAAATATGGAATAAGATGTGGATAAAGATGCGCACACGGATGCGGATACGGATGCCGATACGGAAACAGGTACGGATATGAATTTTTATTTGGAAATGTCTCTGAAAGTAGATAAGCAGGAATGTCCGAAAAAGGATACGGATGTGGATACAAATGCGGTTTCGTATACGGATGGGGATACTGATGGGGAAACGGATGCGGAAGCGGATAAGATATTGATGCGAAAGCAGATTCCGATGCGGTTTCGTACACGGATGTGGATAGGGATGCGGATGTAAATGCCGATGCAGATACGGAATGAACACGGATACGGATTCGGACACGGAGGCCAATACGGATTCGGACAAGGAGGGAGATACGGATGATGATAGATATAAAACTTCGGTTTTTATTACGGATGTGAATGCAGATACGGATATGGATATAGATTTGCATACGGATACGGATGGAAATTCGCATGCAGATACGCGGATGTGTGTATTGGTGAAATGCCGATATGGTTAGGGAAACGTATACGTATACGGAGGTGAATACGGATGCAAATGCGGATACGGACAGGGGTTACGATACAAATGCCGATACCGATACAGATAAGGATGCGGATATGAATTTGGATGCCAATTCGGATACGGAGACGGATATATTTGCAGATGCGGATGCATATACAGATTCTCGTACGAATGTGGATGCGGTTGCGAATATAGATAGGTATGCGGACACGTAAACGGATGCGGATGCATAAACCGAAGTGGATACGAATGCAGATACGGATGTTGATGCAGATGCAGCTGCTGATGCGAATGTTGATACGGATACGAATGTGGAAACGGATACGGATGCCGATAACGATAACAATACGTATGCTGTTACGGATACGAATGCGGGTAAAAATCAGCATTACTACATTAATATCCGTATCCGCTTCCATATCAAAATCCTTATCGGCATCCTCATCATTGTATGTTTGCGCATCGGTATCCATTTCCGGGTTCGTATCCTTTACAACATATATTATCATTTAAAACAAGAAACCCAGAATTTATGCTACATGACCAAAAATAACGAAGAAAATAATTAGGTCAAAAATTTCATCTCTATTAAATGTGTACAATATACCAAAGATATGCAAAAAAGGTCTTTCTATTTAAATGTAAGGTAAAGTAAGTGAGTGAATGCTTGAGATATTCTAAAGGCATTAATTACTTCCATTTTTAGAATTTTTAATTTTTATCATTTCACCATGAAAAGTGCCAGCCCCCTTGGCTTCCAATCGTAATAAATCGTAAAAAATAACACCAAAAGGTTTCGAAGGTGCTAATACGAATGTGGATACGGATGCAGATACGGATGCGGATACCGGCGTGCATGCGGAAACGGATGCGGAAATGATAGCGGAAGAAGATACTGATGTAAATGTAGATTCAGATGCGAAAGTGGATACGGATGCGAATAGGGTTGAGGATGCGGAAAAGGAAAAATTAGATAATATAGACGGCAATGGGGATACGTATTAGGATGCGGATATGGTTAAGTATGCGGATATAAATGGGGATGCTAGGGCGGATTCAGATATGGATACAGTTGCACTTGTGGATGCAGATAAGGATATGGATACGGATGCGGATACGAAAGCGGATATCAATGCGGTTACGGATACGAATCAGGATGTGTCTTGGAAACGGAAAACGATGCGGATATGGACGCTAATGCCGATTCCGATGCTTATACGGATGTGGATACTGATGCGGATATGGATGAGGAAATGGATACGGATACCGATGTGGGCACGGAAGTGGATACGAAAATGGATGCCATTGCGGATACGGATGCTGATGCGGGTACGAATACGTATTCAGATACGTTGTGGATAGTAATATGGATGCTGTTAAAATTACGGAAGTGGACCTGGAAGCCAACACGGATGCGGATTCTTATGAGTATACCTATGCGGATACGGATGAGGATACGTATGCGGATACGGATGAGGATACGGCTTGCAGAGACATATGAATTCAGATGTGAAAATGGATATGAATGCGGATACGGATAGGGAACCTGATGCCAATAAGGATGTGGATGCAGATACGGATGCGAATTTGAAAACGGATGTGTATACAGATGCGATTTATTATGCGCATTATGCAGATATGAATACTTAGCGTATCGGATGTGAATGCGGATACGGATACGCATGCGGACTCGGATACGGAATCCCAAGTGGATGCGGATGCAGATTAGGAAACGGATACCGATGCATATGCAGATTCGTATTCGGATGCGGATGCCGACGCAGATACGGATACATATGCGGATACGGATACGGTTTGGTACACGGAAACGAATTCGGATACGGATACATATGCGGATGCGAACTTGGGGGGGAATTCGGATATTCATACGGCAATGCTCAGAAATTAGGACACGGATATGGATGCGGATTCGGATGCCAGACAGATTTTAATTTGGACGAGTAAATTGATCAGAATGCGGATTCAGATACGGATGCGGATACAGATGGGATTTATCATGCGGATTAGGATACTGGAGTGACATTATAAACGGATACGGATTTCGATACGGAAGCGGATATAAATCCGGAATACAGATGCGGATACAGATGGTATTTATCATGCAGATTAGGATACAAATGTGAATTTATATACGGATATGGATTACGATACGTAAGCGGATGTAGATCCGGAAGCGGAACGAATACGGATTCGGAACCAGATATGAATGCGGAAGAGGTGGCGGATCCGGATTCGAATACGAATCGGGTTCGGATACGGATGCGGATGCTGATGCGGATACTGTACGGATACGCATTCGGATTCTTACACGGAAACCATTGCCGATACGGATGCAGGCTCTGAAACCGACTCATATTAGGATACAGGTTCATATACGGATGCAGGTATACACGCAGATACGGATACATATGCGGATTAAGATGCGGATTTGGATACGGATACGAATGCGGATACAGGTGCTGATATGAATAACGTGAAAATTGGGGTCCCTGATGCAGATACGAATACATATATACGTCAGACATATATGCGTCTAGCGATGCAGATAGAGAGGCGAATTCAGATATGGAATTGGAAATGGAAACGGAAAAGGAAACGGAAAAGGATATAAAATTGAATGCAAATTTTTATACGGATGCGATACGGACACATTTACTGATGCGTCTAACGTTGCAGATAGGGAGGCGAATTCGGATATAGAATTGGAAACGGACATGGAAAGGAAACGGATACGGATAGAAATATAAATGCCAATTTGGATGCGAATTCCGTTTGGGATGCGGATGTGGATACAAATGAAAATACAGATACGAATGCGGAAACTGTTGCAGATACGGATATCAATGCGGATATGGATTCATATATGGATACAAATACGGATGTGGATACGGATACGGATGCATATGCAGATACGGATTCGGATACGCATTTGTATAGGGATACAATTGCTGATACGGATAAGAAGCGGATACGGATTGCGACACAGATGCCAATACGGATTCGGATACCGATTTAAATACGCCTGCGGATGCGGACACAGGTGTGAATGCGCAGCGGATACGGTTTTGAAAGCGGACACGGATACGCAAGCGGATTCGGATACAGAAACAGATAGCTATACGAATACAGATTTAGAAACAAATACTGATGCAAATTAAGATTCGTACGCGGATCTGGAAATCGACACATATACAGAAACATGCGGATTCGGATAAGTGTTTGGATACGGATAAGGATGCGGATACGGATGCTGATAACGATACTGATATAGATGACGCGACAAATGCGGACACTGATGCGGATACGGCTACATATGCGGATGCGGATAGCAATATGGATACGGATGGGAATTCTGATGAGGAAACAAAAACAGACATAGATTAAGACACGGATACGGATGCGTAAACGAATGCGGATACGAATGCCAGAGATGTTAATTCGGATGTGGAAATTTATTAAAATTAAGCAAAAGATACGGATGCTGATTTTTATACGGACTTAAATGTAGATACGATTTATAATGCGGAATAGGATACGGATGCGAAACCAGATGGAAATGCGGAAGATGTGGTGGATTCGGATGCGAAGACAAATAAGGGTTTAGATACGGGTGCAAGTACTAATGTGGCTCCTAAGGCGGATACGGATTCCGATGCGAATAATGATGTAGATTTTGATACGGCTTCGGATGAGGAAGTCATATCAAATACGGTTGGGGATGAGGTTGCGGATACCAATCGGAATACAGAAACAGATGCGAATACTAATGCGGATACGCATACCGAAGCTGATATGGATTCCCATTTGGATACGGATATGGATGTGGATTTGTATACGTATGAAATTTTAAATACGGATGCTGATGCGGAACCGGGTGCGGAAGCAGATGCTGATACGGCAGAAGATACGGATTCCGTTTAGCGTTTTGATAGGAATACGGATGATGATACGTATACAGAAGCCGATACAAATAGGGACTCGGATGTAAATACAAAGTCGCATACGGATTAAAATACGGATGCGGACACAGATGTGAATGCATAGCGGATACGGATCTGAATGCGCATACGAATACGCATGCGGATATGGAAACCGATGAGGAGGCGTGTGTATATTTGGAAACGGATAACGATTCGGATGCAGATTTGTATACGGATGCGGACATCGACGCAGATACGAATACATATACGGATACGAATGTGAATTTGGATACGGATGCGTATACGGGTGCTTTTACGGATACTGATACGGATTTGGGTATAAATGCAGCTACTGATGTGGATACGGATACAAATACGGATGCGGATAGCGATGCGGATACGGATGTAAAAGGATATGAAAACGGACAAGGATTAGGACACGGGAGGGGATATGGATGCCAATGCGGATGCGGATACAGATTTCAATGTGGATACGGTCGCAAATGCCGTTACGCATTTGGAGGCGGATACGGATTGGAAAATGGATGCAGATAAGGAGACGGATACGTATGCGGTTACGTATGTGGATGGAATACAGAGGCGTATGCGTATACGGATACAGATACCGACGCAGATGAGGATACGGATACGGATGTGAATGCCGATACGGATACGAGAGTGAATGCCGATACGGATACATATGCGGGTATGGATGCAAAAGAGGATACCGATGCGGATAACGAAGCCAATTTTGATGCGAATGCGATATACGGATGCAAAATCAAATACTGATTTGGAAACGGATACTGATGCGGACACAAATGCGAATGTGAATGCGGAAGAGTATGCGTATTAGCATAAGGATGGGGTTGTGGAACAAGATACCGATGCGGATACGGATTAGGATAAGGATGCGAATGCGGATGCTGAAACGGATGCAAATGCGGATATAAACGGAGATGGGAATACCGATGCAGATACGAAATTGGATGCGGATGAGGATACGGATGTTAATCAGATTATGGTGTGGAAAAGTATATGGATGTGGAGGGATGCAAATGTGGATGCGGTTGAGGATTCTGAATAAGTTACTTATGCGGATACAGAAGCGGTTACGTTTACGAATGCAGATACAGCTGCGGTTATGTATACATATGCAGACACGGTTACGGTAATGGATTCGGCTAAGAATAAGGATGCGGAAAATATGTAGATGAGGATAAGGACGCTGTTTGGTATGCAAATGCAGAACCCTATGGAGGTACAGAAACTAATGTGGATGCGGATTTGAATGCGGATACGGATACATATACAGATGCGGATGCGGATTTGAATGCGGGTACGGATACATATACAGATGCGGAGGAAGATACCGATTGAGATATGGATATGGATACGATTGTGGATATGGATACGAATATGGAATGACTTCTGATGGGAAAACAGATACGAAACGAATACGGATACAGATGTGGATTTGAATTCAAATACAGATAAGGATGCGGACAAGAATTTGAATGGAGATACGGATACCTAGGTTGATATGAATGCGGATACTAATGCAGAGAAGGATGCCGATGGGGATATGTATGGAGAAATTGATACGGATATGGATGAAGATACTGATGCGGATGCGAAACGGATGCTGATGCGAATAGAGATGCAGATGCGGATCCGGATAAGAATATGGATGCTGATTCGTAACGAATGGGAAAAGGATTCGGATACGGATGCGGATAGAGATGCCAAACAGATTTGAATTCGGATTTGGAAATCGATCTAAATGCTGTTACACATTCGGTTTTGGATTATGATTCTAATTCGAATATGGATTCAAATTCGGTTGCGGGATTTGGAGGAGTCAGATACGGATGCGGTTACGTATGTGGATGCGTATGCGGATAGGGATACCGATGCGGATAAGGATACGGGTACGAATGTGAATGCCGATACGGATATTTATACGGATATGGATGCAAAAGAGGATACCGAAGTGGATGAAGAAGCCAATTTTGATGCGATTAAATAAACGGATGCAAAATAAAATGTTTATGTGGAAACAATTACGGATGCGGACACAAATGCGAATGTGGAAACGGATGAATATGCGGATACGCATGAGGATGGGGTTGCGGCACAAGATACCGATGCGGATACCGAAACGAATTTTTATGCGAATGAGCTTACGGATGCGAGATCAGATACTCATGTGGAAACGTTAAAATTGTAAACGTGTGCATTGTAAACATTGTAAAGGTGTTTAAATTATGAAAAGACGTCATTCTTTTGTTTTAAAGTAAATGATTGAGGTGTTTTCAAGGCATAAAATCCATTTTAGAAATTCGATTTTTTCTCATTTCACCTTGAGAAGTACCATTCCTCCCATGGAATATTGATGCTGATACGGATACAAAAGCTGATAAGGATGGAGACTTTGGTGCAAATACGGATTTGGATACGGATTGAAATACGAATGCGCACACGCATGCGGACACAGATATGAACGCATAGTGGATACGGAACTAAATACAGATACAGAAACGCATGTGGATACGGATTCGTATATGGATGCTTAATCCGATGCAGATACGGACACATATGTGAATACGGATGTAGATTTAGATGCGGATAGGGATGCGGATACGAGTGCTCATACGGATACTGATACTTATGATGCAACAACTGCGGACACAGATGCGGATTCGGATACATACGTAAATGCGGATAACGCTGCGGAAAAAGAAGTAAATAAGGATATGGAAACTGCCCCGGATTAGAACACGGATTTAAATACGGATGCGAATACAGATGTGAATGCGGATGCGGATACGTATGCGAAAGCCGGTACGCATTAAGTAGCGAATACGGATGCGGAAACAAATTCGTATACGGATGCGGATACGGATTCGAATATGGATGCGGATGAGAATATGGATGCGCACAAGGATGAGGTTGCGGAAAAAGATAAAGTGGCGGATATAAAAGCAGGTTTTGATGCGGATAAATAAACGGATGCGAAATCAGATACGGCAAATGCGGAAACGTAAACATTGTAAAGGTAGACACAAAACGGAAAATTATGCAAAAATATTTCTTTTGTTTCTGAGTAAATGATTGGGGTGTTTAATGGCATATAATCCATTTTTAGAATTTGAACTTTTCTAATTTCTCCGTGAAAATGCCATTTACCCTCCTTGGACAATGGATGCTATAACTGATACGGAACGCGGACGCGAAAGAGAACAAGGATATTGATACAGATGAGGATACGGATGTGGTTACTCATACGGATGGCAGACAGATTAAATGAATAGATGAACAGATAGATGAATTAGATGCGGAAATTGATCTGAATTTCGGATATGGATTCGGATGCTGATGCAAATAAGGATGTGGATGCAGATGCGTATACGGATACAGATACGATTAATCATGCGGATTACTTTACGGAATCGAATTCATATAAGAATACGGAAACGGATATGGATGATAAACTAGATCAGGGCGCTTAAGAGGTGAAGGGTATGAATGAAACGATGAATACGGGGTTGGATACGTATGCGGATTATGATGCATATACGGATTCAGATGCGGATATTGAGGAAATTATGGATACGGATTGTATGGTAGGAATTGAGGTGGCTGATCCAAATGCGAATAAAGATACGGATACGGAAGCGGATAAGAATTCGGATGCCGATTCGGATACGGAAACCGATATGGATGCAGATGCAGATAATGATTTGCATAAGGATGCGGATGCGAAAATTTAGAGGAATGCGCACCCGTTTACGGAAACGGATGCGGAGGCATTTACCGATGGAGATACCGATTCAGATACGGAAGTAAGTGCGGATGCAGGTGTTGATACGGATACGGATGTGGAAACGGATACGGCTGCCGATACCAAAACGTATGCTCATACGAATATGAATGCGGGTATAAATCAGTATCCGCATTGGCATCCGTATTTGCTTCCGTATCAACATCCTTTTCGGCATCCGCATCATTGTACGTATCCGCATCTGTATCCATTTCCGGATTCGCATCCTTTTCAATATACCTTCCATATAAAACTAAAAACCCAGAATCAATGCTCCATTTCAAAAGAATTACGTAAAATTTAAGTATGGGAAATATTTCATCTCTTTTAATTGTGTAGATTTTACATAAAAATATGCAAAAAATGTCATTCTTATTTTTGGTAAAATGCTTGAGGTGTTCTAAAGGCATTAATACCCTTTATAGAATTTTTAATTTTTCTCATTTCACCATACAAAGTGCCTTTTCCCCTTGGATTCCAATCGTAAGAAATCGTAAAAAATCGTAAAAAACACCCTAAGTTTCCGAGGTCTTATTTCGAATGTAGATATAAAAATGGAAACCGACCTGGATGCAAACACGGATGGGGAAATGGATGCGGAAGCGAATACTGATGTAAATGCAGATTTGGATGCTCTAGCGGATACGGATGTGGATAGGGATATGAATGTAGAAACGGAAAAATATGCGGATATAGACGCGAATGCGGATACGAATGTGGAGCCGGATATGGATGAGAAGAAGGATAAAAAGGCGAATACGGATGTGTATACGGATGCTAAGGCTGATTCGGATAGAGCTGCGGATGTAGATACATATCCGGCTGGAGCAACGGATACAGTTACAGATGCAAATGTGGATGCATATGAGGATATGGATACGGATGCAAATACATAAGAGGATAGCAATGTGAATACGAATACGGATGAGGATGTGGCTTCGGAAACAGAAAACGATGCGGATACGGATGTGAATGCGGATACGGATGCGTAAACGGATGTGGATACCGATACGAATACAGATACGGATAAGACGGATATAGATACACGATACGGACATGAAGACGGACACAGTTCTGGATTCGAATGCGGTTGTGGTTACGGAATACGGCCACGGATGCGGATGTGGATTATGATGCGGATACAGATGCGGATACGAATGATGTTACGGATACTAATACGTAAATGGGTACAAATGCACTCTGGTGCGGATACGATTACAAATGCGGATGAGGATGACGATGCGGATGTGGAGGCGCTACGGATATCGAAACGGATACGAAAACGGACACAGATTATGACACAAATGGGAATACGGATGCGGATAAAGATGCGGATAGACATGTGAATGCGCATGCGGCTGGGATAGGAATGACGGTACGCTCACGGAAACGAATTTTGATGCCTAAAAGAATGCAGATAAGGAGACCGATACGGATGCGTTTACGTATGTGGATGAGAATGCAGACTTGGATGAGAATGCGAATACCGATGCGGATAAGGAAAACAATTCAAATGTTGATGATGAAACGGATGTGAATGCGGATATGGATACAGATGGAGATACCGATGCGGATACATATTTGAATGCGGATACATTTTTGAATGCGGATACGGATGCGGACACATATTTAATGCGAATACGGATGCGGATGCCTTAATGGAGTTTACAGACGCGGATACGGATGAGGATACATATTTGAATACGGATACGGATAATGAAACGAATGCAGATAAGGAGACGGTTACGGATGCGGTTACGTTTATGGTTTTTACAGTCGCGGATATGGATGCAGATACATATTTGAATGCGGATACGGACGCGAATGACGGTACGCTTATGGCAGCGGATACGGATGCTGAAACGAATGCCGATTAGGAGACGGTTACGGATGCGGTTACGTTTATGGAGTTTACTGACGCGAATACGGATGCGGATACATATTTGAATGCGGATACGGACGCGAATGACGGTACGCTTATGGCAGCGGATACCCATGCTAAAACGAATGCAGATAAGGATACGGTTACGGGTGCGGTTACGTTTATGGAGTTTACGGACGTGGATATGGCGATGCGGATATGAAGGCAAATACAGCTGTGGTAACGGATACTGATAAGGATTCGGATACGGATAAGGATGCAGATATGGATGTGGATACAGATGTGAATGCGGATACGGATGCGAATGCTTGTACGCATACGGAAGCTGATAGGGATGCGGAAACGCATGCAGATAAGGGAACGGATGCGTATAAGGGAACGGATGTGGATGCTATTGTGTGTGTGGACGAAGATACAGACGTGGATGCAAATACTGATGCGGGTTCCAATGCGGATAGGGATACGGATACGAATGTGGATGCTCAAACTGATACGAATGCGGATATGTTTGCAGATGGGTTTACGATAAGGATACAAATGCGAATATAAAGGCGGATGACGATACGGATGATAATCTGATTCTAATGCGGAAACGTTCTCTGTTTTGAAATTTTTTACATTTAAACAAAAGTTATGCAAAATAGTCATCATGTTGTGGTAAAGTAAATGATTCAAGTGTTTTCAAGACAAATAATCCATTTTTATAATTTTAGTTTTTTCTCATTTCACCGTTCTAATCCGCATCAGCATTCGTCTAAGCATCCACATTCGTATCTGTAACAGCTTCCGTATTATATCCGTATCCGCATCCTTATCCGTATTCGCATTGGTTTCCGCATCCGTATATATATCCGAATTCAGATCCATATCCGTATCGTTTTCCGTTTCCAAATCCACAAACTAATCCGTATCCGTATTCGCATTGATATTCGCTTCCGTATCCGCAGCCGTATTCGCATGTGTATACATTACCTAATCTGCATCCGCAATTGGATCTGTTTCTGAATCCGTATCCGTATCCGCATCTGGATATGTATCTGCATCCATATCCGAATCCGCATTAGCATCCGTGTACGCATCGTACTGACATATATATCTCCCTGCTTATCCATATCCGCATCAACAGCCAAACCCGCAAACGAAAATGTATACGTAATCATTATCGTATCCGCATTTGCATCGATATCCATATCCGTATCTGTATTCTAATTCGCATTTGCATCCGTAACTGTATTCGCGTCCAAATCCTCATCCGTATCTATATACGCATTCTAATCCGTATTAATATCCGCATTTTCATCTATATCCGCAATCGTATCCAACTGCGTGTCCACATCCGTATCCGATTCCACATCTGCATCAGCATTTGCATCCGCATCCGCATCACTATATGTTACCGGCTTTTATTTGCATTGACCTACAAATCCTATTCACATCCGCATCCGTTGCCCCATCCAAATCCCCCTCCGTAAACGTCACCGAATCCGTATCCACATCTGCATCCGTTTCGGCACCCTGTTCCGCTTTATTATCCGTATCCGCGTTCCCCTCCCTATCCGCTAACGTATCCGTATTCGCATCCGTATCCACATCCATATTCGTTCAGTATCTTTATCCACATCCGCATCCTTATTTGTATCAGCATCCTTAACCGAATCTGTATCCGTACCTGCATCGGTATCCGCATCTACTACCGCATCCGCAAGAATATTATAATCCGCTCCCACATTCGCGTCTTATTTCGCATCCCTATCCATTTCCACGTCTGTATGGATATCCATATCCGTATTCCAATTACCATCCGTACAAGCATCCACATTGGCATTTGTATCCGCATCCGTATCCATATCCGTATCCACACCCGTATCCGCTTTCTTATCCGTATCCTCATCCATATTGTTATATTTGTTCGTATCCGCGTTCGTATCAGCTTTTGTATCCGCATCCATATCCACATTCGAATCATAACAGTGGAAACATTTTGGTGAAATTTTTACCATTGAATATTCCGATTTGAAACCAGAGGGGTATTCGGTAGTCGGTAATGGTACTATTCACGGTGAAATGAAAAAAAATTTAAATTATAAAAATGGATTATGTCTTGAAAACACCTGAACCATTTACTTTAACACAACATAACGACTTTTTTTGCATATTTTTTGGTTAAATGTAAAAAATTTCATTGCATAGATTTTCACATTAGAAGCAATTTATCATCCGTGTCGTCATCCGCAATTATATTCGCATCTGTATCCATATTGGCAACCCAACTGCATCCATATCCGCATTCGCATCAGTTTGAGCATCCACATTCGTATCCATATCCTTATCCGCATTGTAATCCGCATCCGTATTTGCATCCACGTCTGTATCTTCAACCACCTAAGTATTGGCATGCACATCCGTTCCCTTATCCGCATACGTTTCCGCATCCGTATCCGCTTCCGTATGCGTACAAGTATTCGCATCCGTATCCGCATTCACATCTATATCCACATCCGTATCTGTATCCACATCCGTATCTGCATCCTTATCCGCATCCGTGCGCTTATCTGTATCCGTTACAACAGCTGTATTTGCCTTCATATCCGCATCGCCATCCACATCGACATCTGCATCCGCCTATGCATCCCAATCCGCATTAGTGTCCGCAGTTGTACCAATATCCGTATCCGAATCCGTATCAGCATCCGTATCCGCATCCGTATCAGTATCCGCATCTGCATCCGTATCAGTATCCTAATCCGCATCCGATTATGTATCCCTATCTGCGTCGGTATTCGCATACGTATGCTAATCTGTGTCCACATGTGTAAACATTTTCAAAACGTCTTTCTTACCCACATCAATTTCCGCAATTGTATCCGCATGCGTATCCGTATTTTATCGGAATCCGTTTTCGAATCCTTGTCCCCATCCGTATCAACTTATGTATCCTTATCGAATCCGTGTCAGCAACTTCATCCGCATCTGTGTCTAGCATTATCCACACTCGCATCTATATGCTCAGCCATATATTTAACAGGATCCGTATCAAAACCAGTATCTGCATTCGCATCCGCATCCGTTTCCGTTTCCGCATCCATATCCGCCACCTCATCCGCATCAAATCCGTATTGGAATTGACATCGGAATCCGTAACTACATCCGTATTCATACATGCTCCATATCCGAATATGAATTCGGATCCGTATCCACCAACGCTTCGGCATTCACATCTGTATCCGTATCCGTTCCCGCATCCGGAATATGAAACGCATCCGTATCGTTATCCGTTCCGTATATGAATTCGAAACCGTACCCTAATATAATGCGTCTGTATTCTAATCCGTATCCGAATCAAAATCCGTAACAATATCAGCAGCCGCTTCCGTATTGGAATTCGATCTGTACCCGCAGCCGTATCCTCACCCGCATCCTTATACGCATCGATATCTGCGTCCGCATTCGCGTCCGTATCCGCAGCTGCATCCGTTTTTTCATTTTAATCCAGATATGTGTCTGTATTTGTATCCTCATTTATGTTTATATCCGTATACGCATTTCTATTTGCATCTGTATCCCTAATAGAATCCGTATCTGCCACCGCATCCGCATCTCTCTTCAATTTGACGTCTGTATCCGTTTGCAAATCCATATCTGAATCAGTATTTACATCCGTGTCCCCTTCCGTTCTTGCTTCTGTATCCTCATTAGCATCTGTATCCCTAACTAAAGTCGTATCCGTATACATAACTGCATCCGATATCAGATCTGCCTCAGCATCCGTTTCCGCATCAACATTCGTGTAAAAATCCTCATCCGTATCCGCGCACATATCTGTACTAATATGCACATGCATATTTGCATCGGTGTCCATATATGCATCCGTATCCGCATTAGTATCCGTCTAAGCATCCGTATTCACCACTTCATAAGCATCGATATTTGAATTGACATTCGTTCCATATCCACATACGCCGCTATAAAAATATCCAAATTGGCATCGGAATCCGTATTAGCATCCGTATCCGTATATGAATTCGAATCCGTATCCTAAATGACATAATCAATCTCATCTGCATCGGCAATGAAATTCGAATCCGCATTTGTATACATCCGCGTCCGCATTGACATCAGCATCTGTAACCGTTTCAGCATCCACAACCCTATGCACATCAATATCCGTGTCCGCGTTCGTCTCTTTTCCGCATCCGTTTGCGAGTTCGTATCCAAATTCATATCCGTAATGGTATCCGCATTCGTGTCCTTTACCGTTAATACATTCGTCCCCGCCTCCGTATCCGTATCTGCATTCGCATCCGTGTCCGATCTTTATCCGCATTCGCATCTCTATCCCCATCTTTATTCATTTCCGTATCCGGATATTTATCCGAATCCGCTTCTATGTCCGCATCATAATCTGCATCCGTATCCGTATCTGCATTTGCTGCCCAATCATCATCCGCTTCCGAATTAGCATATGTATCCATATCTTTTGCCACATCGGTATTAAAATTCGCATCTGTCTCCGCGCCTTTATCCGCATCCGCATTCGCCTAAGCATCCGCATTTGTATCTGTATCAGCATCCATATTATATCCGTATCGCAATAAGTATCCGTATTAGCATTGGCATCCCCATCCGTATAAAAAATCAGATAAGTATCCGCGTCGTTATCCGTCTCCCAATCCATATCCTCATCAGTATCCTTATCCGGATTGGTATTCGCTTCCTTATAAGCATCCGTAATCGCATCTGTATCCATATCTTCATTTGCATACGTATTGGGATCCGTATCCACATCCGTATCCGTATCCGCATCCGGATATGTATCCGCATTTCATATCGAAATCCATATACGAATTAGCATTAGCATCCCTGTACGCTTCCACATCCGTATCAACTTCCGTATTCCTATTAGCATCCGTATCCACATTCGAATCTATATCAACAAATTTTTCCGTTTCTGCATTCATTTTTGCATCTGCCTCCGTATCCGCATTCGCATCCAAATCTGCAACTATATCAGTATCCGCTTCTGTATCCATTTCAGCATCCATATCCCTATACATTTCGGTATACGCATCCGTATCTGCATCCGGAAAAGCATCTGCGTCCGCATCCGCTTCCGCTTCAGCATCCGTATTAAAAGCCACATTCTAATTCGTACCTATATTTTTATCCTTATCCATAAGTATCCAAACCTGCCTCAGTATCCGTACCTTAATTATTATATGCATCTTTATCCGCAAGCTAATCGGTATTCTGACCGATATCCGAACCCTTATCCATATCCGTATTCGAATCGACATCCGTATTCACATTTGTATACATAACTGCATCCATTATTGCATCTTTATCTGTATCCGCATCAGTATCCGCTTCCGTTTCCGAACGTGTATTTGTAATTGAATCGTATTCGCCACCTCTTTCGCATTCACATCTTTATCTTCATCCGTATTCGTATCCGCATCCGGATAGTAATCCGCATCGTATCTGCATCTGCATCATTATAAGAATTCGAATCCGTATCTTAATCCGGAGAATAAATCGCATCTGTATCCGCATCCGCAATATTTTCCGCATCAATATACAACTCCGTATATGTAATAACATCAGAATCCAAACCCGCATCCGTTTCCGCATCCACATCCGTAGTCTTAACAATATTCAAATCCTTTGCCGCATAAGAATTGACAACTACATCCATATCCGTATTGGCATCCGTATCCGCATTCATATGCAAATCTGCTTTCACTTACGTATCCGTATTAGCATCTGTATCCTTCTCCACATCTGTGTACGCATCAGTTTCTGCATCCGTAAAGCATCTCCAGTCGTTTCCGCATCTGCATCCGTATTCGCATCGACACCCGTATGCGCATTCTCATTAGTATCCGTATCCATATCCGTATCCATATCCGAATCTGGATCGATTTCCACATCAGTTTGCGCATCCGTATCTGTCCCATTATCCTTATCCACATTCGCATCCTTTTTTTCTGACGTATCCGTATTCACATCCCTATCCGCATTCGTATCCGTAACAGCATCTGTATACATATTCGCAAACTTATTTCTATCCGTATCCATAAAATAATGCAAGACGTTTATCCATCGTTATCCGCATCTGTTTCTTTATCCGCAAGAGTATTCGTATCCGCATGCTTAGCCGAAAATTTACTCATACCCATATCCGCATCCGTATTCGTATCAATGTCCGTATGCGCGTCCGTATCCTCATTGGTATAAGCATCTGTTTACACATTCGCATCAACACGCTCAAAACCTTTTAGTGTTATTTTTTACGATCGAATTTTCCGATCGAATTTTCCGATTTGATGCTAAGGGGGCGAAACGGCACTTTTTGCGGGTGGAAAAGATAAAAATAAAAATCAAAAAATTGGTTAAATGCCTCTATAACCCCTGAATCATTCACTGTAAAACAAAAGAATAACATTTTCGTAATTTTTGGTAATATTTACATCTTCAGGCTGTTTACAACGTTTCGGCATCAGTATCTGACTTCGCATCCGTACCCTTATCCGCATCAAAATTTTCATTTGCATCGGTATCCCCATCTGCATCCATATCCAATTTTTCATCTGTTTTAGCATTCATATTCATATGCGTAACCTTATACGCAACGTTATTCGCATCCGTATCCGCATTCGCGTCTGTAAACTCTATAAACGTATCTGCACCCGTAACCGTATCCTTATCTGCATTCGTTTTAGCATGCGTATCCGCTGCCATAAGCGTACCGTCATTCGCATCCGTATCCGCATTCAAATATGTATCCGCATCCGTATTCGCGTCAGTAAACTCCATGAACGTAACCGCATCCGTAACCGTCTCCTAATCGGCATTCGTTTCAGCATCCGTATCCGCTGCCATAAGCGTACCGTCATTCGCATACGTATCCGCATTCAAATATGTATCCGCATCCGTATGCACATTCAACTGTGTATCCGCATCCGTATTCGCATTCGTGACCTAACTTTCCGTGTCCTAAAAATCCGTTTCCATATACTTGTACGCCTCCGCGTCCACATCGCTATCAGAATCCGCATCTGTATCCGTATCCGCATCATGATCCACATTTGTACCCGGATCCGTATCAGTATCCGTATCAGCATCCGTATACACTTCCGTATCCGTATCCAAATCCGCATCCCTATCAGCATATACATCCATATCTTCGTCGATAATTGCAATGTATACGAATCTGTATCCGCATAGTTATCCGTTTCCAAATCTGCATCCGTTTCCGCATTAGTTTCCGTATCCGTATCCGCATGCGTATCCGTAACCGCATTCAGATCCGTATACACTATGCATTCATATCGGTTCTCTTATAAGTATTCAACTCCGAGTCCAATTCAGTATCCGAATGCGTGTTTGAATCAGTGACCACATTGGTATCCGCCTCTGTATCCGTATCAACATTCGTATTTCTAAATTAATCCTCTAACTGCATCGTTATTTTCATCAGCATCAGCTTCTGCATCCGCATCCGTTGACGCATCAGTATCCATATAAAATTCCACATCCGTGTCCGTATATCCATTTGCATTCCTGTCCGCATTCTTTTTTCGTATTTGCAGCCAGATCCACATCCGTATCCATAACTTTTTCCCCATCGGAGGTCGTTCAGCACCCTTTTCCATATCCGCATACGTTTGCACACTTGTATCCCCATCAGTATATGCATATGCATCTCTATATGGATCCGGATCCATATTTGTATCCATACCTTCATAGGTATCCAAACCCGTATCGGATTCCGCATCTTTAATCGTATCCGTTTATGAATATGTAACAAAATTTGCATTGATATCCGCATCCGTATCCGTATGCGCATCTGTATCCGTAACCGCATCCTTTTCATCATCCGTTTCCGTAGCCATATCCACATCTGTATGCGTATCTGCACCCATATACGTAACCGCTTCTTAATCCGCATACGTATCTGCATTTGCATCCGTATTGGCAACAGCATGCGCAACCGTATCCGTATCCGCATCCGCATTCGCATAATTACCGCTTTAGAATTCACATTAATCTGCCATCAGCATCCTAATTCTTATCCGCATCCGTCTATGTAGCCGTTCCGCATATGTATACGAAACCGCTTCCGTATCTATATGCGTATACGTAAGCGCTTCTATATGCTTACCTTTATCTTGTTTCGCATCCTCATCCGCATCCACATTCATATCTGTATCCGCATCAGTTTTGCATCAGTATCTGTTTTCACATTCGTATCCTCATTCTTATCCAATTTCGCATATGTATCCGCATCGGGAAATCCATATCCGCATTCGCATCCGTTTCATCATCAACATTTGAATTCGTATCCCTATCCGCATCGGTATCCGCATTCTCATCCAAGTCTGTATCCTCATCCACATACGTAAACGCATCCGTATCAGCCTCCATATCTGCATTCTTTTAGGCATCAAAATTCGTTTCCGTGAGCATACCGTCATTCCTATCCCAGCCGCATGCGCATTCACATGTCTATCCGCATCCTTATCCGCATCCGTATTCCCATTTGTGTCATAATCTGTGTCCGTTTCCGTATCCGTTTCGATATCCGTATGCGCCTCCAAATCCGCATCGTCATCCTCATTCGCATTTGTAATCGTATCCCCATCAGAGTCTGCATTTGTACTCATTTCCGTATAATTACCCGTAACATCATCCGTATCCGCATCTGTATCCGCATCATAATCCACATCCGCATCCGTGGCCGTATTCCGTAACCACAACCGCATTTGAATCCAGAACTGTGTCCGTCTTCATGTCCGTATCGTGTATCTATATCCGTCTTATCCGTATCTGTTTTCGTATCGGTATCTACATCCGTTTACGCATCCGTATCCGCATTCACATCCGTATCCGCATCGTTTTCTGTATCCGAAGCCACATCCTCATCCGTATTCGTATTCACATTGCTATCCTCTTATGTATCTGCATCCGTATCCATATCCTCATATGCATCCACATTTGCATCTGTAACTGTATCCGTTGCTCCAGCCGGATATGTATCTACATCCGCAGCTCTATCCGAATCAGCCTTAGCATCCGTATACACATCCGTATTCGCCTTTTTATCCTTCTTCTCATCCATATCCGGCTCCACATTCGTATCCGCATTCGCGTCTATATCCGCATATTTTTCCGTTTCTACATTCATATCCCTATCCGCATCCGTATCCGCTAGAGCATCGAAATATGCATTTACATCAGTATTCGCTTCCGCATCCATTTCCCCATCCGTGTTCGCATCAACGTCGGTTTCCATTTTTATATCGAAATTTGAAATAAGACCTCGGAACTTTATGGTGTAATTTTTTTACGATTGTTTACGATTTATTGCGAATGGAATCCAAGGGGAAAGGGCACTTTTTATGGTGAAATAAGAAAAATTAAAAATTCTATAAATGGAATTAATGCCTTTAGAACACCTCAAGCATTTTACCAAAAATAAGAATAACATTTTTTTACTTATTTTAGGTAAAATACACATTTGTAAGAGATGAAATATTTGCCATAATTATATTTTACGTAACTCTTTTGTCATGGAGCATTGATTCTGGGTTTAATATGGAAGGTATATTGAAAAGGATGCGAACCCGGAAACGGATACAGATGCGGATACGTACAATGATGCGGATGCAGAAAAGGATGTTGATACGGAAGCGGATACGGATGCCAATGCGGATACTGATTTATACAAGCATTCATATTCGTATGAGCATACGTATTGGTATCGGCAGCCGTATCCGTTTCCACATCCGTATCCGTATCAACACCTGCATCCGCACTTACTTCCATATCTGAATCGGTATCTCCATCGGTAAATGCCTCCGCATCCGTTTTCGTATACGATTGCGCATTCCTCTAAACTTACGCATCCGCATCCTTATGCAAATCATTATATGTATCTGCATCTGCATCCATATCGATTTCCGTATCCAAATCGGCATCCGAATTCGTATTGGCATCCGTATCCGTATCTTTATTCGCATTTGGATCAGCCACCTCATTTCCTTCCATATCCGTATCCATATTTGCCTCAATATCCGCATCTGAATCCGTATATGCATCAAAATCCGCATACGTATCCAACCCCGTATTCATCGTTTCATTCATACCCTTCACCTCTTAAGCGCCCTGATCTAGTTTATCATCCATATCCGTTTCCGTATTCTTATATGAATTCGATTCCATAAAGTAATCCGCATGATAAATCGTATCTGTATCCGTATACGCATCTGCATCCACATCCTTATTGGCATCAGCATCCGAATCCATATCCGAAATTCAGATCAATTTCCGCATCTAATTCATCTATCTGTTAATTTATTCATTTAATATGTCTCCCATCCGTATGCGTAACCACATCCGTATCCTCATCTGTATCAATATCCTTGTTCTCTTTCGCGTCCGCGTTCCGTATCAGTTATAGCATCCATTGTCCAAGGAGGGTAAATGGCATTTTCACGGAGAAATTTGAAAAGTTCAAATTCTAAAAATGGATTATATGCTATTAAACACACCAATCATTTACTATGAAACAAAAGAATAACGTTTTTGCACAACTTTCTGCATTGTGTCTACCTTTACAATGTTTACCGTTTACAACAACCTTTACAATGTTTACTGTTTACCTTTACAACGTTTTCGCATCAATTGTTGATTTCGCATCTCTTTATTTATCCGCATCAAAATCTGCTTTTATATCCGCCACTTTATCTTTTTCCGCAACATCATCCTTGTGCGCATCCATATTCTCATCCGCATCCATATTCGAATCCGTATCCGCATCCGTATCCGAATTCGTTTCTGCATCCGTATTCGCTACTGAATGCGTACCGGCTTTCGCATCCGTATCCGCATCCGCATTCACATCTCTATTCGCATCCGTATTTAAATCCGTGTTCTAATCCGGGTCCGTTTCCATATCCTTATTTACTTCTTTTTCCGCAGCGTTATCCGCATTTACGTATGTATCCGAATCCGCATCTGTGTCCTCAGTTGTTGCGTCATGAGTATCAGTATCCGTATGAGCACTCGTATCCGCATCCGTATCCGCATCAAAATCTACATCCGTATTCGCATATGTATTCGTACCTGCGTCGGATTTAGCGTCCTTATATGAATCCGTATCCACATGCGTTTCTGTATCTGTATTTAGATCCGTATCCACTATGCATTCATATCTGTGTCTGCATCCGTGTGCGCATTCGTATTTCAATCCGTATCCAAATCCGTATTTGCATCCAAGTCTCCATCCTTATCAGCTTCTGTATCCGTATCAGCATCAATATTCCATGGGAGGAATGGCACTTCTCAAGGTGAAATGAGAAAAATCGAATTTCTAAAAATGGATTTTATGCCTTGAAAACACCTCAATCATTTACTTTAAAACAAAAGAATGACGTCTTTTCATAATTTAAACACCTTTACAATGTTTACAATGCACACGTTTACAATTATTACGTTTCCACAAGAGTATCTGATTTCGCATCCGTAAGCTCATTCGCATAAAAATTCGTTTCGGTATCCGCATCGGTATCTTGTGCCGCAACCCCATCCTCATGCGTATCCGCATATTCATCCGCTTCCACATTCGCATTTTTGTCCGCATCCGTAATTGTTTCCACATAAGTATTTTATTTCGCATCCGTTTATTTCATCGCATGGATTGGCTTCTGTATCCGCCTCGGTATCCTCTTTTGCATCCATATCCGCATTAATATCCGTATCGGCATTCACATTCGTACCCGTATCCTAATCCGCATCGGTATCCCTATCCGTATACGCATCCACATACGTAACAGCATCCGTATCTGTCTTCTTCTCCAAATCCCGCAACCGAATGTGAATCCATATTCGAATTAGAATCATAATCCAAAACCGTATGTGTAACAGCATTTAGATCGATTTCCAAATCCGAATTCAAATCTGTTTGGCATCTCTATCCGCATCCGTATCCGAATCCTTTTCCCATTCGTTACGAATCAGCATCCATATTCTTATCCGTATCCGCATCTGCATCCCTATTCGCATCAGCATCCGTTTCGCATCCGCATCTGTATCTTTATCCATATCTGTATCAATTTCTCCATACATATCCGCATCGGCATCCTTCTCTGCATTAGTATCCGCATCCATATCAACCTAGGTATCCGTATCTCTATTCACATTCCTGTCCGCATCCTTATCTGTATTTGCATCCAAATCCACATCGGTATCCGTATTCGTTTCGTATCTGTTTTCCCATCAGAAGTCATTCCATATTCGTATCCATTCCACAATCGTATCCATATCCATATCTCAATCGGTATCTTCCTCCGCATCTGTATATGTATCCGTACCCGCATTCAAATCCACATCGGCATCTGTATATGTATCCGTCCCCGCAACAAATCCGCATCCGCATTAGTTTCTGTACCTCCATAGGGTTCTGCATTTACATACGAAACAGCCTCCTTTTCCTCATCTACATATTTTCCGCATCCTTATTCTTAGCCGAATCCATTGCCGTAACCGTGTCTGCATATGTATACATTACCGCAGCTGTATCTGCATTCGTAAACGTAACCGCTTCTGTATCCGCATTAGTAACTTGTTCAGAATCCTCAACCACATCCACATTTGCATCCCTCCTCATCTCTATACTTTTCCGCACCATAATTTGATTAACATCCGTATCCTAATCGGCATCCAAATTCGCATCTGCATCGGTATTCCCATCTCCGTTCATATCCGCATTTGCATCCGTTTCAGCATCCGCATTCGCATCCTTATCCTAATCCGTATCCGCATCGGTATCTTGTTCCACAACCCCATCCTTATGCGCATACGCATACTCTTCCGCAATCACATTCGCATTTGTGTCCGCATCAGTATCCGTTTCCAAATCAGTATTTGATTTTGCATCCTTATATCGCATTCGTATCAAAATTGGCTTCGTTATCCGCATCGGTATCCTCTTTTGCATCCATATCCGCATATGTATCCGTATCGGCATTCACTTTCGTATCCGTATCGGCATTCACATCCGTATTCGTATCCCTATCTGTATCGGTATCTGTATGGTATACGCATACGCCTCTGTATTCTATCCACATACGTAACCGCATCCGTATCCGTCTCCTCATCTGCATCCATTTTCCAATCCGTATCCGCCTTCAAATGCGTAACGGCATTTGCGACCGTATCCACATTGAAATCTGTATCCGCATCCGCATTGGCATCCATATCCCCTCCCGTGTCCTAATCCTTGTCCGTTTCCATATCCTTTACCTCCGTATCCGCATCGCTATCCGCATCCGTATTTGTATCCGTATCCACATCAGTAGCTGCATTTATACCCCAATCCGTATCAGTATCCGTATAAGCACCCGTATACGCATCCGTATCCAAATTCACATTCGTATCCGCATATGTATTCGCATCTGCGTCGATGTCCGCATCCGTATACAAATCTGCATCCGCATCGTTATCCGTTTCAAAATATACACACGCCTCCGCATCGGTTTCCATATCCGCATGCGTATTCGTATGCGCATTCAGATCCGTATCCGCTATGCATTCACATCTGTGTCCGCATCCCTATTTTAATCCGTATGCGACTTTGTATTTACATCCGAGTCCCTATTTGTATCGGCTTCTGTATACGTATCAGTATCCGTATTCCTATCAAAACGCTAAATGTCATCCGTATCTTCTGCCGTATCAAAATCTGCTTCCGCACCCGTTCCGCATCAGCATCCGTATTTAAAATTTCATCCGTATACAAATCCACATCCATATCCGTATCCAAATGGGAATCCATATCAGCTTCGGTATGCGTGTCCGCATTAGTATTCGCATCTGTTTCGGTATTCCGATTGGTATCCGCAACCTCATCCCCAACCGTATTTGATATGACTTCCTCATCCGAAGCCGTATCAAAATCTACATCCTTATTCGCATCGGAATCCGTATCCGCATTAGGAGCCGCATTAGTACTTGCACCCGTATCTAAACCCTTATTCGTCTTCGCATCCGAATCCACCACATCTTCCGCATTTCCATCTGGTTTCTCATCCGTTTCCTATTCCGCATTATAAATCGTATCTACATTTAAGTCCGTATAAAAATCAGCATCCGTATCTTTTGCTTAATTTTAATAAATTTCCACATCTGAATTAACATCTCTGGCATCCGTATCCGCATTCGTTTACGCATCCGTATCCGTGTCTTAATCAATGTCCGTTTTTGTTTCCTCATCAGATTTCCCATCCGTATCCATATAGCTATCCGCATCCACATATGTATCCGTATCCGCATCAGTGTCCACATTTGTCGCGTCATCTATATCAGAATTGTTATCAGCATCCGTATCTGCATCTTTATCCGTATCCAAACACAATTCCGTATCCGCATGTTTCTGTATATGTGTCGATTTCCAGATTCGCCTACGAATCTTAATTTGCATCAGTATTTGTTTCTAAATCTGTATTCGTATAGCTATCTGTTTCTGTATCCGAATCCGCTTGCGTATCAATGTCCGCTTTCATAACCGTATCCGCTGCGCATTCACATCTGTGTCCGCATCCGCATCCGTAGCCGTATTTAAATCGGTATCCGAATCCGCATTGGCATCTGTGTCGCCATCCGTATCCGCTTCTTATCCGTTTCAGCAATTGTATCCCTATACAAATGCGTATCCGCATCTGTATCTGCATATGCATCCGTATCCGTATCCACATCCGTATTTGAATCCATATATGAATCCATATCCGCATTGATATCCGTATCTGCAACAGTATCCGTATTCGTATCTGTATTTGCATTTGTATCAACATCCGCATTCCAAACGGAATTCGCATCTAAATTGGCATTTATATTTCTATTCGTATCCGTGTCCTTTTCCGTGTCCGTTTCCAAATCCATATCTGAATTCCACTCTCTATCCGCATTGCTAGACGCATATATGTCTGACGTATATATGTATTCGTATCTGCATCAGGGACCCCAATTTTTACGTCATTCATATCAGCATCTGTATCCGCATTCGCATCCGTATCCAAATCCGCATCTTAATCCGCATATGTATCCGTATCTGCGTGTATACCTGCATCCGTATATGAGCCTGTATCCTAATAAGAATCGGTTTCAGAGTCTGCATCCGTATCGGCAATGGTTTCCGTGTAAGAATCCGAATGCGTATCCGTACAGTATCCGCATCAGCATCCGCATCCGTATCCGAACCCGATTCGTATTCGCATCCGGATCCGCCACCTCTTCCGCATTCATATCTGGTTCCGAATCCGTATGCGTTTCGCTTCCGGATCTACATCCGCTTACGTATCGTAATCCATATCCGTATATAAATTCGCATTTGTATCCTAATCTGCATGATAAATACCATCTGTATTCGCATCTGTATTCCGGATTTATATCCGCTTCCGTATCGAAATCCGTATCCGTTTATAATGTCACACCAGTATCCTAATCCGCATGATAAATCCCATCTGTATCCGCATCCGTATCTGAATCCGCATTCTGATCAATTTACTCGTCCAAATTAAAATCTGTCTGGCATCCGAATCCGCATCAATATCCGTGTCCTAATTTCTGAGCATTGCCGTATGAATATCCGAATTCCCCCCCAAGTTCGCATCCGCATATGTATCCGTTACCGAATTCGTTTCCGTATACCAAACCGTATCCGTATCCACATATGTATCCGTATCTGCGTCGGCATCCGCATCCGAATACGAATCTGCATATGCATCGGTATCCGTTCCCTAATCTGCATCCGCATCCACTTGGGATTCCGTATCCGAGTCCGCATGCGTATCCGTATCCGCATTCAGATCCGATACGCTAAGTATTCATATCTGCATAATGCGCATAATAAATCGCATCTGTATACACATCCGTTTTCAAATTCGCATCCGTATCTGCATCCACATCCTTATTGGCATCAGGTTCCCTATCCGTATCCGCATTCATATCCATTTTCACATCTGAATTCATATGTCTCTGCAAGACGTATCCTCATCCGTATCCGCATACGTATCCTCATCCGTATCCGCATAGGTATCCTCATAAGAATCCGCATCCGTGTTGGCTTCCAGGTCAACTTCCGTAATTTTAACAGCATCCATATTACTATCCACAACGTATCTGAATACGTATTCGTACCCGCATCAGCATCCGTATCCGCAATGGCATCCATTTTCGTATCCACTTCCGTGCCCACATCGGTATCCGTATCCATTTCCTCATCCATATCCGCATCAGTATCCACATCCGTATAAGCATCGGAATCGGCATTAGCGTCCATATCCGCATCGTTTTCCGTTTCCAAGACACATCCTGATTCGTATCCGTAACCGCATTGATATCCGCGTTCGTATCCGCATCCGTATCCATATCCTCATCTGCATCCACAAGTGCAACTGTATCGATATCTGAATCCGCCCTAGCATCCCCATTTATATCCGCATACTTAACCATATCCGCATCCTAATACGTATCCCCATTGCCGTCTATATTATCTAATTTTTCCTTTTCCGCATCCTCAACCCTATTCGCATCCGTATCCACTTTCGCATCTGAATCTACAATTACATCAGTATCTTCTTCCGCTATCATTTCCGCATCTGTTTCCGCATGCACGCCGGTATCCGCATCCGTATCTGCATCCGTATCCACATTCGTATTAGCACCTTCGAAACCTTTTGGTGTTATTTTTTACGATTTATTACGAATGGAAGCCAAGGGGGCTGGCACTTTTCATGGTAAAATGATAAAAATTAAAAATTCTAAAAATGGAAGTAATTAATGCCTTTAGAATATCTCAAGCATTCACTCACTTACTTTACCTTACATTTAAATAGAAAGACATTTTTTGCATATCTTTGGTATATTGTACACATTTAACAGTATTGAAATTTTTGACCTAATTATTTTCTTCTTTATTTTTGGTCATGTAGCATAAATTTTGGGTTTCTTGTGTTAAATGATAATATATGTTGTAAAGGATACGAACCCGGAAATGGATACCGATGCGCAAACATACAATGATGAGGATGCCGATAAGGATGTTGATATGGAAGCGGATACGGGTATTAATGCAGTAATGCTGATTTATACCCGCATTCGTATCCGTAACAGCATACGTATTGTTATCGTTATCGGCATCCGTATCCGTTTCCACATTCGTATCCGTATCAACATTCGCTTCAGCAGCTGCATCTGCATCAACATCCGTATCTGCATTCGTATCCACTTCCGTTTATGCATCCGCATCCGTTTCCGTTTACGTGTCCGCATACCTATCTATTTTCGCAACCGCATCCACATTCGTATGCGAATCTGTATGCATCCGCATCTGCAAATATATCCGTCTCCGTATCCGAATTGGCATCCGATTTCATATCCGCATCCTTATCTGTATCGGTATCGGCATTCGTATCGTAACCCATGTCCGTATCCGCATTTGCATCCGTATTCACCTCCGTATACGTATACGTTTCCCTAACCATATCCGCATTTCACCGATACACACATCCGCATATCCGCATGCGAATTTCCATCCGTATCCATGCAAATCTATATCCATATCCGTATCTGCATTCACATCAGTAATAAAAACTGAATTTTCATATCTATAATCATCCGTATCTCCCTCCTTGTCCGAATCCGTATTGGCCTCCGTGTCCGAATCCGTATCCGGGTTCATTCCGTATCTGCATCGGCATTTACATCCGCATCCCTATCCACATCCGTGTACGAAACCGCATCGGAATCTGCTTTCGCATCAATATCTTATCCGCTTCCGCATCCGTTTCCACATCCGTATCCCCATCCGTATACGAAACCGCATTTGTATCCACATCCGTATCCTTTTTCGGACATTCCTGCTTATCTACTTTCAGAGACATTTCCAAATAAAAATTCATATCCGTACCTGTTTCCGTATCGGCATCCGTATCCGCATCCGTGTGCGCATCTTTATCCACATCTTTATCCATATTTGCTTCCGTTTATCCATCCAAAACAGTACTCGCATCCATATCAGCATCTAAATAGCATCTGCATCTGCCTCTGTATCCGTATCCGCATCCACATCGGTATCTGTATCAACATCCGTATCCGTAACCATATCCAAATCGGTATCCGTGTCTGGATCAGTTTGTGCATTCGTATCCGCTTTATAACCGTATCAACATTTGCATCCGCATATACTAACGAATCCATTTTCGCGTCGACATCCACATTCGTATGCGTATCAGCATATGTATCCACATGCGCATCCTTATTCGTATCCTCATCCGTAACCGAATCCGTATCCGTACCTGCATCGGTATCCGCATCGGTTTCCGTATTCTTAAGAGATTTCGTGTCCGCAACATCAGCCGAATCTTTATCCGCATCCGTATTAGTTTCCGCATCCGGATATGTATCCGCATCCGCATCTATTTCCGTATCCGCATTAGCATCAGTATACGCATGCGCATTCGGGTTTGTACCCGCATCCGTATCCACATACGAATCAACACCCTCGAAACCTTTTTGTGGGAGCTTTTACAATATTTTATTCAAATTTCAATCAAAGGGGGGTTATGGCACTTTTTACGTTGAAACGGGAAAAAAATTTATTCTAAAAATTGATTATTTGCTTTAAGAACACCTCAATTATATACTCTTAATTATAAGAATGACGTTTTTGCATATTTTTCGGGTAAATGTACACTTTTAAAATGTTTAAAACGGTTCCAAATAAGTACCTAATTTCGCATCCATATTCTCATCTTCATCCTAATTAAACTTTGTATCCGCATCGGTATCGCCATCTACATTTACATCCGCATTCGCATCTATATACGCATCCGTGACCTAATCCGTTTCCTTTTCCGTATTCGTTTCCTTTTCCATTCGCGGAAACGGATGCGGATAAAGATGCGGAACTAATTGCACAAGCGGATAAACAAGCGGTTACGTATACGAATACGTATACAGATGTGGTTTCGGTTACGGAAACGGATAAGGATAAGTATGAGGATGCGGATTCTATGTAGATTTGCAAAAGGAAGCGGTTATGTAATCAGATGCGGATTGGGGTGCAGATGAAATTGCGAACGCAGATACTGACGCGGATACTGATTCCAATGGGGTCACTGGGCTGGATACGGTTGCGGATACAGATGAAAATATGGATACAAAAAAGGTTAATGATGTGGATACGGATACAAATGTGGATACATATTCGGATGCGAATGCGGATACGGATGCAAATTCCAATGCTAATTCGAATACGGATATATAAATGGTTGCGGATAGGGATACGTATACGGATCCGGATACGGATGCAGAATCCGATACAGATACGGACACCTATGTAGATACAGAAACCGATAAGGGTACGGATTCGGTTGCGAATACGCATACGTACACAGGTGCGGATGCAGATATCGATGGGGATACGGATAAGAACAAGTATGCGGAAATAATTACGGGTGCAGAACGACCTCTGATGGGGAAACAGATACGGGTGTGGATACGGATGCAAATACGGAAAGTGTTGCGGACAGGGATGCGATTGGTGTTATGGATTTTGTTACGGATACGGATTCCGATGCGGATATGTATGAGGAAAAAAAATATTGATATGGACGTGGATGCGAAAAAGGATGCTGACACTGATACGAATGGTGATGTGGATGTGGATACGAATACGGAGGCAGATATGGATGTGGATAGAAATATGGATGCTGATGCGGGTGCGGAAGCGGATCAGGATGCGGATACGAATGCCAATTTAGTACGGATGTGTTACGGGTATGGATACCGATGCCAATACGGGTTCGGCTGAAGATACGGTTAAGATTAATACGCTGATACCGATGCGAATGCGCATGCATAAGCGGGTACGGATATGGACGCAAAGATGGATGCAGTTCCGGATGTGAATACGAATGTGGATACGGATGCGGCAATTGATATGGATACATTTGGTAATTCGGAAGGGAATTAGGATGAGGTTGTGAATGTAGATACGGTTACGGATGGAGATTATGATGCTGATACAGAGGCGAATCCGGATGAATACCCGGATGCGGAAATGGATACGAATGCGGAGCAAGATGCGAATGTGGATGCGGATGAGGAAGCAGACACGGATGCGAATGCAAATACGGATGCTGATACGAATCCAGATATGGTTATGGACACGAATGCAGATAACAGTACGGGTACGGATATGGATAGGAATGTGGAAATGGATGTGAAACCGATTCGATTCCTGCAGAAGAAACGGATGTTAAGGCGGACACGGATATCGATGCCTATACGGATGCGGATACAGTCACAGATTTGATGCCAATTTGGATGCGGATACAGACACGAATGGGAATATATATTTGGAAACGGATCTTGATACGGATGCGGATGCAGATCCGGATGCGGAAACGGACACGGATGCGGAACCAGATGTAGATATAGAAGAGGTGGCGGATATAGATGCGAATACGGGTTCTTAAACGGATGCGGGCACTTATGCAATAACGAATTCCGATGTGGATATTGATTAAATTATGGATCGGATGTTGTACTGATACGCATTTCAATTCCATTTCGGATGCGGAGGCGTATGAGGTGGCAGATACTGATTAAAATACGGATACGGATACGGATACAGATGCGGATGCTGATACCGCTGCGTATATTCATGCTCATATGGATACGGATACGGTTGTGTAAACGAATTTGGATATAATTTAAATGTATATTTTGAAACGGATAAGGATGCAGATGCTGATGCGGATGTAGATACGGATGCGAATACGGATATGGATAAAATTACGGATCCTGATGTGAATACTGAAGCGTTTACGGATTGGGACACGGGTGTGAATACTGATTCGGATACAAATTTGGGTACAGATGCGGATGTGGGTACATATGTGAATACATAGCTCATATGGATTTGAATGCGGATACGGGTACTCATGCGGATACGGATGTAGATTTGCATACAGATCCAAATGCGGATACGGATGAGAAAACCGGCGAAGAACCGGATACATATGCGGATTAAGATGCGGATTAGGATAGGGATAAGGATGCGCTTGATGATAAGGATACTTATACAGAAGCGGGTACAAATGTGGACACTGATGCGGATACGGATACAAACGCGGATGCTGATAGCGATGCGGATACGGAGGGAAATACCGAAATGGAAACGAATACGAAACGCACATGGGTTAGGACACGGATGTTAATACAGATGCGGATGCGGATGCGAACACAGATGTGAAAGCGGATGCGTATACGGATATGAATTCATGTACGCATTCCGAAGCGGATAACTGATGCGGAAACGAATGCGTAAAAGTAGACGGATACGGATGCGGTTACGTATGTGGATGAAGATACAGACGCGGTTGTGGATACGGGTGCCGATACCGATGCGGAAAAAGAGACGGGAGAAATTTAGATGCTTAGACGGATGCGAATGCGGTAATGGACGCGGCTGCGGATTAGGATGCGAATACGGATACGGATTCGTTTAGAGATGCGGATGCAGATACCGATGGGGGTACAGATAAGCTTGCGGATACGGATGCGAATAAAGATGCGGATCTGGATGCGCATATTGATACGGATGATGATATGAATACTTATCTGGATTTTAATATGGATTCTGATGCGGAAACGAATGCGGATGCAGAGGCTGATAAGAATGCGGATTCGGATGTGGATACGGTTTTAGATAGGAATGGGAATACTGATACGGATACAGGAACGGATACTCATGCTAAAAAGGATTCGGATACGGTTTTTGATATGGATGCGGATTCGGATGCGAAGACAGATGTGAATGCGTAGTGGATACGGATCTTAATGCGGCGACGGATACGAATGCGGATATGGATACGGAAGCCGATGCAAATACGGACGCATACTTCGAAACGGTCATCGATGCGGATACAGATCTTTATACGGATGCGAATACCAAAGCAGACACGGATATATATGCGGCTACGGATGCGGGTTTAGATACGGATACGGATGCCGAAACGGAGACGTGTACAAATGCGGACACTAATGGGGATTAGGATAGAAATGCGGTAGTGGATAGCGTTTTGGATATGGATGGGAATACAAAGAAGGAAATGAATACGGAAAAGGAAACGGATTAGGTCACGGATGCGTATATGGATGCGAATGCGGATGTAAATGTAGATGGCGATACCGATGCGGATACAAATTTTAATTCGGATGACGATGAGAATATGGATGCGAAATCACGTACTTATTTGGAACCGTTTTAAACATTTTAAAAGTGTACATTCACCCGAAAAATATGCAAAAACGTCATTCTTATGCTTAAGAGTATATAATTGAGGTGTTCTTAAAGCAAATAATCAATTTTTAGAATAAATTTTTTTCCCCTTTCAACGTAAAAAGTGCCATAACCCCCCTTTGATTGAAATTTGAATAAAAGATTGTAAAAGCTCCCACAAAAAGGTTTCGAGGGTGTTGATTCGTATGTGGGTACGGATGCGGATACAAACGCGAATGCGCATGCTTATACTGATGCTAATGCGGATACGGAAATAGATGCGGATGCTGATACATATCCGGATGCGAAAACTGATACGGATGCGGATAAAGATTCGGCTGATGTTGCGGACACGAAATCTCTTAAGAATACGGAAACCGATGCGGATACCGATGCAGGTACGGATACGGATTCGGTTACGGATGAGGATACGAATAAGGATGCGCATGTGGATACATATGCTGATACGCATACGAATGTGGATGTCGACGCGAAAATGGATTCGTTAGTATATGCGGATGCAAATGTTGATACGGTTATAAAGCGGATACGAATGCACAAACTGATCCAGACACGGATACCGATTTGGATATGGTTACGGATACGGATGTTGATACAGATACCGATGTGGATGCGGATACGGATACAGAGGCAGATGCAGATGCTATTTAGATGCTGATATGGATGCGAGTACTGTTTTGGATGGATAAACGGAAGCAAATATGGAATAAGATGTGGATAAAGATGCGCACACGGATGCGGATACGGATGCCGATACGGAAACAGGTACGGATATGAATTTTTATTTGGAAATGTCTCTGAAAGTAGATAAGCAGGAATGTCCGAAAAAGGATACGGATGTGGATACAAATGCGGTTTCGTATACGGATGGGGATACTGATGGGGAAACGGATGCGGAAGCGGATAAGATATTGATGCGAAAGCAGATTCCGATGCGGTTTCGTACACGGATGTGGATAGGGATGCGGATGTAAATGCCGATGCAGATACGGAATGAACACGGATACGGATTCGGACACGGAGGCCAATACGGATTCGGACAAGGAGGGAGATACGGATGATGATAGATATAAAACTTCGGTTTTTATTACGGATGTGAATGCAGATACGGATATGGATATAGATTTGCATACGGATACGGATGGAAATTCGCATGCAGATACGCGGATGTGTGTATTGGTGAAATGCCGATATGGTTAGGGAAACGTATACGTATACGGAGGTGAATACGGATGCAAATGCGGATACGGACATGGGTTACGATACAAATGCCGATACCGATACAGATAAGGATGCGGATATGAATTTGGATGCCAATTCGGATACGGAGACGGATATATTTGCAGATGCGGATGCATATACAGATTCTCGTACGAATGTGGATGCGGTTGCGAATATAGATAGGTATGCGGACACGTAAACGGATGCGGATGCATAAACCGAAGTGGATACGAATGCAGATACGGATGTTGATGCAGATGCAGCTGCTGATGCGAATGTTGATACGGATACGAATGTGGAAACGGATACGGATGCCGATAACGATAACAATACGTATGCTGTTACGGATACGAATGCGGGTATAAATCAGCATTACTACATTAATATCCGTATCCGCTTCCATATCAAAATCCTTATCGGCATCCTCATCATTGTATGTTTGCGCATCGGTATCCATTTCCGGGTTCGTATCCTTTACAACATATATTATCATTTAAAACAAGAAACCCAGAATTTATGCTACATGACCAAAAATAACGAAGAAAATAATTAGGTCAAAAATTTCATCTCTATTAAATGTGTACAATATACCAAAGATATGCAAAAAAGGTCTTTCTATTTAAATGTAAGGTAAAGTAAGTGAGTGAATGCTTGAGATATTCTAAAGGCATTAATTACTTCCATTTTTAGAATTTTTAATTTTTATCATTTCACCATGAAAAGTGCCAGCCCCCTTGGCTTCCAATCGTAATAAATCGTAAAAAATAACACCAAAAGGTTTCGAAGGTGCTAATACGAATGTGGATACGGATGCAGATACGGATGCGGATACCGGCGTGCATGCGGAAACGGATGCGGAAATGATAGCGGAAGAAGATACTGATGTAAATGTAGATTCAGATGCGAAAGTGGATACGGATGCGAATAGGGTTGAGGATGCGGAAAAGGAAAAATTAGATAATATAGACGGCAATGGGGATACGTATTAGGATGCGGATATGGTTAAGTATGCGGATATAAATGGGGATGCTAGGGCGGATTCAGATATGGATACAGTTGCACTTGTGGATGCAGATAAGGATATGGATACGGATGCGGATACGAAAGCGGATATCAATGCGGTTACGGATACGAATCAGGATGTGTCTTGGAAACGGAAAACGATGCGGATATGGACGCTAATGCCGATTCCGATGCTTATACGGATGTGGATACTGATGCGGATATGGATGAGGAAATGGATACGGATACCGATGTGGGCACGGAAGTGGATACGAAAATGGATGCCATTGCGGATACGGATGCTGATGCGGGTACGAATACGTATTCAGATACGTTGTGGATAGTAATATGGATGCTGTTAAAATTACGGAAGTGGACCTGGAAGCCAACACGGATGCGGATTCTTATGAGTATACCTATGCGGATACGGATGAGGATACGTATGCGGATACGGATGAGGATACGGCTTGCAGAGACATATGAATTCAGATGTGAAAATGGATATGAATGCGGATACGGATAGGGAACCTGATGCCAATAAGGATGTGGATGCAGATACGGATGCGAATTTGAAAACGGATGTGTATACAGATGCGATTTATTATGCGCATTATGCAGATATGAATACTTAGCGTATCGGATCTGAATGCGGATACGGATACGCATGCGGACTCGGATACGGAATCCCAAGTGGATGCGGATGCAGATTAGGAAACGGATACCGATGCATATGCAGATTCGTATTCGGATGCGGATGCCGACGCAGATACGGATACATATGCGGATACGGATACGGTTTGGTACACGGAAACGAATTCGGATACGGATACATATGCGGATGCGAACTTGGGGGGGAATTCGGATATTCATACGGCAATGCTCAGAAATTAGGACACGGATATGGATGCGGATTCGGATGCCAGACAGATTTTAATTTGGACGAGTAAATTGATCAGAATGCGGATTCAGATACGGATGCGGATACAGATGGGATTTATCATGCGGATTAGGATACTGGAGTGACATTATAAACGGATACGGATTTCGATACGGAAGCGGATATAAATCCGGAATACAGATGCGGATACAGATGGTATTTATCATGCAGATTAGGATACAAATGTGAATTTATATACGGATATGGATTACGATACGTAAGCGGATGTAGATCCGGAAGCGGAACGAATACGGATTCGGAACCAGATATGAATGCGGAAGAGGTGGCGGATCCGGATTCGAATACGAATCGGGTTCGGATACGGATGCGGATGCTGATGCGGATACTGTACGGATACGCATTCGGATTCTTACACGGAAACCATTGCCGATACGGATGCAGGCTCTGAAACCGACTCATATTAGGATACAGGTTCATATACGGATGCAGGTATACACGCAGATACGGATACATATGCGGATTAAGATGCGGATTTGGATACGGATACGAATGCGGATACAGGTGCTGATATGAATAACGTGAAAATTGGGGTCCCTGATGCAGATACGAATACATATATACGTCAGACATATATGCGTCTAGCGATGCAGATAGAGAGGCGAATTCAGATATGGAATTGGAAATGGAAACGGAAAAGGAAACGGAAAAGGATATAAAATTGAATGCAAATTTTTATACGGATGCGATACGGACACATTTACTGATGCGTCTAACGTTGCAGATAGGGAGGCGAATTCGGATATAGAATTGGAAACGGACATGGAAAGGAAACGGATACGGATAGAAATATAAATGCCAATTTGGATGCGAATTCCGTTTGGGATGCGGATGTGGATACAAATGAAAATACAGATACGAATGCGGAAACTGTTGCAGATACGGATATCAATGCGGATATGGATTCATATATGGATACAAATACGGATGTGGATACGGATACGGATGCATATGCAGATACGGATTCGGATACGCATTTGTATAGGGATACAATTGCTGATACGGATAAGAAGCGGATACGGATTGCGACACAGATGCCAATACGGATTCGGATACCGATTTAAATACGCCTGCGGATGCGGACACAGGTGTGAATGCGCAGCGGATACGGTTTTGAAAGCGGACACGGATACGCAAGCGGATTCGGATACAGAAACAGATAGCTATACGAATACAGATTTAGAAACAAATACTGATGCAAATTAAGATTCGTACGCGGATCTGGAAATCGACACATATACAGAAACATGCGGATTCGGATAAGTGTTTGGATACGGATAAGGATGCGGATACGGATGCTGATAACGATACTGATATAGATGACGCGACAAATGCGGACACTGATGCGGATACGGCTACATATGCGGATGCGGATAGCAATATGGATACGGATGGGAATTCTGATGAGGAAACAAAAACAGACATAGATTAAGACACGGATACGGATGCGTAAACGAATGCGGATACGAATGCCAGAGATGTTAATTCGGATGTGGAAATTTATTAAAATTAAGCAAAAGATACGGATGCTGATTTTTATACGGACTTAAATGTAGATACGATTTATAATGCGGAATAGGATACGGATGCGAAACCAGATGGAAATGCGGAAGATGTGGTGGATTCGGATGCGAAGACAAATAAGGGTTTAGATACGGGTGCAAGTACTAATGTGGCTCCTAAGGCGGATACGGATTCCGATGCGAATAAGGATGTAGATTTTGATACGGCTTCGGATGAGGAAGTCATATCAAATACGGTTGGGGATGAGGTTGCGGATACCAATCGGAATACAGAAACAGATGCGAATACTAATGCGGATACGCATACCGAAGCTGATATGGATTCCCATTTGGATACGGATATGGATGTGGATTTGTATACGTATGAAATTTTAAATACGGATGCTGATGCGGAACCGGGTGCGGAAGCAGATGCTGATACGGCAGAAGATACGGATTCCGTTTAGCGTTTTGATAGGAATACGGATGATGATACGTATACAGAAGCCGATACAAATAGGGACTCGGATGTAAATACAAAGTCGCATACGGATTAAAATACGGATGCGGACACAGATGTGAATGCATAGCGGATACGGATCTGAATGCGCATACGAATACGCATGCGGATATGGAAACCGATGAGGAGGCGTGTGTATATTTGGAAACGGATAACGATTCGGATGCAGATTTGTATACGGATGCGGACATCGACGCAGATACGAATACATATACGGATACGAATGTGAATTTGGATACGGATGCGTATACGGGTGCTTTTACGGATACTGATACGGATTTGGGTATAAATGCAGCTACTGATGTGGATACGGATACAAATACGGATGCGGATAGCGATGCGGATACGGATGTAAAAGGATATGAAAACGGACAAGGATTAGGACACGGGAGGGGATATGGATGCCAATGCGGATGCGGATACAGATTTCAATGTGGATACGGTCGCAAATGCCGTTACGCATTTGGAGGCGGATACGGATTGGAAAATGGATGCAGATAAGGAGACGGATACGTATGCGGTTACGTATGTGGATGGAATACAGAGGCGTATGCGTATACGGATACAGATACCGACGCAGATGAGGATACGGATACGGATGTGAATGCCGATACGGATACGAGAGTGAATGCCGATACGGATACATATGCGGGTATGGATGCAAAAGAGGATACCGATGCGGATAACGAAGCCAATTTTGATGCGAATGCGATATACGGATGCAAAATCAAATACTGATTTGGAAACGGATACTGATGCGGACACAAATGCGAATGTGAATGCGGAAGAGTATGCGTATTAGCATAAGGATGGGGTTGTGGAACAAGATACCGATGCGGATACGGATTAGGATAAGGATGCGAATGCGGATGCTGAAACGGATGCAAATTCGGATATAAACGGAGATGGGAATACCGATGCAGATACGAAATTGGATGCGGATGAGGATACGGATGTTAATCAGATTATGGTGTGGAAAAGTATATGGATGTGGAGGGATGCAAATGTGGATGCGGTTGAGGATTCTGAATAAGTTACTTATGCGGATACAGAAGCGGTTACGTTTACGAATGCAGATACAGCTGCGGTTATGTATACATATGCAGACACGGTTACGGTAATGGATTCGGCTAAGAATAAGGATGCGGAAAATATGTAGATGAGGATAAGGACGCTGTTTGGTATGCAAATGCAGAACCCTATGGAGGTACAGAAACTAATGTGGATGCGGATTTGAATGCGGATACGGATACATATACAGATGCGGATGCGGATTTGAATGCGGGTACGGATACATATACAGATGCGGAGGAAGATACCGATTGAGATATGGATATGGATACGATTGTGGATATGGATACGAATATGGAATGACTTCTGATGGGAAAACAGATACGAAACGAATACGGATACAGATGTGGATTTGAATTCAAATACAGATAAGGATGCGGACAAGAATTTGAATGGAGATACGGATACCTAGGTTGATATGAATGCGGATACTAATGCAGAGAAGGATGCCGATGGGGATATGTATGGAGAAATTGATACGGATATGGATGAAGATACTGATGCGGATGCGAAACGGATGCTGATGCGAATAGAGATGCAGATGCGGATCCGGATAAGAATATGGATGCTGATTCGTAACGAATGGGAAAAGGATTCGGATACGGATGCGGATAGAGATGCCAAACAGATTTGAATTCGGATTTGGAAATCGATCTAAATGCTGTTACACATTCGGTTTTGGATTATGATTCTAATTCGAATATGGATTCAAATTCGGTTGCGGGATTTGGAGGAGTCAGATACGGATGCGGTTACGTATGTGGATGCGTATGCGGATAGGGATACCGATGCGGATAAGGATACGGGTACGAATGTGAATGCCGATACGGATATTTATACGGATATGGATGCAAAAGAGGATACCGAAGTGGATGAAGAAGCCAATTTTGATGCGATTAAATAAACGGATGCAAAATAAAATGTTTATGTGGAAACAATTACGGATGCGGACACAAATGCGAATGTGGAAACGGATGAATATGCGGATACGCATGAGGATGGGGTTGCGGCACAAGATACCGATGCGGATACCGAAACGAATTTTTATGCGAATGAGCTTACGGATGCGAGATCAGATACTCATGTGGAAACGTAAAAATTGTAAACGTGTGCATTGTAAACATTGTAAAGGTGTTTAAATTATGAAAAAACGTCATTCTTTTGTTTTAAAGTAAATGATTGAGGTGTTTTCAAGGCATAAAATCCATTTTAGAAATTCGATTTTTTCTCATTTCACCTTGAGAAGTACCATTCCTCCCATGGAATATTGATGCTGATACGGATACAAAAGCTGATAAGGATGGAGACTTTGGTGCAAATACGGATTTGGATACGGATTGAAATACGAATGCGCACACGCATGCGGACACAGATATGAATGCATAGTGGATACGGAACTAAATACAGATACAGAAACGCATGTGGATACGGATTCGTATATGGATGCTTAATCCGATGCAGATACGGACACATATGTGAATACGGATGTAGATTTAGATGCGGATAGGGATGCGGAAACGAGTGCTCATACGGATACTGATACTTATGATGCAACAACTGCGGACACAGATGCGGATTCGGATACATACGTAAATGCGGATAACGCTGCGGAAAAAGAAGTAAATAAGGATATGGAAACTGCCCCGGATTAGAACACGGATTTAAATACGGATGCGAATACAGATGTGAATGCGGATGCGGATACGTATGCGAAAGCCGGTACGCATTAAGTAGCGAATACGGATGCGGAAACAAATTCGTATACGGATGCGGATACGGATTCGAATATGGATGCGGATGAGAATATGGATGCGCACAAGGATGAGGTTGCGGAAAAAGATAAAGTGGCGGATATAAAAGCAGGTTTTGATGCGGATAAATAAACGGATGCGAAATCAGATACGGCAAATGCGGAAACGTAAACATTGTAAAGGTAGACACAAAACGGAAAATTATGCAAAAATATTTCTTTTGTTTCTGAGTAAATGATTGGGGTGTTTAATGGCATATAATCCATTTTTAGAATTTGAACTTTTCTAATTTCTCCGTGAAAATGCCATTTACCCTCCTTGGACAATGGATGCTATAACTGATACGGAACGCGGACGCGAAAGAGAACAAGGATATTGATACAGATGAGGATACGGATGTGGTTACTCATACGGATGGCAGACAGATTAAATGAATAGATGAACAGATAGATGAATTAGATGCGGAAATTGATCTGAATTTCGGATATGGATTCGGATGCTGATGCAAATAAGGATGTGGATGCAGATGCGTATACGGATACAGATACGATTAATCATGCGGATTACTTTACGGAATCGAATTCATATAAGAATACGGAAACGGATATGGATGATAAACTAGATCAGGGCGCTTAAGAGGTGAAGGGTATGAATGAAACGATGAATACGGGGTTGGATACGTATGCGGATTATGATGCATATACGGATTCAGATGCGGATATTGAGGAAATTATGGATACGGATTGTATGGTAGGAATTGAGGTGGCTGATCCAAATGCGAATAAAGATACGGATACGGAAGCGGATAAGAATTCGGATGCCGATTCGGATACGGAAACCGATATGGATGCAGATGCAGATAATGATTTGCATAAGGATGCGGATGCGAAAATTTAGAGGAATGCGCACCCGTTTACGGAAACGGATGCGGAGGCATTTACCGATGGAGATACCGATTCAGATACGGAAGTAAGTGCGGATGCAGGTGTTGATACGGATACGGATGTGGAAACGGATACGGCTGCCGATACCAAAACGTATGCTCATACGAATATGAATGCGGGTATAAATCAGTATCCGCATTGGCATCCGTATTTGCTTCCGTATCAACATCCTTTTCGGCATCCGCATCATTGTACGTATCCGCATCTGTATCCATTTCCGGATTCGCATCCTTTTCAATATACCTTCCATATAAAACTAAAAACCCAGAATCAATGCTCCATTTCAAAAGAATTACGTAAAATTTAAGTATGGGAAATATTTCATCTCTTTTAATTGTGTAGGTTTTACATAAAAATATGCAAAAAATGTCATTCTTATTTTTGGTAAAATGCTTGAGGTGTTCTAAAGGCATTAATACCCTTTATAGAATTTTTAATTTTTCTCATTTCACCATACAAAGTGCCTTTTCCCCTTGGATTCCAATCGTAAGAAATCGTAAAAAATCGTAAAAAACACCATAAGTTTCCGAGGTCTTATTTCGAATGTAGATATAAAAATGGAAACCGACCTGGATGCAAACACGGATGGGGAAATGGATGCGGAAGCGAATACTGATGTAAATGCAGATTTGGATGCTCTAGCGGATACGGATGTGGATAGGGATATGAATGTAGAAACGGAAAAATATGCGGATATAGACGCGAATGCGGATACGAATGTGGAGCCGGATATGGATGAGAAGAAGGATAAAAAGGCGAATACGGATGTGTATACGGATGCTAAGGCTGATTCGGATAGAGCTGCGGATGTAGATACATATCCGGCTGGAGCAACGGATACAGTTACAGATGCAAATGTGGATGCATATGAGGATATGGATACGGATGCAAATACATAAGAGGATAGCAATGTGAATACGAATACGGATGAGGATGTGGCTTCGGAAACAGAAAACGATGCGGATACGGATGTGAATGCGGATACGGATGCGTAAACGGATGTGGATACCGATACGAATACAGATACGGATAAGACGGATATAGATACACGATACGGACATGAAGACGGACACAGTTCTGGATTCAAATGCGGTTGTGGTTACGGAATACGGCCACGGATGCGGATGTGGATTATGATGCGGATACAGATGCGGATACGAATGATGTTACGGATACTAATACGTATATGGGTACAAATGCACTCTGGTGCGGATACGATTACAAATGCGGATGAGGATGACGATGCGGATGTGGAGGCGCTACGGATATCGAAACGGATACGAAAACGGACACAGATTATGACACAAATGGGAATACGGATGCGGATAAAGATGCGGATAGACATGTGAATGCGCATGCGGCTGGGATAGGAATGACGGTAGGCTCACGGAAACGAATTTTGATGCCTAAAAGAATGCAGATAAGGAGACCGATACGGATGCGTTTACGTATGTGGATGAGGATGCAGACTTGGATGAGAATGCGAATACCGATGCGGATAAGGAAAACAATTCAAATGTTGATGATGAAACGGATGTGAATGCGGATATGGATACAGATGGAGATACCGATGCGGATACATATTTGAATGCGGATACATTTTTGAATGCGGATACGGATGCGGACACATATTTAATGCGAATACGGATGCGGATGCCTTAATGGAGTTTACAGACGCGGATACGGATGAGGATACATATTTGAATACGGATACGGATAATGAAACGAATGCAGATAAGGAGACGGTTACGGATGCGGTTACGTTTATGGTTTTTACAGTCGCGGATATGGATGCAGATACATATTTGAATGCGGATACGGACTCGAATGACGGTACGCGTATGGCAGCGGATACGGATGCTGAAACGAATGCCGATTAGGAGACGGTTACGGATGCGGTTACGTTTATGGAGTTTACTGACGCGAATACGGATGCGGATACATATTTGAATGCGGATACGGACGCGAATGACGGTACGCTTATGGCAGCGGATACCCATGCTAAAACGAATGCAGATAAGGATACGGTTACGGGTGCGGTTACGTTTATGGAGTTTACGGACGTGGATATGGCGATGCGGATATGAAGGCAAATACAGCTGTGGTAACGGATACTGATAAGGATTCGGATACGGATAAGGATGCAGATATGGATGTGGATACAGATGTGAATGCGGATACGGATGCGAATGCTTGTACGCATACGGAAGCTGATAGGGATGCGGAAACGCATGCAGATAAGGGAACGGATGCGTATAAGGGAACGGATGTGGATGCTATTGTGTGTGTGGACGAAGATACAGACGTGGATGCAAATACTGATGCGGGTTCCAATGCGGATAGGGATACGGATACGAATGTGGATGCTCAAACTGATACGAATGCGGATATGTTTGCAGATGGGTTTACGATAAGGATACAAATGCGAATATAAAGGCGGATGACGATACGGATGATAATCTGATTCTAATGCGGAAACGTTCTCTGTTTTGAAATTTTTTACATTTAAACAAAAGTTATGCAAAAAAAGTCATCATGTTGTGTTAAAGTAAATGATTCAAGTGTTTTCAAGACAAATAATCCATTTTTATAATTTTAGTTTTTTCTCATTTCACCGTTCTAATCCGCATCAGCATTCGTCTAAGCATCCACATTCGTATCTGTAACAGCTTCCGTATTATATCCGTATCCGCATCCTTATCCGTATTCGCATTGGTTTCCGCATCCGTATATATATCCGAATTCAGATCCATATCCGTATCGTTTTCCGTTTCCAAATCCACAAACTAATCCGTATCCGTATTCGCATTGATATTCGCTTCCGTATCCGCAGCCGTATTCGCATGTGTATACATTACCTAATCTGCATCCGCAATTGGATCTGTTTCTGAATCCGTATCCGTATCCGCATCTGGATATGTATCTGCATCCATATCCGAATCCGCATTAGCATCCGTGTACGCATCGTACTGACATATATATCTCCCTGCTTATCCATATCCGCATCAACAGCCAAACCCGCAAACGAAAATGTATACGTAATCATTATCGTATCCGCATTTGCATCGATATCCATATCCGTATCTGTATTCTAATTCGCATTTGCATCCGTAACTGTATTCGCGTCCAAATCCTTATCCGTATCTATATACGCATTCTAATCCGTATTAATATCCGCATTTTCATCTATATCCGCAATCGTATCCAACTGCGTGTCCACATCCGTATCCGATTCCACATCTGCATCAGCATTTGCATCCGCATCCGCATCACTATATGTTACCGGCTTTTATTTGCATTGACCTACAAATCCTATTCACATTCGCATCCGTTGCCCCATCCAAATCCCCCTCCGTAAACGTCACCGAATCCGTATCCACATCTGCATCCGTTTCGGCACCCTGTTCCGCTTTATTATCCGTATCCGCGTTCCCCTCCCTATCCGCTAACGTATCCGTATTCGCATCCGTATCCACATCCATATTCGTTCAGTATCTTTATCCACATCCGCATCCTTATTTGTATCAGCATCCTTAACCGAATCTGTATCCGTACCTGCATCGGTATCCGCATCTACTACCGCATCCGCAAGAATATTATAATCCGCTCCCACATTCGCGTCTTATTTCGCATCCCTATCCATTTCCACGTCTGTATGGATATCCATATCCGTATTCCAATTACCATCCGTACAAGCATCCACATTGGCATTTGTATCCGCATCCGTATCCATATCCGTATCCACACCCGTATCCGCTTTCTTATCCGTATCCTCATCCATATTGTTATATTTGTTCGTATCCGCGTTCGTATCAGCTTTTGTATCCGCATCCATATCCACATTCGAATCATAACAGTGGAAACATTTTGGTGAAATTTTTACCATTGAATATTCCGATTTGAAACCAGAGGGGTATTCGGTAGTCGGTAATGGTACTATTCACGGTGAAATGAAAAAAAAATTAAATTATAAAAATGGATTATGTCTTGAAAACACCTGAACCATTTACTTTAACACAACATAACGACTTTTTTGCATATTTTTTGGTTAAATGTAAAAAATTTCATTGCATAGATTTTCACATTAGAAGCAATTTATCATCCGTGTCGTCATCCGCAATTATATTCGCATCTGTATCCATATTGGCAACCCAACTGCATCCATATCCGCATTCGCATCAGTTTGAGCATCCACATTCGTATCCATATCCTTATCCGCATTGTAATCCGCATCCGTATTTGCATCCACGTCTGTATCTTCAACCACCTAAGTATTGGCATGCACATCCGTTCCCTTATCCGCATACGTTTCCGCATCCGTATCCGCTTCCGTATGCGTACAAGTATTCGCATCCGTATCCGCATTCACATCTATATCCACATCCGTATCTGTATCCACATCCGTATCTGCATCCTTATCCGCATCCGTGCGCTTATCTGTATCCGTTACAACAGCTGTATTTGCCTTCATATCCGCATCGCCATCCGCATCGACATCTGCATCCGCCTATGCATCCCAATCCGCATTAGTGTCCGCAGTTGTACCAATATCCGTATCCGAATCCGTATCAGCATCCGTATCCGCATCCGTATCAGTATCCGCATCTGCATCCGTATCAGTATCCTAATCCGCATCCGATTATGTATCCCTATCTGCGTCGGTATTCGCATACGTATGCTAATCTGTGTCCACATGTGTAAACATTTTCAAAACGTCTTTCTTACCCACATCAATTTCCGCAATTGTATCCGCATGCGTATCCGTATTTTATCGGAATCCGTTTTCGAATCCTTGTCCCCATCCGTATCAACTTATGTATCCTTATCGAATCCGTGTCAGCAACTTCATCCGCATCTGTGTCTAGCATTATCCACACTCGCATCTATATGCTCAGCCATATATTTAACAGGATCCGTATCAAAACCAGTATCTGCATTCGCATCCGCATCCGTTTCCGTTTCCGCATCCATATCCGCCACCTCATCCGCATCAAATCCGTATTGGAATTGACATCGGAATCCGTAACTACATCCGTATTCATACATGCTCCATATCCGAATATGAATTCGGATCCGTATCCACCAACGCTTCGGCATTCACATCTGTATCCGTATCCGTTCCCGCATCCGGAATATGAAACGCATCCGTATCGTTATCCGTTCCGTATATGAATTCGAAACCGTACCCTAATATAATGCGTCTGTATTCTAATCCGTATCCGAATCAAAATCCGTAACAATATCAGCAGCCGCTTCCGTATTGGAATTCGATCTGTACCCGCAGCCGTATCCTCACCCGCATCCTTATACGCATCGATATCTGCGTCCGCATTCGCGTCCGTATCCGCAGCTGCATCCGTTTTTTCATTTTAATCCAGATATGTGTCTGTATTTGTATCCTCATTTATGTTTATATCCGTATACGCATTCCTATTTGCATCTGTATCCCTAATAGAATCCGTATCTGCCACCGCATCCGCATCTCTCTTCAATTTGACGTCTGTATCCGTTTGCAAATCCATATCTGAATCAGTATTTACATCCGTGTCCCCTTCCGTTCTTGCTTCTGTATCCTCATTAGCATCTGTATCCCTAACTAAAGTCGTATCCGTATACATAACTGCATCCGATATCAGATCTGCCTCAGCATCCGTTTCCGCATCAACATCCGTGTAAAAATCCTCATCCGTATCCGCGCACATATCTGTACTAATATGCACATGCATATTTGCATCGGTGTCCATATATGCATCCGTATCCGCATTAGTATCCGTCTAAGCATCCGTATTCACCACTTCATAAGCATCGATATTTGAATTGACATTCGTTCCATATCCACATACGCCGCTATAAAAATATCCAAATTGGCATCGGAATCCGTATTAGCATCCGTATCCGTATATGAATTCGAATCCGTATCCTAAATGACATAATCAATCTCATCTGCATCGGCAATGAAATTCGAATCCGCATTTGTATACATCCGCGTCCGCATTGACATCAGCATCTGTAACCGTTTCAGCATCCACAACCCTATGCACATCAATATCCGTGTCCGCGTTCGTCTCTTTTCCGCATCCGTTTGCGAGTTCGTATCCAAATTCATATCCGTAATGGTATCCGCATTCGTGTCCTTTACCGTTAATACATTCGTCCCCGCCTCCGTATCCGTATCTGCATTCGCATCCGTGTCCGATCTTTATCCGCATTCGCATCTCTATCCCCATCTTTATTCATTTCCGTATCCGGATATTTATCCGAATCCGCTTCTATGTCCGCATCATAATCTGCATCCGTATCCGTATCTGCATTTGCTGCCCAATCATCATCCGCTTCCGAATTAGCATATGTATCCATATCTTTTGCCACATCGGTATTAAATTCGCATCTGTCTCCGCGCCTTTATCCGCATCCGCATTCGCCTAAGCATCCGCATTTGTATCTGTATCAGCATCCATATTATATCCGTATCGCAATAAGTATCCGTATTAGCATTGGCATCCCCATCCGTATAAAAAATCAGATAAGTATCCGCGTCGTTATCCGTCTCCCAATCCATATCCTCATCAGTATCCTTATCCGGATTGGTATTCGCTTCCTTATAAGCATCCGTAATCGCATCTGTATCCATATCTTCATTTGCATACGTATTGGGATCCGTATCCACATCCGTATCCGTATCCGCATCCGGATATGTATCCGCATTTCATATCGAAATCCATATACGAATTAGCATTAGCATCCCTGTACGCTTCCACATCCGTATCAACTTCCGTATTCCTATTAGCATCCGTATCCACATTCGAATCTATATCAACAAATTTTTCCGTTTCTGCATTCATTTTTGCATCTGCCTCCGTATCCGCATTCGGATCCAAATCTGCAACTATATCAGTATCCGCTTCTGTATCCATTTCAGCATCCATATCCCTATACATTTCGGTATACGCATCCGTATCTGCATCCGGAAAAGCATCTGCGTCCGCATCCGCTTCCGCTTCAGCATCCGTATTAAAAGCCACATTCTAATTCGTACCTATATTTTTATCCTTATCCATAAGTATCCAAACCTGCCTCAGTATCCGTACCTTAATTATTATATGCATCTTTATCCGCAAGCTAATCGGTATTCTGACCGCTATCCGAACCCTTATCCGTATCCGTATTCGAATCGACATCCGTATTCACATTTGTATACATAACTGCATCCATTATTGCATCTTTATCTGTATCCGCATCAGTATCCGCTTCCGTTTCCGAACGTGTATTTGTAATTGAATCGTATTCGCCACCTCTTTCGCATTCACATCTTTATCTTCATCCGTATTCGTATCCGCATCCGGATAGTAATCCGCATCGTATCTGCATCTGCATCATTATAAGAATTCGAATCCGTATCTTAATCCGGAGAATAAATCGCATCTGTATCCGCATCCGCTATATTTTCCGCATCAATATACAACTCCGTATATGTAATAACATCAGAATCCAAACCCGCATCCGTTTCCGCATCCACATTCGTAGTCTTAACAATATTCAAATCCTTTGCCGCATAAGAATTGACAACTACATTCATATCCGTATTGGCATCCGTATCCGCATTCATATGCAAATCTGCTTTCACTTACGTATCCGTATTAGCATCTGTATCCTTCTCCACATCTGTGTACGCATCAGTTTCTGCATCCGTAAAGCATCTCCAGTCGTTTCCGCATCTGCATCCGTATTCGCATCGACACCCGTATGCGCATTCTCATTAGTATCCGTATCCATATCCGTATCCATATCCGAATCTGGATCGATTTCCACATCAGTTTGCGCATCCGTATCTGTCCCATTATCCTTATCCACATTCGCATCCTTTTTTTCTGACGTATCCGTATTCACATCCCTATCCGCATTCGTATCCGTAACAGCATCTGTATACATATTCGCAAACTTATTTCTATCCGTATCCATAAAATAATGCAAGACGTTTATCCATCGTTATCCGCATCTGTTTCTTTATCCGCAAGAGTATTCGTATCCGCATGCTTAGCCGAAAATTTACTCATACCCATATCCGCATCCGTATTCGTATCAATGTCCGTATGCGCGTCCGTATCCTCATTGGTATACGCATCTGTTTACACATTCGCATCAACACGCTCAAAACCTTTTAGTGTTATTTTTTACGATCGAATTTTCCGATCGAATTTTCCGATTTGATGCTAAGGGGGCGAAACGGCACTTTTTGCGGGTGGAAAAGATAAAAATAAAAATCAAAAAATTGGTTAAATGCCTCTATAACCCCTGAATCATTCACTGTAAAACAAAAGAATAACATTTTCGTAATTTTTGGTAATATTTACATCTTCAGGCTGTTTACAACGTTTCGGCATCAGTATCTGACTTCGCATCCGTACCCTTATCCGCATCAAAATTTTCATTTGCATCGGTATCCCCATCTGCATCCATATCCAATTTTTCATCTGTTTTAGCATTCATATTCATATGCGTAACCTTATACGCAACGTTATTCGCATCCGTATCCGCATTCGCGTCTGTAAACTCTATAAACGTATCTGCACCCGTAACCGTATCCTTATCGGCATTCGTTTTAGCATGCGTATCCGCTGCCATAAGCGTACCGTCATTCGCATCCGTATCCGCATTCAAATATGTATCCGCATCCGTATTCGCGTCAGTAAACTCCATGAACGTAACCGCATCCGTAACCGTCTCCTAATCGGCATTCGTTTCAGCATCCGTATCCGCTGCCATAAGCGTACCGTCATTCGCATACGTATCCGCATTCAAATATGTATCCGCATCCGTATGCACATTCAACTGTGTATCCGAATCCGTATTCGCATTCGTGACCTAACTTTCCGTGTCCTAAAAATCCGTTTCCATATACTTGTACGCCTCCGCGTCCACATCGCTATCAGAATCCGCATCTGTATCCGTATCCGCATCATGATCCACATTTGTACCCGGATCCGTATCAGTATCCGTATCAGCATCCGTATAAACTTCCGTATCCGTATCCAAATCCGCATCCCTATCAGCATATACATCCATATCTTCGTCGATAATTGCAATGTATACGAATCTGTATCCGCATAGTTATCCGTTTCCAAATCTGCATCCGTTTCCGCATTAGTTTCCGTATCCGTATCCGCATGCGTATCCGTAACCGCATTCAGATCCGTATACGCTATGCATTCATATCGGTTCTCTTATAAGTATTCAACTCCGAGTCCAATTCAGTATCCGAATGCGTGTTTGAATCAGTGACCACATTGGTATCCGCCTCTGTATCCGTATCAACATTCGTATTTCTAAATTAATCCTCTAACTGCATCGTTATTTTCATCAGCATCAGCTTCTGCATCCGCATCCGTTGACGCATCAGTATCCATATAAAAGTCCGCATCCGTGTCCGTATATCCATTTGCATTCCTGTCCGCATTCTTTTTTCGTATTTGCAGCCAGATCCACATCCGTATCCATAACTTTTTCCCCATCGGAGGTCGTTCAGCACCCTTTTCCATATCCGCATACGTTTGCACACTTGTATCCCCATCAGTATATGCATATGCATCTCTATATGGATCCGGATCCATATTTGTATCCATACCTTCATAGGTATCCAAACCCGTATCGGATTCCGCATCTTTAATCGTATCCGTTTATGAATATGTAACAAAATTTGCATTGATATCCGCATCCGTATCCGTATGCGCATCTGTATCCGTAACCGCATCCTTTTCATCATCCGTTTCCGTAGCCATATCCACATCTGTATGCGTATCTGCACCCATATACGTAACCGCTTCTTAATCCGCATACGTATCTGCATTTGCATCCGTATTGGCAACAGCATGCGCAACCGTATCCGTATCCGCATCCGCATTCGCATAATTACCGCTTTAGAATTCACATTAATCTGCCATCAGCATCCTAATTCTTATCCGCATCCGTCTATGTAGCCGTTCCGCATATGTATACGAAACCGCTTCCGTATCTATATGCGTATACGTAAGCGCTTCTATATGCTTACCTTTATCTTGTTTCGCATCCTCATCCGCATCCACATTCATATCTGTATCCGCATCAGTTTTGCATCAGTATCTGTTTTCACATTCGTATCCTCATTCTTATCCAATTTCGCATATGTATCCGCATCGGGAAATCCATATCCGCATTCGCATCCGTTTCATCATCAACATTTGAATTCGTATCCCTATCCGCATCGGTATCCGCATTCTCATCCAAGTCTGTATCCTCATCCACATACGTAAACGCATCCGTATCAGCCTCCATATCTGCATTCTTTTAGGCATCAAAATTCGTTTCCGTGAGCATACCGTCATTCCTATCCCAGCCGCATGCGCATTCACATGTCTATCCGCATCCTTATCCGCATCCGTATTCCCATTTGTGTCATAATCTGTGTCCGTTTCCGTATCCGTTTCGATATCCGTATGCGCCTCCAAATCCGCATCGTCATCCTCATTCGCATTTGTAATCGTATCCCCATCAGAGTCTGCATTTGTACTCATTTCTGTATAAGTACCCGTAACATCATCCGTATCCGCATCTGTATCCGCATCATAATCCACATCCGCATCCGTGGCCGTATTCCGTAACCACAACCGCATTTGAATCCAGAACTGTGTCCGTCTTCATGTCCGTATCGTGTATCTATATCCGTCTTATCCGTATCTGTTTTCGTATCGGTATCTACATCCGTTTACGCATCCGTATCCGCATTCACATCCGTATCCGCATCGTTTTCTGTATCCGAAGCCACATCCTCATCCGTATTCGTATTCACATTGCTATCCTCTTATGTATCTGCATCCGTATCCATATCCTCATATGCATCCACATTTGCATCTGTAACTGTATCCGTTGCTCCAGCCGGATATGTATCTACATCCGCAGCTCTATCCGAATCAGCCTTAGCATCCGTATACACATCCGTATTCGCCTTTTTATCCTTCTTCTCATCCATATCCGGCTCCACATTCGTATCCGCATTCGCGTCTATATCCGCATATTTTTCCGTTTCTACATTCATATCCCTATCCGCATCCGTATCCGCTAGAGCATCGAAATATGCATTTACATCAGTATTCGCTTCCGCATCCATTTCCCCATCCGTGTTCGCATCAACGTCGGTTTCCATTTTTATATCGAAATTTGAAATAAGACCTCGGAACTTTATGGTGTAATTTTTTTACGATTGTTTACGATTTATTTCGAATGGAATCCAAGGGGAAAGGGCACTTTTTATGGTGAAATAAGAAAAATTAAAATTCTATAAATGGAATTAATGCCTTTAGAACACCTCAAGCATTTTACCAAAAATAAGAATAACATTTTTTTACTTATTTTAGGTAAAATACACATTTGTAAGAGATGAAATATTTGCCATAATTATATTTTACGTAACTCTTTTGTCATGGAGCATTGATTCTGGGTTTAATATGGAAGGTATATTGAAAAGGATGCGAACCCGGAAACGGATACAGATGCGGATACGTACAATGATGCGGATGCAGAAAAGGATGATGATACGGAAGCGGATACGGATGCCAATGCGGATACTGATTTATACAAGCATTCATATTCGTATGAGCATACGTATTGGTATCGGCAGCCGTATCCGTTTCCACATCCGTATCCGTATCAACACCTGCATCCGCACTTACTTCCATATCTGAATCGGTATCTCCATCGGTAAATGCCTCCGCATCCGTTTTCGTATACGATTGCGCATTCCTCTAAACTTACGCATCCGCATCCTTATGCAAATCATTATATGTATCTGCATCTGCATCCATATCGATTTCCGTATCCAAATCGGCATCCGAATTCGCATTGGCATCCGTATCCGTATCTTTATTCGCATTTGGATCAGCCACCTCATTTCCTTCCATATCCGTATCCATATTTGCCTCAATTTCCGCATCTGAATCCGTATATGCATCAAAATCCGGATACGTATCCAACCCCGTATTCATCGTTTCATTCATACCCTTCACCTCTTAAGCGCCCTGATCTAGTTTATCATCCATATCCGTTTCCGTATTCTTATATGAATTCGATTCCATAAAGTAATCCGCATGATAAATCGTATCTGTATCCGTATACGCATCTGCATCCACATCCTTATTGGCATCAGCATCCGAATCCATATCCGAAATTCAGATCAATTTCCGCATCTAATTCATCTATCTGTTAATTTATTCATTTAATATGTCTCCCATCCGTATGCGTAACCACATCCGTATCCTCATCTGTATCAATATCCTTGTTCTCTTTCGCGTCCGCGTTCCGTATCAGTTATAGCATCCATTGTCCAAGGAGGGTAAATGGCATTTTCACGGAGAAATTTGAAAAGTTCAAATTCTAAAAATGGATTATATGCTATTAAACACACCAATCATTTACTATGAAACAAAAGAATAACGTTTTTGCACAACTTTCTGCATTGTGTCTACCTTTACAATGTTTACCGTTTACAACAACCTTTACAATGTTTACTGTTTACCTTTACAACGTTTTCGCATCAATTGTTGATTTCGCATCTCTTTATTTATCCGCATCAAAATCTGCTTTTATATCCGCCACTTTATCTTTTTCCGCAACATCATCCTTGTGCGCATCCATATTCTCATCCGCATCCATATTCGAATCCGTATCCGCATCCGTATCCGAATTCGTTTCTGCATCCGTATTCGCTACTGAATGCGTACCGGCTTTCGCATCCGTATCCGCATCCGCATTCACATCTCTATTCGCATCCGTATTTAAATCCGTGTTCTAATCCGGGTCCGTTTCCATATCCTTATTTACTTCTTTTTCCGCAGCGTTATCCGCATTTACGTATGTATCCGAATCCGCATCTGTGTCCTCAGTTGTTGCGTCATGAGTATCAGTATCCGTATGAGCACTCGTATCCGCATCCGTATCCGCATCAAAATCTACATCCGTATTCGCATATGTATTCGTACCTGCGTCGGATTTAGCGTCCTTATATGAATCCGTATCCACATGCGTTTCTGTATCTGTATTTAGATCCGTATCCACTATGCATTCATATCTGTGTCTGCATCCGTGTGCGCATTCGTATTTCAATCCGTATCCAAATCCGTATTTGCATCCTAGTCTCCATCCTTATCAGCTTCTGTATCCGTAGCAGCATCAATATTCCATGGGAGGAATGGCACTTCTCAAGGTGAAATGAGAAAAATCGAATTTCTAAAAATGGATTTTATGCCTTGAAAACACCTCAATCATTTACTTTAAAACAAAAGAATGACGTCTTTTCATAATTTAAACACCTTTACAATGTTTACAATGCACACGTTTACAATTATTACGTTTCCACAAGAGTATCTGATTTCGCATTCGTAAGCTCATTCGCATAAAAATTCGTTTCGGTATCCGCATCGGTATCTTGTGCCGCAACCCCATCCTCATGCGTATCCGCATATTCATCCGCTTCCACATTCGCATTTTTGTCCGCATCCGTAATTGTTTCCACATAAGTATTTTATTTCGCATCCGTTTATTTCATCGCATGGATTGGCTTCTGTATCCGCCTCGGTATCCTCTTTTGCATCCATATCCGCATTAATATCCGTATCGGCATTCACATTCGTACCCGTATCCTAATCCGCATCGGTATCCCTATCCGTATACGCATCCACATACGTAACAGCATCCGTATATTTCTTCTTCTCCAAATCCCGCAACCGAATGTGAATCCATATTCGAATTAGAATCATAATCCAAAACCGTATGTGTAACAGCATTTAGATCGATTTCCAAATCCGAATTCAAATCTGTTTGGCATCTCTATCCGCATCCGTATCCGAATCCTTTTCCCATTCGTTACGAATCAGCATCCATATTCTTATCCGTATCCGCATCTGCATCCCTATTCGCATCAGCATCCGTTTCGCATCCGCATCTGTATCTTTATCCATATCCGTATCAATTTCTCCATACATATCCGCATCGGCATCCTTCTCTGCATTAGTATCCGCATCCATATCAACCTAGGTATCCGTATCTCTATTCACATTCCTGTCCGCATCCTTATCTGTATTTGCATCCAAATCCACATCGGTATCCGTATTCGTTTCGTATCTGTTTTCCCATCAGAAGTCATTCCATATTCGTATCCATATCCACAATCGTATCCATATCCATATCTCAATCGGTATCTTCCTCCGCATCTGTATATGTATCCGTACCCGCATTCAAATCCACATCGGCATCTGTATATGTATCCGTCCCCGCAACAAATCCGCATCCGCATTAGTTTCTGTACCTCCATAGGGTTCTGCATTTGCATACGAAACAGCCTCCTTTTCCTCATCTACATATTTTCCGCATCCTTATTCTTAGCCGAATCCATTGCCGTAACCGTGTCTGCATATGTATACATTACCGCAGCTGTATCTGCATTCGTAAACGTAACCGCTTCTGTATCCGCATTAGTAACTTGTTCAGAATCCTCAACCACATCCACATTTGCATCCCTCCTCATCTCTATACTTTTCCGCACCATAATTTGATTAACATCCGTATCCTCATCGGCATCCAAATTCGCATCTGCATCGGTATTCCCATCTCCGTTCATATCCGCATTTGCATCCGTTTCAGCATCCGCATTCGCATCCTTATCCTAATCCGTATCCGCATCGGTATCTTGTTCCACAACCCCATCCTTATGCGCATACGCATACTCTTCCGCAATCACATTCGCATTTGTGTCCGCATCAGTATCCGTTTCCAAATCAGTATTTGATTTTGCATCCTTATATCGCATTCGTATCAAAATTGGCTTCGTTATCCGCATCGGTATCCTCTTTTGCATCCATATCCGCATATGTATCCGTATCGGCATTCACTTTCGTATCCGTATCGGCATTCACATCCGTATTCGTATCCCTATCTGTATCGGTATCTGTATGGTATACGCATACGCCTCTGTATTCTATCCACATACGTAACCGCATCCGTATCCGTCTCCTCATCTGCATCCATTTTCCAATCCGTATCCGCCTTCAAATGCGTAACGGCATTTGCGACCGTATCCACATTGAAATCTGTATCCGCATCCGCATTGGCATCCATATCCCCTCCCGTGTCCTAATCCTTGTCCGTTTCCATATCCTTTACCTCCGTATCCGCATCGCTATCCGCATCCGTATTTGTATCCGTATCCACATCAGTAGCTGCATTTATACCCCAATCCGTATCAGTATCCGTATAAGCACCCGTATACGCATCCGTATCCAAATTCACATTCGTATCCGCATATGTATTCGCATCTGCGTCGATGTCCGCATCCGTATACAAATCTGCATCCGCATCGTTATCCGTTTCAAAATATACACACGCCTCCGCATCGGTTTCCATATCCGCATGCGTATTCGTATGCGCATTCAGATCCGTATCCGCTATGCATTCACATCTGTGTCCGCATCCCTATTTTAATCCGTATGCGACTTTGTATTTACATCCGAGTCCCTATTTGTATCGGCTTCTGTATACGTATCAGTATCCGTATTCCTATCAAAACGCTAAACGTCATCCGTATCTTCTGCCGTATCAAAATCTGCTTCCGCACCCGTTCCGCATCAGCATCCGTATTTATAATTTCATCCGTATACAAATCCACATCCATATCCGTATCCAAATGGGAATCCATATCAGCTTCGGTATGCGTGTCCGCATTAGTATTCGCATCTGTTTCTGTATTCCGATTGGTATCCGCAACCTCATCCCCAACCGTATTTGATATGACTTCCTCATCCGAAGCCGTATCAAAATCTACATCCTTATTCGCATCGGAATCCGTATCCGCATTAGGAGCCGCATTAGTACTTGCACCCGTATCTAAACCCTTATTCGTCTTCGCATCCGAATCCACCACATCTTCCGCATTTCCATCTGGTTTCTCATCCGTTTCCTATTCCGCATTATAAATCGTATCTACATTTAAGTCCGTATAAAAATCAGCATCCGTATCTTTTGCTTAATTTTAATAAATTTCCACATCCGAATTAACATCTCTGGCATCCGTATCCGCATTCGTTTACGCATCCGTATCCGTGTCTTAATCAATGTCCGTTTTTGTTTCCTCATCAGATTTCCCATCCGTATCCATATTGCTATCCGCATCCACATATGTATCCGTATCCGCATCAGTGTCCACATTTGTCGCGTCATCTATATCAGAATTGTTATCAGCATCCGTATCTGCATCTTTATCCGTATCCAAACACAATTCCGTATCCGCATGTTTCTGTATATGTGTCGATTTCCAGATTCGCCTACGAATCTTAATTTGCATCAGTATTTGTTTCTAAATCTGTATTCGTATAGCTATCTGTTTCTGTATCCGAATCCGCTTGCGTATCAATGTCCGCTTTCATAACCGTATCCGCTGCGCATTCACACCTGTGTCCGCATCCGCATCCGTAGCCGTATTTAAATCGATATCCTAATCCGCATTGGCATCTGTGTCGCCATCCGTATCCGCTTCTTATCCGTTTCAGCAATTGTATCCCTATACAAATGCGTATCCGCATCTGTATCTGCATATGCATCCGTATCCGTATCCACATCCGTATTTGAATCCATATATGAATCCATATCCGCATTGATATCCGTATCTGCAACAGTATCCGTATTCGTATCTGTATTTGCATTTGTATCAACATCCGCATTCCAAACGGAATTCGCATCTAAATTGGCATTTATATTTCTATTCGTATCCGTGTCCTTTTCCGTGTCCGTTTCCAAATCCATATCTGAATTCCACTCTCTATCCGCATTGCTAGACGCATATATGTCTGACGTATATATGTATTCGTATCTGCATCAGGGACCCCAATTTTTACGTCATTCATATCAGCATCTGTATCCGCAATCGCATCCGTATCCAAATCCGCATCTTAATCCGCATATGTATCCGTATCTGCGTGTATACCTGCATCCGTATATGAGCCTGTATCCTAATAAGAATCGGTTTCAGAGTCTGCATCCGTATCGGCAATGGTTTCCGTGTAAGAATCCGAATGCGTATCCGTACAGTATCCGCATCAGCATCCGCATCCGTATCCGAACCCGATTCGTATTCGCATCCGGATCCGCCACCTCTTCCGCATTCATATCTGGTTCCGAATCCGTATTCGTTTCGCTTCCGGATCTACATCCGCTTACGTATCGTAATCCATATCCGTATATAAATTCGCATTTGTATCCTAATCCGCATGATAAATCCCATCTGTATCCGCATCCGTATCTGAATCCGCATTCTGATCAATTTACTCGTCCAAATTAAAATCTGTCTGGCATCCGAATCCGCATCAATATCCGTGTCCTAATTTCTGAGCATTGCCGTATGAATATCCGAATTCCCCCCCAAGTTCGCATCCGCATATGTATCCGTTACCGAATTCGTTTCCGTATACCAAACCGTATCCGTATCCACATATGTATCCGTATCTGCGTCGGCATCCGCATCCGAATACGAATCTGCATATGCATCGGTATCCGTTTCCTAATCTGCATCCGCATCCACTTGGGATTCCGTATCCGAGTCCTAATGCGTATCCGTATCCGCATTCAGATCCGATACGCTAAGTATTCATATCTGCATAATGCGCATAATAAATCGCATCTGTATACACATCCGTTTTCAAATTCGCATCCGTATCTGCATCCACATCCTTATTGGCATCAGGTTCCCTATCCGTATCCGCATTCATATCCATTTTCACATCTGAATTCATATGTCTCTGCAAGACGTATCCTCATCCGTATCCGCATACGTATCCTCATCCGTATCCGCATAGGTATCCTCATAAGAATCCGCATCCGTGTTGGCTTCCAGGTCCACTTCCGTAATTTTAACAGCATCAATATTACTATCCACAACGTATCTGAATACGTATTCGTACCCGCATCAGCATCCGTATCCGCAATGGCATCCATTTTCGTATCCACTTCCGTGCCCACATCGGTATCCGTATCCATTTCCTCATCCATATCCGCATCAGTATCCACATCCGTATAAGCATCGGAATCGGCATTAGCGTCCATATCCGCATCGTTTTCCGTTTCCAAGACACATCCTGATTCGTATCCGTAACCGCATTGATATCCGCGTTCGTATCCGCATCCGTATCCATATCCTCATCTGCATCCACAAGTGCAACTGTATCGATATCTGAATCCGCCCTAGCATCCCAATTTATATCCGCATACTTAACCATATCCGCATCCTAATACGTATCCCCATTGCCGTCTATATTATCTAATTTTTCCTTTTCCGCATCCTCAACCCTATTCGCATCCGTATCCACTTTCGCATCTGAATCTACAATTACATCAGTATCTTCTTCCGCTATCATTTCCGCATCTGTTTCCGCATGCACGCCGGTATCCGCATCCGTATCTGCATCCGTATCCACATTCGTATTAGCACCTTCGAAACCTTTTGGTGTTATTTTTTACGATTTATTACGAATGGAAGCCAAGGGGGCTGGCACTTTTCATGGTAAAATGATAAAAATTAAAAATTCTAAAAATGGAAGTAATTAATGCCTTTAGAATATCTCAAGCATTCACTCACTTACTTTACCTTACATTTAAATAGAAAGACATTTTTTGCATATCTTTGGTATATTGTACACATTTAACAGTATTGAAATTTTTGACCTAATTATTTTCTTCTTTATTTTTGGTCATGTAGCATAAATTTTGGGTTTCTTGTGTTAAATGATAATATATGTTGTAAAGGATACGAACCCGGAAATGGATACCGATGCGCAAACATACAATGATGAGGATGCCGATAAGGATGTTGATATGGAAGCGGATACGGGTATTAATGCAGTAATGCTGATTTATACCCGCATTCGTATCCGTAACAGCATACGTATTGTTATCGTTATCGGCATCCGTATCCGTTTCCACATTCGTATCCGTATCAACATTCGCTTCAGCAGCTGCATCTGCATCAACATCCGTATCTGCATTCGTATCCACTTCGGTTTATGCATCCGCATCCGTTTCCGTTTACGTGTCCGCATACCTATCTATTTTCGCAACCGCATCCACATTCGTATGCGAATCTGTATGCATCCGCATCTGCAAATATATCCGTCTCCGTATCCGAATTGGCATCCGATTTCATATCCGCATCCTTATCTGTATCGGTATCGGCATTCGTATCGTAACCCATGTCCGTATCCGCATTTGCATCCGTATTCACCTCCGTATACGTATACGTTTCCCTAACCATATCCGCATTTCACCGATACACACATCCGCATATCCGCATGCGAATTTCCATCCGTATCCGTATGCAAATCTATATCCATATCCGTATCTGCATATACATCAGTAATAAAAACCGAATTTTCATATCTATAATCATCCGTATCTCCCTCCTTGTCCGAATCCGTATTGGCCTCCGTGTCCGAATCCGTATCCGGGTTCATTCCGTATCTGCATCGGCATTTACATCCGCATCCCTATCCACATCCGTGTACGAAACCGCATTGGAATCTGCTTTCGCATCAATATCTTATCCGCTTCCGCATCCGTTTCCACATCCGTATCCCCATCCGTATACGAAACCGCATTTGTATCCACATCCGTATCCTTTTTCGGACATTCCTGCTTATCTACTTTCAGAGACATTTCCAAATAAAAATTCATATCCGTACCTGTTTCCGTATCGGCATCCGTATCCGCATCCGTGTGCGCATCTTTATCCACATCTTTATCCATATTTGCTTCCGTTTATCCATCCAAAACAGTACTCGCATCCATATCAGCATCTAAATAGCATCTGCATCTGCCTCTGTATCCGTATCCGCATCCACATCGGTATCTGTATCAACATCCGTATCCGTAACCATATCCAAATCGGTATCCGTGTCTGGATCAGTTTGTGCATTCGTATCCGCTTTATAACCGTATCAACATTTGCATCCGCATATACTAACGAATCCATTTTCGCGTCGACATCCACATTCGTATGCGTATCAGCATATGTATCCACATGCGCATCCTTATTCGTATCCTCATCCGTAACCGAATCCGTATCCGTACCTGCATCGGTATCCGCATCGGTTTCCGTATTCTTAAGAGATTTCGTGTCCGCAACATCAGCCGAATCTTTATCCGCATCCGTATTAGTTTCCGCATCCGGATATGTATCCGCATCCGCATCTATTTCCGTATCCGCATTAGCATCAGTATACGCATGCGCATTCGGGTTTGTATCCGCATCCGTATCCACATACGAATCAACACCCTCGAAACCTTTTTGTGGGAGCTTTTACAATCTTTTATTCAAATTTCAATCAAAGGGGGGTTATGGCACTTTTTACGTTGAAACGGGAAAAAAATTTATTCTAAAAATTGATTATTTGCTTTAAGAACACCTCAATTATATACTCTTAATTATAAGAATGACGTTTTTGCATATTTTTCGGGTAAATGTACACTTTTAAAATGTTTAAAACGGTTCCAAATAAGTACCTAATATCGCATCCATATTCTCATCTTCATCCTAATTAAAATTTGTATCCGCATCGGTATCGCCATCTACATTTACATCCGCATTCGCATCTATATACGCATCCGTGACCTAATCCGTTTCCTTTTCCGTATTCGTTTCCTTCTTTGTATTCCCATCCATATCCAAAACGCTATCCACTACCGCATTTCTATCCAAATCCCCATTAGTGTCCGCATTTGTACACGTCTCCGTTTCAGCATCCGTATCCGTATCTAAACCCGTCTCCGGTCTAAACCCATCCGTCTAAGCATCCAAATTTCTCCCGTTTCTTTTTCCGCATCGGTATCGGCACCCGTATCCACAACCGCGTCTGTATCTTCATCCACATACGTAACCGCATCCGTATCCGTCTACTTTTACGCATTCGTTTCCGCATCAGTTATCCGCTTCGGAATGCGTACATGAATTCATATCCGTATACGCATCCGCTTTCACATCTGTGTTCGCATCCGCATCCGCATCTGTATTCACATCCGTGTCCTAACCCATGTGCGTTTCGTATTCGTTTCCATTTCGGTATTCCCCTCCGTCTCCGCATCGCTATCAGCATCTGCGTTTGTATCCCTATCCGCATCAGTGTCCACATTTGTACCCGCTTCTGTATAAGTATCCTTATCATCAAGCGCATCCTTATCCGTATCCTAATCCGCATCTTAATCCGCATATGTATCCGGTTCTGCGCCGGTTTTCTCATCCGGATACGCATTTGGATCCGTATCCAAATCTACATCCGTATCCGCATGAGTAACCGTATCCGCATTCAAATCCATATGAGCTATGTATTCACATATGTACCCACATCCGCATCTGTACCCAAATTTGTATCCGAATCAGTATTCACACCCGTGTCGCAATCCGTAAACGCTTCAGTATTCACATCAGGATCCGTAATTTTATCCATATCCGTATTCACATCCGTATCTACATCCGCATCAGCATCTGCATCCTTATCCGTTTCAAAATATACATTTAAATTAAATCCACATTCGTTTACACAACTGTATCCGTATCCATATGAGCATGAATATACGCAGCGGTATCAGCATCCGCATCTGTATCCGTATCCGTATCCGTATTTTAATCAGTATCTGCCACCTCATACGCCTCCGCATCCGAAATGGAATTGAAATGCGTATCAGTACAACATCCGATCCATAATTTAATCAATATCCACATCGGAATTCGTTATTGCATAAGTGCCCGCATCCGTTTAAGAACGCGTATTCGCATCTATATCCGCCACATCTTCTATATGTACATCTGGTTCCGCATCCGTGTCCGTTTCCGCATCCGGATCTGCATCCGCATCCGTATCAAGATCCGTTTCCAAATATATATTCCCATTCGTGTCTGTATCCGCATCCGAATTGGTATCAACATCTGTGACTGTATCCGCATCCGTATAGGCATCGATATCCGTGTCCGCCTTAACATCCGTTTCTTCTGCAGGAATCGAATCGGTTTCACATCCATTTCCACATTCCTATCCATATCCGTACCCGTACTGTTATCTGCATTCGTGTCCATAACCATATCTGGATTCGTATCAGCATCCGTATTTGCATTCGCATCCGTGTCTGCTTCCTCATCCGCATCCACATTCGCATCTTGCTCCGCATTCGTATCCATTTCCGCATCCGGGTATTCATCCGGATTCGCCTCTGTAGCAGCATCATAATCTCCATCCGTAACCGTATCTACATTCACAACCTCATCCTAATTCCTTTCCGAATTACCAAATGTATCCATATTCATTGCCGCATCCGTATCCTCATTCGTATCCGCATCCGGAACTGCATCCGCCTTTGCGTCCATATCCGTACCCGCTTATGCATGCGCATTCGCATCGGTATCAGCGTAATAATCTTAACCGTATCTTCAGCCGAACCCGTATTGGCATCGGTATCCATACCCGTACCACATACGTACTAAATTGGCATTCGTATCCGCATCCTGATCCGCTTCCGCACCCGTATCAGCATCCATATTTCTATCCACATCCATATCTGCCTCCGTATTCGTATCCACATCCACATCACCATTCGTATCAGTGTCAGCATCCTTTTTCACATCCACGTCCATAACAATATTTTTTTCCTCATACATATCCGCATCGGAATCCGTATCCGTAACAAAATCCATAACAACAATCGCATCCCTGTCCGCAACACTTTCCGTATTTACATCCGTATCCACACCCGTATCTGTTTCCCCATCAGAGGTCGTTCTGCACCCGTAATTATTTCCGCATACTTGTTCTTATCCGTATACCCATCGATATCTGCATCCGCACCTGTGTACGTATCCGTATTCGCAACCGAATCCGTACCCTTATCCGTTTCTGTATCTACATAGGTGTCCGTATCTGTATCGGATTCTGCATCCGTATCCGGATCCGTATACGTATCCCTATCCGCAACCATTTATATATCCGTATCCGAATTAGCATTGGAATTTGCATCCGTATCCGCATTCGCATCCGAATATGTATCCACATTTGTATCCGTATCCACATCATTAACCTTTTTTGTATCCATATTTTCATCTGTATCCGCAACCGTATCCAGCCAAGTGACCCCATTGGAATCCGTATCCGCGTCAGTATCTTCGTTCGCAATTTCATCTGCATCCCAATCCGCATCTGATTACATAACCGCTTCCTTTTGCAAATCTAATTAGAATCCGCATCCTCATACTTATCCACATCCGTTTCCGTAACCGTAACCACATTTGTATACGTAACAGCTTCCTTATTTGCATTCGTATACGTAACCGATTGTTTATCCGCTTGTGCAATTAGTTCCACATCTTTATCCGCGTCCGTTTCCGCAACAGTATTTGATTTCGCATCCGCATAGTGTTTTGCATCCAAATTCCATACTGTATCCGCATCAGTATCTGCAACTTTATTCGCATTCTCATCCGTTTCCGCATCAACATTCTATCCGTATCCTTACCCGCATCGTTATTCGTAACTTTATCCGCATCCGCGTCTGTATCCTCATCCACTTACATAACCACAAGCGTATCCATAACCTTATCCTCATTTCTTTCCGGATCCGCATCCGCATGCATATCGGCTTTCGCATTCGTATCCGCATTCACATTTGTTTCCGCATCCGTATTCCCATCCATATCCGCATCCGTGCCCTAATCCGAATACGTTTCCGTTTCAATATCCGTATTTTTACCCGTAACCCGGTCTCCAACTCAGCATTTGTATCTGCATCAGTGTCCACATTTGTACCTGGTTGTATATCAGTATCCATGTCAGCATCCGTATCTGCATCCGAATTCCTATCCAAATCCGCATCCGTATCACAATGTACCCGTATCTCCGTCGTTATACGAATCGCATCGCCGCATCCGTATACGAATCTTTATCCGTATCGTTATCCGTTTCGAAAACTGCTTCCGAATACGAATGTGTATCCTTATCCGTATTCATATCTGAATCCGCTATGCATTAACATCTGTGTCCGCATCTGTATCCATATCCGTATCTGACTGCCTATTCGCATCCGTGTCCTCATCCATATCAGCTACTTATACGTATCAGCATCCGTATCCCTATAAAAATCCATATCTGAATCCGAATCAGCATCCGCATCAGCATCTGTATCCGCATCCGTTTCCGCTTCAGCACATAAATTGAAATCCACATCCGTATCCATATCCACATTTGTATATTTATCCATATGGGATCCATATCCAAATCCAATTCCGTATTTGCGTCAGTATCCGCATTCGTATCCGTATCAGTATCTTGTTCGGATAGATATTAATATCCACATTCGTAAAGGCATTTACATCCGCATTTGCATTCGCATCATATCTGTGTCCGTATCTGTATAAGCATCCGTATCCGTGTCCTAGTCCGTGTCCGTTTCCGTTTTCATATCCGAATTTCCATGCCTATCCACATTGATATCCGCAACCGCATATTTATCCGTGTTCGAGTCAGTGTCCGCATTTATCAAGGCATGCGTATCAGTATCCGTATCGGCATCCGTATCCGCAGTCGTTTCAGTATCCAGATCCGCATCCGTATCCGCAAATGTATTCGTATCTGCGTCAGTGTCCGCATCTGCATATGAATCTGTACCCGCATCGGTATCATTTCCGAATGTCCATCCGTATCCATAACGGTTTTCGTATGCGAATTCGCATGCGTATCCGTATCTTCATTCAGATTTGTATCCGCCATGCAATCACATATGTGCCGTATTCGCATCAGTATTTTAATCCGTATCCGAATCCGTGTTCATATCCGTGTCCCCATCCGTATATTCTTCTGTATCCGTATCACCATGCGAAAATTTATCAAAATCCGTATTCGTTTCCGCATCCGGATATACATCCTCATCCGTATGGTCATCCGTATCCGTATATGAATTCGAATCCCTATCTTAATCCGCATTTGAAACCATATTTGTATCCGTATCCGCATCCGTATTCGCGTCCTTGTTTGCTTTCATATCCGCTTGCTTCCGTATCCAAATCAATATCCATTTTCCAATCCACATCCGTATCTGAATGCGTGTACACATCACATGAGCATCTATAACCGCATCAGCATCCGTTAAGCAACCGCATCCGTATCCTCATCCGTATCCTCGTCATTTTTCCACACACATATCCGCATGGGTATCGTTGTCTGCATCAGGATGGGCCCCCATATCCACATCCGTATCCGTATTTTCTGTCCGCATCTATATCCGTATTTGCTTTCGAATCAACATCCGCATCCGTAACAGTTTACAGATCAGAGTTCATTTCGCACCCGTATGCATATCCGCATACGCATACACATCCGTATACGTATCCACTTTCTTATCGTTATTGGTATCTGTATTTTCATATATATCTGCAACCGTAACCGTCCCTATGTCAACATCAAAATCCGTATCTGCATCAATATTGATATCCGCATATGTGTCCATATCCGCATCCGTATCTGTATACGTCACCGCTTCCGTATCCGTATCGGTATATCATCCGCATCCTCATCCTTATCCGAATGTATTTCCATAACCTTATCCTCAACTGTTTACGTAATTGGGTCAGTATCCGTATCAGTTACTTGTTGGGCATTCCTCATCCGCAACCACATTCGCATCCGTTTCACCATCCACATTCGTAACCTTATCTTAATCCGCATCGTTATCCGCATCAACATCCACATCCGCGTCTTCATCCTCATCCACATATCTTAACACATCCGTATCCGTCTCCTCATGCGCATTCGTTTCCGCATCCGTATCTGCTTCCGTATTCGTACCGGCATTCGCCGCCGTACTCGCATTAAATTCCTTATCCGCATCCGTATATGCATCCGTATCCGCATCTGTGCCCTAATATATTTCCGTTTCCATATCCGTATGCTCCTCCGTATCCGCATCATTATCCGCATCAAATTTGTATCCGTATCCGCAACAGTGTTTGCATTCGTACCCGCATTTGTATCCAAATCCACATCCGTAGCCGCATATGTATCCATATTTGCGTCGATATCCGCATCCGTATACGAATCTGTAATCGCGTGGGTAATAGTTTCTAAATGTGCATCCGTCTCAAAATCATTTCCCGTATCCGTATCCGCGTACATATCTGTATCCGTATTCAAATCCGTATCTGCTAAGCATTCACATCTGTATCGGAAACCGTATCCGCAACCTTAATTAAATCCATGTCCGATTCCGTATTCGCATTCGTGTCCCAATCCGTATCCGCTTCTTTATCGGTATTAGCAACTGGATCCCTATGCAATCCGTAACCGTATCCGCATTCAAATCCACTTCCGCATCCGAATTAAAATCTGTATGGCATCCGTATCCGAAACCATATCCGCATCCGTTTTCGCATCCGTATCCGCATTTGTATCCGAATCCGTATCCGCATCCACTTTCGCTTGCGTATTCGCCTTCGTTTCCGTATTAGCATCTATTTCGTATCCACATCCCTGTCTGCTTGCATATCCGCATTCGTATGTAATCCGTGTCGCACCCGCTTCCGGATCCTCATCCGTATCCGTATCAATGTCCCTATATATAATCAGCATCGGCACCCATATCCGAACTCGAATAATTATCTCCATTCGCTCTTCTATCCGCATCCCTGTCCGTTTTTGAATCCGAATCCACACCTGCGTCCCTAAACGTTTCCCCATCAGAGGTCATTTGACACCCGTTTCCATATGCGCATACGTATCCACATCCGTATCCCAATCGATATCTGCATCCACATCTGTACATGCATCCGTATCCGCATCCAAATCCATATCCGCATCCGTATCTGTACCTGTAAAGGTATCCGCATCCGTACCTGTAAAGGTATCCATATCCGCATCCGGATCCTGCAACAGTATTCGCATCCGTATACGTATCCGTATCTGCATTCGCATCCGTATCCGTATCCTCATTTTTATCCTCATTTATATCCGTATTTTCATGTGTATCTGTATTTTCATTTGTATCCGCAACCCTAACCGCCCCAATGTCGCCATCTGAATCCGTTATGCATCCGTATCCGCATTCCAAAACTTAACCGCTTCTTATCCGCATCTATTTATTATTTACATCCTCATCCGAATCTATTACCGTGGGATTGTACGCATTTGCATACATCACCGCATCATTATCTGCATATGTAAACGTAACCACTTCTGTATCAACATCTGTGTCGTGTTCCGCATCCTTATCTGGATCCACAGCCGCATCTGTATCCCAATCCGAATCCATTATGGCACCAGTATCTGATGTTGCACCCGTATTCAAATCCGCATCCTAAGTCACATCCGCATTGGTATTACTATCTGCGTCCATATCCGCCTTCCCATAAGTTTCAACATCCTTATTCCTATTGTTATCCGCATTTTAACCTCTATCCGTATCTGTGTCCGCGTCCGTATCCTCATGCACATACGTAACCGCATCCGTATCTGCATCTCCTTATCCGCATTTTATTCCGCATCCGTATGCACTTCAATATGCTTACATGCATTCTCAACCATATGCGCATAAGTCTGTATCCATATCCGTATTCGCATCCGAATCCGCATCCGTGTCCTGTTCCGTATCATTTCCATATCCGTTTTGCCCTCCTTTTCTGTATCTGCATCCGTATCCGCATCCGAATCTATGTTCGCATTCGAATCAGGACCATTAAAGGTATCCGCATCTGTAACGGATCCTGCAACCTTATTCGCATCCATATACGTATCCGTATCCGCATTAATATCGGAATTTCTATCCTTGTCTGCATTTGCATCGCTATCCGCATCCGCATTTTTATCCATATTCGCTAGAAAGTCCGCATTTGTATTCGCATCCGTATCAATTTCCGTATCAGCATCCGTATTCGCAACCTTATTTGTTTACAACCGTATCCATATTCACAGCTGTATGCATATCTGATCCATATTCGCATCTGAATCCGTATCCGCATCCGTATCCGCATCCGTACCCGAACTCGTATTCCCATCCGTATTTCCCACCTCTTTCGCATTCACATCTGGTTCTGCATTTGAATTTGTTCCCTCATCTGGATATATATCCGCATCCATATCATCATTCGTATCAGTATATGCATTCGCATCCGTATCCTTATCCGAATAATACATCGCATCTGTATCCGCATTCGTATCTGAATCCGCGTCCGTATCTGCTTCCGCATCCGTATTAGCATCAGCATCCGTATCCGCACTCAGATTCATTTTCGCATCACTTTTTTTTGCCATCCATATCCGTAACCGCATCCGTATATGCGAACATATCCGCATCCATATCCGCATCCGTATCATCATCCTTGTTCCCTTCCGTAGCAACTTCCGGTTCCGTATCAGCATCAATATTTTTATCCACATCCATATCTGCATCCGTATCAGCAACCAAATCAACATCCGGATCTTAATTTCCATCCATTTTCGATTCCAAATCCTTAACCACATCCGTATCAGTATCCATTTCTCCATCCATATCCGCATCAGTAGCCGCATCCCTTTTTGCATCCGTATCCGTATTTCTACTCGAATCCCTCACCGCACCTTTTTCCGTATTTTATATATATCCGCAACGGTAACCGCCCTTGTATCCGAATCCAAATCCGCATCCGTATCTGCGTCGGGATTAGCAACCGCATTCGTATCCATATCCACATCCGCATCCATATCCGCTTTATTATCCTCATCTGTGAATTATCCGTATCCGCATTCTTATCTGCATCCGTAGCCGTATCCGCATTTGTATACGTTACTGCAATCTTATCTGCATCCGTATAAGTAACCGCTCCTATATCCGCATACGTTTCTGCATCTGTATTTGCATTAGCATTCGCAACCGTATCCGTATCCGCATTCAATTCAATTTCAAAATCCGAATGTACATTTGTCTTCCATCCGCATCCTTATCCTTATCCGCATCCGTTTGCGTAGCCGTATCCGTATCTCTATACATAACCGCATGCGTATCTGTATCCGTTAACGTAACCGCTTCTGTATCCGCATCTGTATCGTGTTCCGCATTCTCATCCGCATCAATATTGGCATCTGTATCCGCATCCGTATCCGTTTCCGTATTAGTATCTGATTTCGCATTCCCATTCTAATACGCATTTAATTCCCGATCTGTGCTGGCATCTGTATCCCCATCCGAATCCATATCCGCATTTGCATCCGTTTCAGCACCCAAATTTTTATTCGTATCCTTATCCGCATCGGCATTCGCATTCGTATCCGAGTCTTTATCCTCATCCACATGCGTATACGCATCCGTATATGTCTCCTTATCCGAATTCGTTTCGGCATCCGTATCCGCTTCCGTATGCGTACCGGCATTCGCATCCGTATCCGCATTCGCATTCACAAATGTATCCGCATCCGTGTCCTACTCCGTGTCCGTATTTGTATCCGTTTCCATATCTTTATCGGACTCCTTATCCGCATCGGTATCCTTATCCGTATTTGTATCCGTATCCATATTAATGCCCGCATTGGAACCGAGATCCGTATATGTATCCGTAATATCATCCGTGTCCGTATCTGTATCCGCATAATAAACCACATCCGTAACCGTGTCTACATTCCCATCCTCATCTTCATCCGCTTCCAAAATTACATCTTTATGCGTATCCAGGGTCGCATACGTATCCATATTCGCATCCGTATTCGGAACTGCATCTGTCTCCGCGTCCGTATCCGCATTAATATCGGCCTAAGCATCCGCATTGGCGTCTGTGTTAGCATCCGTATTTAATCCGTATCCATGTTTGTATCAGTATTTGCATCGGTATCCATATCCGTATACGCATCCTTATGTGCATTCACATCCGTATCGTTATCCGTTTCCGAAGCCACGTCCTTATGCGTACCCGTATTTCCATGGTATCCGCTTCCGTATCATCATCCGTATCCATATCCTAATCTGCATTCGCATTCGCAGCTGTATCCGTATCCGTAACCTTTTCCGCACCCAAATATGTTTTCGCATCCGCTTCCATATCACAATCCGCCTTAGCATCCGTATACACATACGCATTCCAATTTTTATCCGCATGGTAATCCATATCCGCACCCACATCCGCTTTTTATCCGCGTCTTTATCCGCATTTTTTCAGTTTCTTTATCCACATCCCTATCCGCACCGTATCCGCTTTCGTATCCGAATCTTCAATTAGCTCAGAATCTGCTGCAGCATTCATATCCGCATCCGTTTCAGCATTTACGTCGGTATCGGCATTTGTATCCGCATCCGTATCTGCATCCGTATCCATAATCGTATTTATACCATCGTTAACATTTTCACCGGCGTTCTTTTTCACGATTAAATATTTCGATCGGAAGTGAGGAGGAATGTAATTTATGCCTTAAGAATACGTCTAGCTTTTACTGTACAAATAGAATGACCTTTTTGCATATTTTTCAGTAAAATGTATACATTTAAAATAGATGAAATTTTGGCCCTAATTATTTTTCACGTAATTCTTTAGTCATGGAGCATGAATTCAGGGTTTTTTGTTTCATAAAAGAAAGTTAATCGAAAGAATGCGGACCCGGAAATGGATATGGATGCGGAAACGTAAAATGATGAGGATACCGATAAGGATGTTGATACGGAACGGATACGGATGCCAATGCGGATACTTATTCAAACCCGCGTTCATATCCGTATCAGTAAACGTAAAGGTATCGGCATCCGTATCCGTTTCTTATCTGTATCCGTATTAACGTCCGCATCATCATCCTTATCCGATTCCGTTTAAACATCGATTTATGCAATAGTACGCATCAGTATCTACAAACGCATCTGAATCTATATCTGTTTCCGTATCCGAATCGGCAACCGTATCCGCCTCCGTATACTTACACGTATCCATACCCATAAATGCAATTAATCGATATAAACATCCGCATCCGTATCCGCATGCGAATTTGAATCCGTACCCTAATCCGAATTCAAAACAACATACCGCATTTTCATCTGTATATGCACCCGTATCCGCCTCCGTCTCAGAATCCGTGTCCGTATTCGATTCCATATCTGCATCAGAAGTTGCATCTGCAACCTTGTCCGCATCCGTATATGAAACCGCATCTGTATCTGCATTTGTATCAATATCTTACCTGCATTGGCATTGGTACCCGCATCAGTATCCAAATCTTTATCCGAATCCGTATTCGCATCCGTGTGCCAATCGATTTCTGCTAATGTATCCACATCAGCTTCGGTATTCCTATACATATCCGTATCCGCATCCATATCTACATCCGCATCAGCATCCGCATCAGTTTCCGCATAAGCATTCGTATTTAAATTTACATCCGTATACACCTCCGTATCCTTATGCGCATCCGCATTTTCATTGGCATCCGTTTCAACATCAGTATTCGCATCCGTATTTTCATCCGTATCCGCCACCTCTTACGCATCCGTGATGGAAAATACATCCGTATGCGTATAAACATGCGATTCATATTTGCATTAATATCCACTTTAGAATCCATGTCCGCATCAGTATCTGCATCCGTTTCCGAAAACGTATTCGTATTCGAATCCATATCATCCACCTCTTTGGCATTCATATTTTTATCCGCATCCGTATCCGTTTCCGCACCCGGATATGTATCCACATCCGTATCTTCATCAATAACCCTATATGATTTTGCATTCGTGTCTGCATCCGCATCCGTATTGGCATTAGCATTTTTAAGCGTATCCGTAGCCACATCCGCATCCGTATACACATTGATATCCCTGTCCGTATTTCATCCGTTTCCTCAGCCGAATTCGTATTTTTTCCGCATCTCTGTCCGCATCCGTTTCCACATTCGTATCCGTAACCGGAACAGCATTCGTATCCGCGTTCGTATCCGCATCAACATCCGCCTCAGCATCCGCTTTCGCATCTGTATCAGCATCAAAATCTTTATTGTAATCGCATCCGTAACCGTACATTCGCATCCATATCCGAATCGGTATCCGTATCCACATAAATATTTGCTTCTGTATCCCAATACGCGTTTGTATCTGCATCAGTATCCACATTCGTATTAACACCTTCGTAACTTTTTGGTCTTATTATTCACGATCAAATATTTCGATTGGAAACCCAGGGGGAATAAGTTAATGCCTTAAGAACACCTCAAGTATTTACTCGAAAACAAAAGAATGACCACTTTTGCATAATTTCCGGTAAAATGTGCGATTTCAATAGATATGAAATTTTAGCCTTATTATTCTACGTAAATCTTTTCTCACGTAGCATGAATTCTTGATTTTAAGTTTAATATTATAAGGTTTATTGAAAAGGATTCCGATGCGGATATGGATGTGGATGCGGATACGTACAATAATGAGGATGCGGGTTAGGATGTTGATAGGGAAGCGGATACGGATGCGAATTTCAAACCTCATTTATACCTGCATCCGTATCGGTATCAGCATACGTATCGGTTTAAACCTCCGTCTCCGTACCCATATCAACATCTGTATCCGCATCTGCACCTGCATCCACATCCGTATCCGCATCCGTATCCACATCGCTTTATGCATTTATATTCCATTCAGTATGGGTGTCCGAATCTATTTCATATCGGCATCGGCATCCGTATGCGCATCAGTATCTGTATCCGGATCGGCATACATATTCCTTTTTGTATCCTATCCGGCACCCGTATCCGAATCCGTATACGCACATGTTTCCGAAACCGTACCCGAATTTTCAACGATATCCACATCCGCCTCGGTATCCACACGTGAAATTGCATTCGTATCCGTATCCGAATCCTAATCCATATCGGTATCCGTATCCTCATTCATATTCGTATTAATATCAACATTTTCATTTGTATCCTCATCCGTATCCGCCTCCTTGTCCGCTTCCGTATCTGTATTTGATTCCTTATCTGCATCAGCATTTGAATTAGCATCCATAACCGCGTCTAAATCTGTATTAGGTTCCATAGATATCCGCATCCGCATCCTTTTCATCATCCGTATGCATAACCGCAATAAGATTCATTACCGCAGAGAAAAAATATCTGTATCAGCATTAGTATTGGCATCCGTGAGTGCATCTCATCAGCATCTACATCCGTTTCCGCATCTGTGTCCGTATCCGCATCGGTATCCGTGTCCGTCTCTTTATCCGCATCCATATCCAAATCGTCCGTATCCCTCCGCCACAGCTTGCGCAGCCGTATTCGCTTTATTCTCCGTATCCGCATTCACATCCGATTCCGAAAACGAATCCATATTCGCATCTATATCCATATCCGTAAAGGCATCTGTATTCACACTCGCATCCTTATTCGTATCCGCATCCTTAACCGAATCCGTATCCGTACCTGCATAGGTATCCTTAAAGGTAACCATATCCGCATTTCATCGATACACACATCCGTATCCGAATGCGCATTTGCATTCGAATCCATATACGAATCAAAATCCACATCCGTATCCGCATTCAAATCCGTATTAATTACAGATATTTCATCTGTATCCGCATCCGTATCCGCCTCCGTGTCCAAATCGGTATCCGTTTTTAGTCCATGTGGCGATCAGCATTTGCATCGGCATCCCTATCCGCATCCGTAAAAGAAACCGCCTCTGATACTGCATTCGCATCAATGTCTTATCCGCATCCGTTTTCGCATGCATATCCCGCTCCATATATGTAATCCATCGGTATCCACATCAGTATCCGTTTCCGCATCCGATTCCAAATCATGATTATCCGCATTCAGATCCATTTCCGCATACAAATTCAAATATGTACCCGCATCCGTATCGGCATCCGTATCCGCATCCGTGTGCCCATCCGTATCACTTCCGTATCCGCATCAGCATCCTTTTGCTATTTACATTCGTTTTTAAATCCCATCAACATCTGTATCTTTTTCTACCCCTTTAACTGTATTCGCATCCACATCGGTATCTGTATCAACAATAGTATCCATATCATATCCGGATGCATATCCAAAACGGTATCCGTGTCCGTAACAGTTTGCGCATTCGTATCCGCGACATTATATGTATATGCATTCGCATCCCTAAATGTGTATATAAGCGTATTGGCATTCGCATTCACATCCGTATCAGCATGTTATCCATATCCGCATCCTCATTCGTATTCGCATCCATAACTGAATCCGTATCCGTGCTTGCATCGGGGTCCGCATCTGTTTCAGTATCCGAAAGAGTGTTCGTATCCGCATCCTCACCCGCATCTTTATTCGCATCCGTGTCCGGATATGTATCCGCATCCGTGTCCGCATCCATATCCTTATCTGTATCCGCGTTCGTATCCGCATTTGTATCCGCATCCGTATTCATATTCGCATCAACACTTTCGAAACCTTTTGGTGCTATTTTTTAAAATCTTATATACAAATTTTAATCAAAGGGCAGGAATGGCACTCTTTACGGTGAAATGAGAAAAAATTATAATTCTAAAAAGGGATTACATGCTTTAAAAACACCTCATTCATTTACTCTTAAATAAAAGCATAACGTTTTCAAATAATTTTCGGGAATATTTCCACTTTTTATATGTTTGCGTCTTTTCCGAATTAGTTTCTGATTTTGCATCGGTATCCTCATCTGCATCCATATCCGCATTCGCATCCGTTTCAGCATTCACATTCGTATCCTTATCGTTATCCGCATCCTTATCCGCGTCCGTATAAGCATCCGCGTCTGTATTCTATTTTAAATACGTAACTGCGTCCATATCCGTCTCATCCGCATTTGTTTTCGCTTCCATATGCGTCTCCATGAGCGTAGCGCAATTCGCATCCGTATCCGCATTCACATCTGTATCCGCAACCGTATTTGTATCCGTATCCGCATAAGTTACCTAATCCGTGTCGGTTTTTTAATCCGTATTCACCTCCATATGCGCATCAATATGCGCATCCGTAGCCGTATCCACGTCAGCGTTTGCATTTCAACAAGCATATGTATCAGTTTCCATATCAGCATCCCTATCCGTATCCAAATTCACATCCGCACATCTAGCCCTATCTGCGTCGATATCCGCATTCATATGCGCTTCCCTATCTGCATCGGTATCCATTACCAAATCTGCACACGTCCCCGCATCGGTTCCCGTATCCGTAACCGCATGTATTCGTCTCCGCATTAAAATCCGTGTCCGCTTTGCATTCCAATCCGTCCGCATCCGTATCCACATCCGTATCAGAATCCGTATCCAAATCCGTATTCTTATCCGTATTATCATCCATATCCGCTTCTTTATCCGTTTCCCTGTCCAAATCCGTATCTGCAACCGTATCTGCATCCAAATCAGAATCTTCATTCGCATTCGTTTTCGGAGAGGAATCCGTATTGAAATCTACATCCGTATCCGTATCCACATCCATATTTATATGCGAATCCATATCAGCATCGGTATCCGTATCCGCATCCATATCAACATCCGTATCTTTATTTCCATTGGTATCCACCCCCGCATCCGCTTCCGCATCCGTATTCCAATTGACATCTGTATCCGTATCCACATGCGTATGCATATCTGTATCAACATTCGTATGCTCACCCGTATCCGTGCCGGCATCCGTATCCGCATCCATTTATTTATACGTTTCCATAACCGTATCCATATTTGTAACGATATGCACATCCGCATTTTTTATGCCAATGCGCATTTGCATTTGTATCCGTATACAAATCCACATCCGTATCCGTATCCGCGTTCACATCCGTATAAATCTCCGCATTTTCATCTGTATCCGCATCCGCCTCCGTGTCCTCATCTGTATTAGTATCCGATTCCATATCTGCATCAGCATTTGCATTCATATCCAAATCCGCATCCAAATCAGAATCGGTATCCGTGTCTGTATCAGTTTGACCTTTGTATTATCCGTATCCACATTTGCATCCCTATCCATTAACGTATCCGTATTTGCAGCCGTATCAACATCCGTATCCGTATCTCTATCCCTATCAGAGGTGATATCTGCATCCTATCACGCATAGAATCCCGTATCCGCATCCTTATCCGCAGCAATTGCCTTATTTGCATTCGTATTCGCGTTTGCATTTGTGTCCGTAGCCGTTTCCGCTTACGTATTTATCCGCAACCGTATCCGCAATCGTATATCTATCCGCATGCGTTTCTGCATCCGTAACCGTATCCGTTTCAGCATCCGTATCCTTATCCACATCTTAATCCGGAAACGCATTCGCATCAGCATCCGCACTAGCATCTCCATCACATCAACATCCTTATTCGCAAACGGGTCCTCATCGGAATATGCACCGTGACCGTATCCGTCTTTAATACTTATTCGTATCTATTCCCGCATTTCCATCGATATCCATATCAGCTGAACGGAACTAAACTGATTGGAATTAGCTAAAATGAACTGAAGGAAACTGAATGGAACGAAACGGAACGAAACTGAATGAAACTGAAAGGAATTGAACGGAAAACAACTTAAATGAACCGAACTCCACAAAACTGAACTGATCTGAACTGCGCTGAACCAAATTGAACGGTACTTAATGGAACGGGTGACTACTGAGCTGAGCTCATTGACCTGATATAACTTGAATTGTACTGAACTGAACTGAACTAAAATGAACTGCACTTGACTGAACTAAACTGAACTGAAATGCCTTAAAATGAAATAAAATGAGATGAAGGAAATTAAACTAAAATGAAGTAAACTGAACTGAACGAAACGGGCCTGAACTTAACTGAATTTAATTGAACTAAAGTGAAGTGCACTACATCGAACTATGCGGAACTGAAATTATTTGATGAACGAAACCTAGCTCCTTGGAACTTATTAAAACGAAAGTAATCTGAATGGAGCTGACAGAACTCAAAAAACGAAACTGATAGAAATTGAACTGATTTGAAAAAAACTAAACAAAATTAAATAAACTTAATAGAACGGGACAGAATCTAACTAAATAAAACTATTTCGAATTAAAATTTGAATATAACCGAAATAAATTGAAAAGAACTGGGTGCACAAAACTGAATTATACAGAATTGAACTGAGCTGAATGGTCCTGTTCTAAACTAAAAAGAACTGAACGGAACTGAAATGAACCTTACCGAAATTAACTGATCTGTACTGAACAGTAGTGAACTAGAGTATTTTTACCGCACTGAAAGGACTGAACTTATCTGAACTGAACTGTTCAGAACGGAACCTAAATCAATTGACTTGAATGGAACAAACCCAAAATAATTAAAATGAAATTGACTTAATTTAACTAGAGAGAAATGAACTTCAATGAATTGGAATTAACAAATATGAAATGACTGGAGTTGCTCTGATCTTAACGAACTGAACTCAATTCATTTGTGCTGAACTGAATTGAACTGTGCAGAACTGATTGGAAAAGAAACTGAACCGAACTTAACTGAAAAAACAGAACAAACGGAACTAAACTTAAGTGAAATAACCTGAACTGTACTGAAATCTAATAAAATGAAATGAAATATAGTAAAGAGAACGGAAAAAGATGAATAAAATGAATAAAACTGAATGTGATTTAACGACACTGAAATGAAAGAAACGGAAGTGAGCGGAACTGAGCGGAGCGTAAGTATAAAGTATTAAACTAACACAATTAAATGGAATGGATCTGAACTCAACGGAATGAGCTAAACTTAACTGAACGAAACAGATCAGACCCGACCGACTTTGAACGGATTTGAACATAAATGAACTGAACAAAACTGAACTGATCTGATCAGAACTGAACTGAACTAAATTGAACGGAACTGAATGTAACGGGTGAAATCTGGGGTGATTTCTGAGCTGAACTTATTGTTCTGATATAGACTGAACTCACTGAACTGAACTAAACTGCAATGAACTGCTCTTGACCGAACTAAAGTGAACTGTAATGCCTTAAAATGAAATGAAATTGGCTAAAAAAATGTACTGAAATAAACTGAACGGAACAGATCGGACCTGAACTTAACAGAATTTTATTTAAATAAGGTTAAGCGCACTTCACTTAGCTTTGATTAACTGAAATACAATGATGTTTACTGTAAAAACTGAGCTGAACGAAACCTAAATTCATGGAACTTTTAAAAACGGAAGTGAGCCAAATGTATCCAACGGAACTCAAAAATCCAAACTGTTAGGAATTGAACTGATTTCAATGGAACTTAAACGGAACTTATATAAACTGAAAAGAACAGGACTGGACTGAACAAAACAAAACTGAACTGAACGAAACTAAAAGAACTAATGTACACATAACAGAAAAAAATTGAAAAGAACTAGGTGCACAAGACTGCATTTTTTGGAATTGAACTAAGCTTAATGGCACTGATCTAAACTTAAAGAAATGAACGTAACTGAAATAAACCCTACTTATCTGTACTGTACTGAACTGAACTGAAATAACTTAATTGCACTGAAAGGACTGAAGTTATCTGAACTGAACTGTGCAGAACCAAACTTAAATCAATTGACTTGAATGGAACTAAACCAAATAAAATAAGATGAAATAACTGAAATTAACTAAAATGAAATGAACAGAAATGAACTTAACTTACCCTATATGAACTGAATGGAACTGAGCTGAACTTCAAAATTTATCAGAACTAACTGAACTAAATTGATTTGAGCTTAACAAAACTTAAGTGAACTTAACTGAATTTGACAAAACTTAACTAAAGTACACTTCAATGAACTTACCTTAACTGCACTAATGTATAATGAAATGAAATAAAATAAAGCGAACTTAATAAAATAAATGAACTGATCGAAACGGAATGTAACTGAACAAAACTGAACTGAAGGAAGGTGAAGTGAGCGGAACTGAGTGGAAGGTAACTAAAAAGTCTTGAACTAACTGAACTAAACTGAATGGATCTGAACTGAACGGAATGAGCTAAACTGAACTGAACGAAACGGAACGGACCAGAACGAAATTGAACGGAACTGAACGGAACTGAAAAGAACTAAATGAAACTGAACTGAACAACACTGAGATGAACAGAACTGCAATAAACTGAACTGATATTTACTGAGCTGAACTTAACTAAACGGAAAGGAATGGAACGGGTGACTACTGAGCTGTACTTATTGACCTGATATAAATTGAACTACAATGAACTAACCTTAACTGAAATGAACTGCGCTTGGCTGAACTAAACTGAACTGAAATGCCTTAAAATGAAATGAAATGAGCTAAAGGAAAATGAACTGAACTGAACGGAACGGACTTGAACTGAACTGAATTCAATTGAACTGAGGTGTAACGCACTTCACTGAGCTGAAATGCTTTGATGTTATCTGAAAGGAACTAAACAGAAGAAAACTAAATTGAACGGAATGGAAACAAATGAACTTGAAGAAAAGTGAACTGAATGGAACGGGATGAAAATAAAAAGAACTAAACCAAAAAAGACCGAATTAAAGTGAACTGAACTGACCTACACTCAACATAACAGAACTGAAGGAACTAAACAAAGCTGAAGGAACTGAACTGAATGGAACTGAGGGAGACCGAATTGCCCGGAATTGAACTTACAAAACTGAAAAAATAATAGATAGGAATTGAACTGATTCCATTAAAACTAAAATTAACTGATCTAAAATAAACTAACCTTATTTAACTGAACTTAACTAAATTTAACTGAACGGATCTGCTTTGAATAAAACTAAATGGAACTGAACGGAACAGAAATGAAATAAATTGATGGGAATGTAACTGATCTGAACTGAACTTAATTGATCAGAACTCAACAGAACCGCACGGAACTGAACTTCAATGAAATGCCTTCAAATGAACTGAAATGAACTGAACGTGGGCTTTAATGTAATGAAACCTAACTGAACTGAACGAAGCTGAAGAAAACTGAGCTGAACGGAACTAAAAGCACTGAATTAATCAGAAACATACTAAACGGAACTGAACGGAACGGAAGTTAAGGTAATGGAACTGACAGAACTGAAAACTTAACTGATCGGAATTGAACTGATTTGAACGGAGCTGAACTTAACTTGACACAGCAAGACTAAATTGAACTGTACTGAAATTAACTAGACTGAAAAAGTGGACCTGAACTGAACAGAACTGGGTTTAAATAAACTGAAATTAACGGAAATGAACTAAGCTGAATGGAACTGAACAGAACTGAATTAAACCCACCTAAACTTACCGGAACTGAACTAAACTAAAATAAAATGTAATACAATGAACAGAAATAAACTTAAATGAAATTAACTGAACTGAAATTTACTTAACTGATTTGAACTGAACGATACAATACTGAACAGAAATGCTTTTAAAAAAACCTAAATGTGTTGAACTTAATTTACCTTTATTGGATTGAAAACACTGAGCTGAAATCCCTCAAAATGAACTTATATAAACTGAACTGAAATTAAGCGTACTAAACTAAACTGAATTGAACTGAACGGAACAAAACTGAAATGAAATAGACTGGACTGCACTGCACGGCTCGGAACTGATAGGAACTGAACCAAATGGATTTGAAGATGATCCTAATAGAACGGAACGGAAATAACTGATCGTAATTAAAGTTATTTGAACGGAACTAAACTAAACAAAACTGTAATGAACTAACCGTACCAAAACTGAACTGAACTGAACTTAACTTAACCGATCGGACCTGAACTGACCTATACTGAACTAAATTGACATGAACCGAACGTAACTCAACTATGCTAAAATAATCCGAACTAAACTTATTTGAACTTAACTTAACTTAACTGAACTTAAATCAACCTATTTTAACTCAACTGAAGTAAAATGAAGTAAATATTATGAACTGATATAAAGTAAAGTTAACTGAAATAAATTGAACTAAGTGACCTGAACTAATGTGAACGAGACAAATGCAACTCAACGGACCGGAAATGATCGGGACTGAGCGGCGCGTGAAAAATTAACGTAAGTTAATTTAACTGAACATTACTGAACTAAACTGAACTGAATTGAACCAAACGGAACTAAATAAAGCTGTATTGAACTAAACGAAACTGCACTGGTATAACGAAACTGAAGTAAACTGAACTGAACTTAACATAACGGCCTGAACTGAAATTATTCAACTTAACTGCACTAAACTGTAGTTCAAGTGAACTGCACTAAACTGTACTAAAATGAAATGCCATGATGTGAACTGGAAGAAACTGAACTGAACGGAAAAAACGTCATCGGAACTTATTTAAACGGAAGTGAGCTGAATAGAACAGACAAAACACAAAAAACGGAACTGATAGGAACAGAACTGATTTAAACTGAGCTGAACTAAACTTAAATGAACTGAACTAAACTCTACTGAAGTAAAATGAAATCAACTAAACTGAACTCTACTGAAGTAAAATGAAATGAAATGAACCGAACTGAACTAAACAGAATTGATTGGAAATGAATAAACTGAACGGAGCGGAAGATAACTGAACAAAACTGAACTGAAGGAAACGGAAGTGAATGGAACTGAGAGGAACGTAACTGAAATGAACGGAACTGAACTAATTGAAAGAAACTGAATTGAACTCAACTGAACGGAATAAACGGAACTGAAAGGGCCTTAACAGAATGGAACGGATTTGGAAAATCCTAAAAATGGAAGTGATGCTTTTACAATGCCTCAAGCATTTACTCAAAAAAATAAAGACCTTTTTTGCATATTTTGCGGTAAAATGTACAAATTGAATGGAGGTGAACGTTTTGCCCTAATTTTTTTCTACGTTAAATTTGGTCATGGAGCATAAATTCTGGGTTTTTTGTTTTATACGATGAGGTATAATGAAAAGGATGCGGACACTTATATGGATACAGACGCGCATACATACCATGCTGAGGATGGCGATAACGATGTTGATTCGGAAGCAGATATGGATATTAATGTTGTAATACTGATTTTTACCCGCATTCATATCCGTATCAGCATACGTATCGTTTTAGGCATCCGTATCCGTTTCCACATTCGTATCAGTATCAACATTCGCATCTGCATCGACATCAACATCCGTATCTGCAACCGTATCCACTTCGGTTTATGCATCCGCATCCGTTTCCGTTTAGGTGTCCGCATACCTATCACTTTTCGCAACCGCATCCACATCCGTATGCGAATCCGTATCTCTATCATCATGTGAAAAATTTATACGTCTCCGTATCCCAATTGGCATGCGAATTAATATGCACATCTTTATATGTATCGGAATCCGCATTCGTATCGTAATCCTTATCCGCATCCGCATCTTCATCCGTATTCGTCTCCGTATACGTATACGTTTCCCTAACCATATCCGACTTTCCCCGATTTACACATCCGCATATCAGCATGCGACTTTCTATTCGTATCCATATCAGAATCCAAATCCCTATCCGTATCTGCATTAGCATTCGTATACGCATGCGCATTCGCATTTGTATCCGCATCTGTATCCACATACGAATCAACACCCACGAATCCGTTTGATGCTAGTTTTCACAATCTAATATTCCAATTTCAATCCAAGGGGGGTAAAGCACTTTTTACGGTGAAACGAGAAAAAATTTTAATTCTAAAAATGGATTATTTGTTTAAGAACACCTCCATTATATACTATTAAGCAAAAGAATAACGTTTTTTCATACTTTTCGGGAAAAAGTACACCCTATCTGCACCAGCATTTGCATCCGATTCCGTATCCGTATCCGTATCCTCATCCGTATACCTAACCGCTTATTTATCCGTTTCCGTAACTGTCCGAATCTGCAAACGTAATCGCATCAGTATCTGCATTCATATACGTAACCGCTTTTGTATTCGTAACTCTATCTTGTTCGCATCCTCACCTGCATCCATATTCGCATATGTATCCGCATCCGTTTCCGCACCAGTATTTGATTTCGAATTTTTAACCTCATTCGTATCCAAACTCGCATCTGTATCCGCGTGAGTATCCCCATCTGCATCCATATCCGCATTTGCATCCGCTAAAGCATCCAAATTTCTCTCTTTTCTTTATCCACATCGGAATCGGGATCCGTATTCGTATCCGCGTCTGTATCGTCATCCGTATCCGCATCCGCGTCTGTATCGTCATCCACATAAGTAACCGCATTTGTATCCGTCTCCTCTTACGCATTTGTTTCCGCATCCATTATCCGCTTCCGTATGCGTACATGAATTCGCATCCGTATCCGCATCCACATTCACATCTGTATTCGCATCCGTATTAGAATTTGTATTCACATTCGAGTCCTAACCCGTGTGCGTTTTCATATTCGTTTCCATTTCGATATTCCTTTCCGTATCCGCATTGCTATCTTCATCCGCATTATTATCCGTATCCGCATCAGTATCCAAATTTTTACCCGAATCCGTATAAGTATTCTTATCATCAAGCGAATCCGTATTCCTATCCTAATCCACAGCTTTATCCGCATATGTATCCGTATATGCGTCGGTTTTCTCATCCGTATACAATTCTGTATCCGCATTGGTACCCGTATTTAAAACTAAATCCGTATCCGCATGTGTATCCGTATCAACATTTCGATCCGTATGAGCTATGCATTCACATCTGTGCCCGTATCCGTATCAAAATCTGTATCCGAATCAGTATTCACATCCGTGTTCCAATCCGTAATCGCTTCTGTTTGCACATCAGCATTCATAATCCTATCCATATTCGTATCCACATCCGTATCTGCATCCGCATCAGCATCTGCATCCGCATCCGAGATGGAATTGAATCCGTATCCGTACAACGTCCGATCCATAATTTCATCAATATCCGCATCGAAATCCGGTATTGCATATGTACGTGCATCCGTTTAAGAACCCGTATTCGCATCTTTATCCGCAACCTCTTCTATATCCACATCTGGTTCCGCTTCCGTGTCCGTTTCCGCATCCGGATATGTATCCGCAATTGTATCGACATCCGTATACAAATATGAATACCCATACGTGTCTGTATCCGCATCCATAATGACATCAGCATCTGTAACTGTATCCGCATCCGTATAGGCATCGATATCCGTGTCCGCATTAGCCTCCGTTTCTTCTGCAGAAATTGAATGATTCACATCCGTTTCCACATTCCTATGCATATCCGTTTCCGTACGGTGATCTGCATTCGTGACCATAACCATATCTGCATTCGTATCAGCATCCGTATCTGCATTCGCATCAATGTCCACTTCCTCATCCGCATCCAAATACGCACATTGCTCAGCATTCGTATTTTTTATTTCCGCATCAGGATATTCATCCGGTTTTGCAATGTATCTGCATCATAATCTGCATCCGTATCCATGTCTACATTCGCAACCTCATCCTAATTCCCTTCCGAATTACCAAATGTATCCGTATCCATTGCCGCATCCGATTCCTCATTCGTATCCCTATCCGGAACTGCATCCGTCTCCGCGTCCATAGCCGTATCAGCTTTAGCATCCGCATTCGCATTGGTATCAGCATATCAATCATAAAGGTATCTTCATCCATACCCGTATTGGCATCAGTATCCACACCCGTACACGCATCCGTATTGAATTCGCATCAGTAGGCGCATCGTTATCCGTTTCCGATTGCACATCCTCATCTGTATTTGTATCAGCATCGGTATTCACTTCCGTATCCGCATCTGTACCCATATCCTCATCTGCATCCACAATCGCATCTTTATCCGCATCCGTATCCGTTTGTGTATCCAGATGAATAACCAGGTCCGTATCCGCATCCATATCCGAATCCGCATAAGTTTCCGTGTTCCCATCCGTATCTACTTCTTTATTCGTATCAACATTTGTATCTCTATCCAAATCCGTATCCGCATCCGTATCTGCATCCACATCAGTATCTATATCCGCATCCGTTTCTTCATCAGCAGTCCTATTAAAATCTACATCCATATCCGTATCCACATCCGTATCCGTTACTATATGTGCATCCATATCCCCATCTGTATCAATAAACGCATCAGTATCCGATTCTGTATTCGCATCGGTATCCGTCACCTAATCCGCGTTCGTATTCTAATTGATTTTCGTATCCGTATCAACATCGGCATCCATATCTGCATGCATATCCACGTCGGTATCCGTATCAGTATTTCTATCCACACTCTCATCCTTATTCTTATCCGCATCTTAACCGAATCCATATCCGTGCCTTCATCGGTATCCGCATCTATTTCCGCACTCGCAAGAGTGTTCTTATCCGCATCCCTAATTGCATCTTTATCCGCACCCGTATCCGTTTGCGCATTCACATATGTTTCTGTTTGCGCATCAATATCCGTTCTCGCATTAGCATCTCTATACGCATCCGCATTTGCATTTTGTCAGCATCCGTATCGATATACGTATTGGTATTTGTGTCCGTATCCGTGTCCGTATCCCTATTTGTATCGGCATCCGTATCCACATTCGCATCAGCACCCTTGAAACCTTTTGATGCTTCTTTTTACGATTGAATATTTATAGCTAAGGAGGGTTTATTTGCTCTTTTCACGGTATAATAAGAAACAATTAAGATGATAACAATGGAAAATTTGCAATACCAGACCTAATTCATTGAATCTAAAACAAAATAATGACGTTTATCATAATGTTTGGTAATATGTACACGTTTACAATGTTTACAACGTTTGCGCATCAGTATTTGATTTCACATCGGTATCCTCACCTGCATCTAAATTTGCATCTATATCTGCATCGGTATCCCCTATTGCATCCGTATCCGCATCCGTTTTCGTTTCCAAATATTCATCCGTATTCGCAAATGTATCCGTATCTGTGTCGGTAACCGCCTCTGTATACCAATCTGTATCCGCATCGGTATCCGATTCAACACCTGCATCCGTATCCGGAACGGTTTCCGTATCCATATAAACATGCGTATCCGAATCAGCATTCAGATCTGCATTTACATCTGTGTCTGTATCAAGATCTGTATTTAAATCCGTATCCAAATCCGTGTTTTTAACCGTATCCATATTCGTATGCCCTTCTGTATCCGAATTAGCTACAGTATCCCTATTTTAATCCGTATCCGTATCCGTCTCTACATCCGCATCTGTTCCCGCATCAGCATCTGTATTTCAATCCACATCCGTATCCGTATTTGCATCCGTATCCGTATTTACATCCGTAACCGTATCCACATATGTATCTGTTAGTATTTGCGCATCGATATCCGAATCGGTATCTGTATCAGTATCCGCATCCACAACTGTATTCGCGTCGGTATCTGCCACTTAATTTGAATCAACATGCTTGTTCAAATTGAAATCCGTATCCGTATCCACATCCGTATCCATATCTGCATTTATATTCGCATCGAAATCTATATCTGCCTCAGTATCCGCATCCCAAACCGTATTCGTAATCGCATCCGTATCCGCCATCTCTTCCGCATTCACATCTTGTTCCGTATCCTTATCCGTTTCTGCATCCGGATATATATCCGCAACCGCATCATAAACCTTTTATGTATATGATTTCGCATCCGTATCCTAATCCGCATATGAAATCACATTTGTATCCTCATCTGTATCCGAATTGGCATTGGCGTATCTGGATTCAGATCTGTTTCCCATATGCATTGACATTTGATTCCGTATACTTATCTGCATCCGTATTTAAATACGTACCCAAATCCGAATTCTCATCTGTTTTTTCTTCCGTATCCGCTTCTGTATCCGTATCAGCATCCGTATCGCTATAAAGTCTGTATCTGCATCCGTTTTTACATCCGCATCAGCATCTGTATCTGCATCCGTTTCCAGAAGAGCATCCGTATTAAATTCCACATCCGTTTACGTAGCCATATTAGTGTCCATTACTATATGTGCATCGTAATCCGTATCGGTATCGGTATCTGCATTATTATCCGCATCTGTATCTGTATTCGCATTGGAATCCGTTTGTTTTCGTATCCACACCCGTATCTGTTACTCCATCAGAAGTTGTTCCGCACCCGTTTCCATTTCCGCATACGTGTTTTGATCCGTACACCCAACGATATCTGCATTCGCACCTGTGTAAGTATCCGTATCCGTAACCGAATCCGTATCCCAGTCCGTTTCTGTATCTACATAGGTGTCCGTATCTGTATCGGATTCTGCATCCTTTTCTCAATCCGTATACGTATTCGTATCCGCAACCATTTATGTATCCATACGCGAATAAGCATTGGAATTCACATCCGTATCCGCATTTGCATCCGAATTTGTATCCACTTTTGTATCTGTATCCACATCATTAACCTTTTTTGTATTCGTGTTTTCATCTGTATCCGCAACCGTATCCAGCCAAGTGATTGCATTCTAATCCATATCCGCATCAGTATCTGCGTTCGCATTTTCATCCGCATCCCAAGCCGCATCCGATTACGGAACCGCTTTATTTTCCGCATCTACATAAAATCCGCATTTTCATCCTTATCCAAATCCGTTTCTGTAGCCGTAACCACATCTGTATACATACCAGCATCCTTATACTTATCTGCTGCTTTATCCGCATGTGCATTTAGTTCCGCATCTTCATCCGCATCCACATTTGAGGCATTATCCGCATCCGTTTCCGCACCAGTATTTGATTTGGCATCCTCATCGTCTTTTACATCCAAATTCCAATCTTTTTCCGCATCAGTATTTGCAACCATATCCGCATTCTCATCCGTTTCCGCATCAACATTCTATCCGTATCCTTACCCGCATCGTAATTCGCATCTTTATCCTTATCCGCGTCTGTATTCTCATCCACATGCGTAACCACAAGCGTATCTGTCACCTTAATTTAATTTTTTTCCGAATCCGAATCCGCTTCCACATGCGTACTAGCATTCGCATCCGTATCCGCATTGACATTTGTATCCGCAATAGTATTCCCATCCATATCCGCATCCGTGTCCTAATCCGAGTCTGTTTCCGTTTCCATATCCGTATTTGCACCCGTATCCGCATCGCCATCCGCATCCGCATTTGTAATAGGATCTGCATCAGTGTCCACATATGTACCCGGTTCTTTATCAGTATCCATGTCAGCATCCGTATCCACATCCGTATTCATATCCAAATCCGCATCCGTATCCGAAATACCCGTGTCTGCGTCGGTATACGAATTGCATCGTCGCATCCGTATACGAATCTTTATCCGTATCGTTATCCGTTTCCAAAAATCTATCCGATTACGAATGTGTATCCGCCTCCGCATTCAGATCCGTATCCGCTATGCATTAACATCTGTGTCGGCATCTATTTCCATGTCCGCATCTGATTGCGTATTCGCATCCATGTCCTCATTCATATCCGCTTCTTATCCGTTACAGCATCCGTAGGCTTAATAAAATCCATATCCGACTCCGAATCTGCATCCGTAGCCGCATATGAATCCGTATTTTTGTCGAATTCCGCAACCGTATACAAATCTATATCCGCGTTGGTAATAGTTTCAAAATGTGCATCCGTCTCGAAATCATTTTCCAAATTTGTATCCGCATGCGTATCCGTATCCGCATTAATATCCGTATCTGCTATGCATTCACATCTGTATCGGAAACCCTATCCGCAACCGTATTTAAATCTAAAATGTCTCAATCCGTTTCTTTGTCCGTATTAGATACCAGATCCCTATCCATATCCGTAACTGCATCCGTATCTTCATCTGTTTTCGCATTTGCATCAGTAATAAAATTCACATCCGTTTTTGGATCCACATCCATATCCGTATCCATATGTGAATCCATATCAGCAACGCTATGCGCTTCTGCATCAGTATTCGTATCCTTTTCTGTATTTAAATCGTTTCTCTATTCATCACCTCATCCGCATCCGCTACCGTATTATAATTGACACCCGTATCTGAATCCGTATCCATATCTGCAACCCTATTCGCTTCAAAATCTGAAACCGCATGAGTATCCGCATCCATATCCGAACCCGTGTTCGCGTTCGCATCCGTATTCACCACCCTTTTCCATATAAATATCTGGTTCCGCATCCGTATCCGTTTCCGCATCCGGATATATATCCACATCTGTATCGTCATCAGTATCCGTATATGAATTCTCATCCGTATCCTAATCCACATTATAAACGGCATCTGTATGCGCACTGTATCCGAATCTGAATCTGCATCCGTATCTGCATCTGCGTTCGTATGTGCATCAGCCATAAATAGGTGCCTTTTCCATATAAATATCTGGTTCCGCATCCTTATCCGTATCCCAATCATCCCATTCCCAATCCCAATCCCAATACATCCGTATCCCAATCGGTATCTGCATCCGAATCTGTACATGAATCCGTATCCACATTCTAATCCGTATCCGCATCCGAATCAATATCCGCATTCGTATCTGTACCTTTAAAGGTATCCACATCCTAAACGGATCCTGCAACCGCATACGCATCCGTATCCGTATCCACATTTTCATCCTTATTTGTATTCTTTTTTTCATCTGTATCCGTAATTTTATTTGTATCCGCAACTGTATACGCCTCAATGTTGGCATCTGAATCCGTATCTGCATCCGTATCCGCATCCGAAGACTTAAGCGCTTCTTATCCGTTATCTGTTTATTATCCACATGCTCATCTTTATCCGAATCTGTTTCCGTAGCCGTATCCGCATCTGTATACATTACCGCATCCGTATCAGCATATGTATTAGTAACCACTTCTGTATCAACATCTGTGTCGTGTTCCGCATCCTCATCCGGATCCACATCCGCATCCGTATCCCCATTCAAATCCGTTTTGGCACCAGTGTCTATTGTTGCATCCGTATAGTAATCCGCATCCTTATTCGCATCCGCATCGGTATCCGCATCGGTATTCGTCTATATCCGCATTCCCTTCAGTTTCAGCATCCTTACTCGTATCTTTATCCGCGCTTTTACCCCTATCCGTATCTGTATCCGCGTCCGTATTCTCATCCGCATACGTAACCGAATCCGTTACCGCATCTCCTTATCAGCATCTCCTTATCCGTATGCTAACCGGCATCCGCAAACATATCCGCATATAAATCTATATCCGCATCCGTAATCGCATTCGTATCCGCATCCGTAATCGCATCCGTATCCGCATCCGTAATCGCATCCTTTTTCGCATCCGTGTCCTAATCCACGTCATTTCCATATCCGTTTTAGCCTCCTTTTCCAAATCGCTATCCTTATCTGCATTTTTATTCATTTTCGCTAGAAGGTCCGCATTTGTACTCGCATCCGTATCAATATCCGTATCAGCATCCGTATTCGCAAACTTATATGTCTACAACCGTATCCATATTCACATCTGTATGCATATCTGCATCCATATTCGCATCAGAATCCGTATCCGCATCAGTGTCCGCATCCGTACCCGAACATGTATTCACATCGGTATTTCCCACCTCTTCCGCATTCACATCTGGTTCTGCATTCCTATCCGTTCCATCATCTGGATATATATCCGCATTCGTATCATCATCACCATCCTGATATGCATTCGCATCCGTATCCTCATCCGCAAAATAACTCGAATCTGTATCCGTATCCAAATCCGCGTCCGTAACTGCTTCCACTTCAGTATTGGCATCAACATCCGTATCCGCATTCAGATCCATTTTTTCATCCAAAATCACATTTTTCTGCCATTAATATCCGTTACCGCATCCTTATATGTGAACGTATCCGCATTCATATCCGCATCCGTAGCATCATCCTTGTTCCCTTCCGTAGCAACTTCCGTATCCGTATCAGCATCCATATTTTTATCCACATTCTTATCTGCATCCGTATCAGCAACGAAATCAACATCCGTATTCGCATTTGCATCTTTTATCGATCTGTAACCACATTCGTATCAGTATCCATTTCTCTATCCATATCCGCATCAGTAGCCGCATCCATTTCCGCATCCGTATCCGTATTTTCAAATGTATCCGAAACGGTAACCTCCCTTTTATCCGAATCTGCATCCGTGCTTGCGTCAGCATTTGCATCCGCATCCGTGTCTATATCCACATCCATATACAAAGCTGTTGAATTATCCGCATCTGTTTATTATCCGCATCCTTATTCTTATCTGCATCCGTTTTTGTATCCGTATCCGCATCTGTATACGTTACCGTATGCGTATCTGCATCCATATTAGTAACCGCACCAATATCCGCATACGTTTCTGCATGTGCATCTGTATTGGCATCAGCATTCGCAACCGTATCCGCATTCAGATCAATGTCCGCATCCGAATTTACATTTGTCTGCCATCCACATCCTCAGCCTTATCCGTATCCGTTTCCGTAGCCGTATCCGTATCTGTATACGTAACCGCCTGCCTATCTGTATCCGTATACGTAACTGCTTTTTTATCTGCATCTCTATTTGGTTCCGCATTTTCATTCGCATCAACATTGACATCTGGATCCGCATCCGTATCCGTTTCCGCATCAGTATTTGATCTCGCATTCTTATTCTCATACGCATCCAATCCCCATCTGTATCCCTATCTGCATCCATATCCGCATTCGCATGCGTTTCAGCACCCACATTTATATCCGTATCCTTATCCGCATCGGTATTTGCATTCGTATTCGCGGCTAATTCCTCATCCACATACGTAAACCCAACCGTATCGGTCTCCTTATCCGCATTCGTTTCGGCATCCCTATTCGTTTCCGTATGCGTACCCACATTCGCATCCGTATCCGCATTCGCATTCACAAATATATCCGTATCCGTGTCCTAATCCGTGTCCGTTTTTGTATCCGTTGGCCATGTCCGTATCCGCCTCCTTATCCTCATCGGTATATTCATCGTCATTTGTATCCGTATCTGCATCAGTCCCCGCATTGGAACTTAGATCCGTATCAGTATTCGTTATATCATCCGTGTCCGTATCTGTATCCATATAATAAACCACATCCGTATCCGTGTCTGCATTTGCATCCCCATCTTCTTCCGCTTTCGAAATCACATCTTTATGCGTATCCGTGGCCGCATACGTATCCACATTCACATCCGTATCCGGAACTTCATCTGTCTCCGCGTCCGTATCCGCATTAGCATCTGCCTAAGCATCCGCATTGGTATCTGTATCAGCATCCGTGTCTTATCCGTATCCACATTTGTATCCTTATACGCATTCTTATCCGCATTCACATCCGTATCCGTATCGTTATCTGTTTTCGAAGCCACATCCTTATCCGTACTCAAAACCCCATCCGTAACCACTTCCGTATCCGAATCCGTATCCATATCCTAATCTCCATTCGCATTCGCATCTGTATCCGTATCCGTTTCCGCACCCGGATATGTTTCCGCATCCACTTCCATATCACAATCCGCCTTAGCATCCGTATACACATCCGTATTCCCATTTTTATCCTCATGGTAATCCTAATGCGCACCCACATCCGCATCCGCATTCGCGTCTATATAAGCATTTTTTCAGTTTCTGCATCCAAATCCCTTTCCGCATCCGTATCCGCTTTCGTGTCCGAATCTGCAATTACATCAGAATCCGCTTCAGAATTCATATCCGCATCCGTGTCGGCATTTACGTCGGTATCCGCATTCGTATCCGCATCCGTATCTGCATCCGTATCCACGATCGTATTTACCCCTTCGTATACTTGTTAACCGGTGTTATTTTTCACGATTGAATATTTCGATTGGAAGCCAAGGGGAATGGAATTTATGCTTTAAGAATACCTCTAGCATTTACTCTGAAAATAGAATGACCTTTTTGCATATTTTTCAGTAAAATATACACACTTACAATAGGTGAAACTTTGGCTCAAAATTTTTTTAAAGTAATTGTTTAGTCAACGAGCATGAATTCTGGGTTTTTTGTTTTATATTATAAGGTATATTGACAGGATGCGGGTGCGTACAATGATGAGGTTGCCGATAAGGATGTTGATATGGAAGTAGATACGGATGCCAATGCGGATACTGATTCAAACCCGCTTTCATATCCGTATCAGTAAACGTATAGGTATCGGCATCCGTATCCGTTTCAAAATCTGTATCCGTATTAACATCCGAATCATCATCCTTATCCGAATCCGTTCAAACATCGGTTTATGCAATAGTATCCGTTTGCCATTACGTGTCCGCATTCCTATCCATTTCCGCATCCGCACTTGTGTAAGCATCAGTAGCTGCATCCGCATCTGAATCTATATCCGTTTCCGTATCTGAATCGGAATTCGTATCCGTATCCGCCACCTTATACGTATTCGTATGCATACCCATTAATGCCATCCATCGATAGAAACATCCGAATCCGTATCCGCATGCGCATTTGCATCCGTATCCTAACCCGAATCCAAATCCACATCCGCCGCATTTTTATCTGTATATGCATCCGTAACCGCCACCATCTCCGAATCCGTATCCGTAATCGATCCCTGATCTGCATCAGAATTTGATTCCGCAATCTTATCCGCTTCCGTGTATTAAACCGCATCTGATTCTAGATTTGCATCGATGTCTTATCTGCATCCGCATTGGTATCCTCATTCGTATCCAAATCGGTACCCGAATCTGTATTGGCATCCGTGTGCCAATCGGCATCTGCTTATTATTCACATCAGCTTCTGTATTCATATACATATCCGTATCCGCATCCATATCTGCATCCGCATCAGCATCTGCATCCGTTTCCGCATAAGCATTCGTATTTAAATCCACATCCGTATACACATCCGTATACACATCCGTATTTAATGCGCATCCGTATTTTCATTGGTATCCATTTCAACATCAGTATTCGCATCCGTATCCGTATTTTCATCCGTATCCGCAACCTCTTCTGCATCCATGATGGAAAATACATCCGTATCTGTATATACATCCGATTCATATCTGCATTAATATCCACATTAGAATCCGTGTCCGCATCAGTATCTGCATCCGTTTCCGCAACCGTATTCGTATTCGCATCCATATATGACACCTCTTCGGCATTCAATATTGTATCCGTATCCGTTTCAGCATCCGTATCCATGTATCCGCATCCGTATCTTCATCAATATCTGTGTATGATTTCGCATTCGTGTCTGCATTCGCATATGTATGCATCAGCATTCGTATGCGATTCTCTATCCACATCGGTATCCATTACCAAATCTGCATACATTTCTGCATCGTATCCGCATGCGTATTCGTCTCAGCATTAAATCCATATCCGCTATGCATTCAAATCTGTACGCATCCGTATCCACATCCGTATCAAATTCCGTATCCAAATCCGTATTCTTATCCGTGTGTCCATCCATATCCGCTTCTTTATCCTTATCCCTGTCCAAATCCGTATCTGCATCCGTATCCGCATCTGCATCTGCATTCGCAATCGTTTTCGGATCAGCATCCATATTGAAATCTACATCCGTATCCGTAGCCACATCCGTATCCGCATCCATTTATTTATACGTATCCTTACCGTATCCATATTTGCAACGATATGCACATCCGCATTGTTATCCCAATGCGCATTTGCATTTATATTTGTATGCGCATCCAAATCTACATCCGTATCCGTATCCACCTTCACATCCGTAGTAATCTCCGCATTTTCCTCTGTATCCGCATCCGCCTCCATGCCCTCATCTGTATTAGTATCCGATTCCATATCCGCATCAGCATTTGCATCCGTATCCAAATCCGCATCATATCAGAATCGGCATCCGTGTCCGTATCAGTTTGCGCTTTTGTATCCGCTCTATTATCCGTATCTACATTCGCAACCCTATCCACTACCGTATCCGTATCCGCATTCGCATCCATAACCTCTAACGTATCCGTTTCCGCATCTGTGTACCCTATCAGAGGTGACATCTGCATCCTATCACGTATAGAATCCCGTATCGGCATCCTTATCTACATCAATTACCTTTTTCGCATTCGCGTTTGCATTTGTATCCGTATCCGTATCGGCTTTCACATCTGTTATAATCTCCGCATTTTCTTCTGTATCCGCATCCGCCTCCATGTCCTCATCTGTGGTAGTATCCGATTCCATATCCGCATCAGCATTTGCATCCGTATCCAAATCCGCATCATATCAGAATCGGTATCCGTGTCCGTATCAGTTTGCGCTTTTGTATCCGCTCTTTTATCCGTATCAACATTCGCAACCCTATCCACTAACGTATCCGTATCCGCATTCGCATCCATAACCAGTAACGTATCCGTTTCCGCATCTGTGTACCCTATCAGAGGTGACATCTGCATCCTATCACGTATAGAATCCCGTATCGGCATCCTTATCTACATCAATTACGTTTTTCGCATTCGCATCCGCGTTTGCATTTGTATCCGTAGCCGCTTCCGCTTACGTATTTATCCGCAACCGTATCCGCATTCATTTATCTATCCGCATTCGTTTCCGCATCCGTACCCGTATCCGTTTCAGCATCCGTACCCGTATTCACATCTAAATCCGCAACCGTATTCGCATCAGCATTCGCCAACCGGATCCTCATCGGAATACGCACCGTGACCGTATCCGTGTAGATATACTCATCCGTATCCATTCCCGCATTTGCATCAATACCCATATCAGCTGAACGGGACTGAACTGAACTGAATTAGCTAACATGAACTGAAGGAAACGGAATAGGACGAAACTGAACGAAACTGAATGAAACTGAATGAAACTGAATGAAACTGAAATGAATTGAACGGAACAAAACTGAAATGAACCGAACTGCACGAAAAAAACTGATCTGAACTGCGCTGAACCAAATTGAACGGAATTTAATGGAACGGGTGACTACTGAGCTGAGCTTATTGACCTGTTAAAACTGAACTGCACTGAACTGAACGGAACTAAAATGAACTAAACTGAACTGAAATGCCTTAAAATGAAATGAATAACTAAAATATTTTACCGCACTGAAAGGACTAAACTTACCTGAACTGAACTGTACAGAACGGAACCTAAATGAATTGACTTGAATGACACTACACCAAAATAATTGAAATGAAATTGACTTAATTTAACTAGAGAGAAATAAACTTCAATGAATTTGAATTAAGAAATATGATATGACTGGAGTTGAACTGATCTTAAAGAACTGAACTCACTTCATTTGTGCTGAAATGATTTGAACTGTGCAGAACTGATAGGAAAAAACAGAACAAACTGAACTAAACTTAACTGAACTAACCTGAACAGTACTAAAATCTAATAAAATGAAATGAAATATAGTAAAGAGAACTGGAAAAATGAATAAAATGAATGAAACGGAATGTAATTCAACGAAACTGAACTGAAAGAAACAGAAGTGAGCGGAAATGAGTGGAGCGTAACTAAAAAGTATTAAACTAAAATCACTAAACTGAATGGATCTGAACTGAACAGAAAGAGCTACACTAAGCTGATCGAAACAGATCGGACCTGACCGATTTTGAACGGATTTGAACAGAACTGAACTGAACAAAACTGAAATGAACGAAACTGCACTAAACTAAACTGATCTCAACTGAACTGAACCAAATTGAACGGAACTGAATGGAACGGGTGACTACTGAGCTGAACGTATTGATCTGATATAAACTGAACTGCACTGAACTGAACTAAACTGAACTAAACTGAATTGAACTACACTTGACCGAACTAAAATGAACTGTAATGCCTTAAAATGAAATGAAATGAGTTGAAAATGAACTGAAATGAACTGAACTGAACGGAACGGACTTCAAATTAACTGAATTTAATTGAACTGAATTGAATCGAACTTCACTGAACTGAAATGCTACGATGTTAACTGAAAAGAACTAAACTGAAGAAAAATAAACTTCACGGAATGGAACCAAATGGACATGAAGAAAAATGAACTGAATGGAACGGGACGGAAATAAAAAGAACTAAACCGAACAAGACTGAAATAAAGTGAGCTGAACTGAACTGACGTACACTCAACTGAACAGAACTGGGAAGAACTAAACAAAGCTGAAGGAAATGAACTGAACGGAACTGAGGGAACTGCAAAAAAACATAGGAATTGAACTGATTTCATTGGAACTTAACTACACTGATCAAAAATGAACTAACCTTATTTAACTAAACTTAACTAAACTTAACTGAACGGAACTGCTTTGAATAAAACTGAATGGAACTAAACGGAACGGAAATGAAATATATTGATGGGAATTTAACTTATCTGTACTGAAATGTATTCATCAGAACTCAACAGAACCGTACGGAAATGAACTTAAATGAAATGCCTTCAAATGAACTGAAATGAACTGAACGTCGGCTTTAATGTACTTAAACCTAACTGAACTGAACGAAGCTGAAGAAAACTGAGCTGAATGGAACTAAAAGCACTGAATTAATCAGAAAAACTGAACGGAACTGAACGGAATGGAAGTTATGTTAATGGAACTGACAGAACTGAAAACTGAACTGATCGGAATTGAACTGATTTGAACGGAGCTGAAGTGAACTGGACAGAGCAAGGCTGAATTGAACTGTACTAAAATTAACTAGACTGAAAAAAAGGAACTGAATTGAACAGAATTGGGTTTAACTAATATGAAATTAACGAAAATGAACTAACTTGAATGGAACTGAACAGAACTGATTTTAACCCACCTAAACTGACCGAAACTGAACTTAACTAAAATTAAATGAACTGAAATTAACTTAAATGAAATGAACTGATCTGAAATTTACTTATCTGATTTGAACTGAACGGTAAAATACTGAACTAAAATGCTTTGAAAAATCTTAAAAGAACTAAACTAAATTCACCTTAATTGGACTGAAAACACTAAGCTGGAATCCTTAAAATAAACTTAAATAAACTGAACTGAAATTAAGCGAACTAAGCCAAACTGAATTGAACTAAACGGAACTAAACTGAAATAAAATAAACTGGACTGCCCTGCACGGATCAGAACTGCAAGAAATTGAACCAAATGGATTTGAAGAAAAGCCAACTGAATGGATCGGAACGGAAATAACTGATCGGAATTAAATTTATTTAAACTGAACTAAACTTAACTTAACTCTAATGAACTACACGTACCTAAACTGAACAGAACTGAACTTAACTTAAATGAACGGAATTGAATTACCCTATACTGAACTGATCTGAAATGAACCGAACGTAACTCATTTATACTGAAATAATCTGAGCTAAACTTAAATGAACTAAACTTAACTTAACTGAACTAAAATCAACCTATTTTAAACAACTGAAGTAAAATGAAGTCAATAAAATGAACTTAAATTAAGTAAAATTAACTAAAATGAATTGAACTAAGTGAACTTAAATAAAGTGAATGAGACAGTTTGAACCGAACGGAACGGAACTGATCGGGACTGAGGGTAACGTGACAAAAATAAACGTAAGTTAATTAAACTGAACTTAACTGAACTGAACTTAACTGAAGTGAACCAAACGGAACTAAATGAAGCTGAATTGGACTTAACCAAACTGCACTAGTATAACGAAACTGATGTAAACGGAATTGAACTGAACGGAATGGCCTGAATTGAAATTAATTCAACTAAACTGAAGTGAACTGCACTGAACTTTACTGAAATGAAATGCCATGATGTGAACTGGAAGAAACTGAACTGAACGGAAAATACCTCAACGGAACTTATTAAAACGGAAGTGAGCTGAATAGAACAGACGAAACTCAAAAAACGGAACTGATAGGAATTGAACTGATTTAAACTGAGCTAAACTAAACTTAAATGAACTGAACTGAACTCTACTGAAGTAAAATGAAATGAAATGAACTGAATTGAACTATACTGAAGTAAAATGAAATGAAATGAACCGAACTGAACTCTACAGAACTTAACGGAAATGAATAAACTGAACGGAGCGGAAGGTAACTGAACAGAACTGAGCTAAAGGAAATTGAAGTGAGCGAAACTGAGAGGAACGTAAATGAAATAAACGGAACTGAACTAATAGAACTAAACTGAATTGAACTGAACTGAACGGAATAAACTGAACTGAATGGAGCTAAACGGAGTTGAAGGGAACTGAAGAGAATGGGAGGGATTTGAACTGAAGTGAACGGAACTGAAATGACAAAACTGAATGGAATGCAATTGAACTTAATTGATGAAAATAGTACTGTTTGGAATAAACTAAACTGAACTCATCGTAACGGAACTCAACTGGGCAAAACTGAAGTGAACTGAACTGGCTTGAACTTACCTGAAATGATCTGAAATGAAATACACTTCACTCAACTTAACGTAACCGAACTCCACTGAACGGAAGCGAACGAAACTGATCACAACCGAACTTAGCGGAAAGAAGCGGAACTAAACTGAACAAAACGGAACGTAAAAAAATTAAACTAAAACTAAACTGAAGTAACTAAACCGAACTGAACGGAACTGAATTTAAATGACATGAAATGAACTGAAGTGAAGTTACTGAACTAAACTGACTTTAACTGATCCAAACATAATTAAAACGAAGGGAACTGAACGGAAAGTGTGAGAACTGAAATGAAGGTATTTAACCTGATATGAACTGATCTGAATTTAAGTGAACTGAAATGCCTTGAAGTGAACCAAAACTCACTCACTCGTGGGAAGGTGAGGGCATGGCGGTGAATGTAAAGTGTATTATTTGCCGTAGAAAATTAAGAAATGGAGTCCAGTATAATGGAGGTTGCTCTTGGTACCACTTTAATTGCTCTAAGAGTAAACTGGAGGATTGCGTGATTGATAATATGCAGTGCAGTAAGTGTGAAAGTCAGGAGAATCGACGTGGTTTAGAAGAAAAAGAGGAGGAAATTGAAAAGCTGCAAGCGGATTTAAACATCGCTCGTAAAACAATTTCCAGCCCTTCCGCTGAAAATGAGGAACTGAGAGAATAGTTAACAGAGATAAGGTGACGGGTGAAACAGCAAGCCAAAGATGATCTCCACTTTGTCCAAAGATGTGATAAGAGGAAACCGGACGATTAAAGGCCGACCAGAAGTGGAACAAGCTCATGTGACGCGGATGCCGATCGGGCTGGAAGAATACGAGAAAGCATCCTACGGAGAGAGAAGACAGGGGAACGAGGAGATGGAAGGAAGGATAGGATAAATTTGAGATCGAATAGGGAAGTACTTCCGATGAGGGAGGTCATAGTGTCCAGGGAGGGGACGTCTCTCGGTGATCCAGGGTCACCCAAAGTGAAAATATTTGGTGATTTAATAATACGTTTCGTCGTAGATTGTGGCGAAAGTATCAATGAAGGCGTTCAGTGTTTCCCGAGGATAAGAGTGGAACATTTGGACAATATAATAGCTAATATGGCTAGTGAAGGTAATGAAAGAGTTGTCATAATTCACGTAGGGACAAACGACGTAAAAACTGCTAAGTCAGGAGACCGTCTAATCGGTTTAATTCGGGATTTTGTGACCTCAGCCAAAAATAAGTTCAAAAGTGCTCAAATCGTTATAAGTGGAATTCTTCGTAGAAGGGACATACATTGGAAGAGAATTGACGCCATAAACGAAGGATTAGAGTTGGTTTGCGTGCAACAAGTCTGACATTCGTAGACCCGAATTGGTGGGTCGGTGATAGACACTTGGGCCGCGATGGAGTGCATTTAAACAGTAAGGGATCCCTGCTTTTGTCAAAATTATTTAAAAATGTCGCCTTAAAGCTCGGTGAGCAGGGAAACCTGTAATGTGCACAAAAGGTGGACCTCGCAATAATATGAATTATAAAGGTATGAAAAATGCAAGTGAAACAAGCCTGTACAGACTCATTAATAAATACTTCTTTGGGTTACTTAAGATATTGGTAGCATCTTTTGAACAGAACTGAGCTCACCTATGCTAAACTGAACTGAGCTGAACCGAACGGAAACTAACTATGCTGAACTAAACGTTTCTAAACTAAACTTAAGTTTATGGAACTAAACTAAACTGAACTGAACGAAAATTAACGGAAATGAACTGAACTGAACTAATTGAGCAGAACTCAACTGAATTGAGCTGAGCTTAACTTAAATCAACGGACCTGAATGCAACTAAGCTGAAACAAATTGAACTGAAAAAAAATACACTTAACGACTATGAAATGCACTGAACTTTATCTAACTAAACCGATTTGAACTGAAGTCAACTGAAATAAAACAAAAAGATCTGCACTGAACGGAACGGAAATTAATTAAACCGTACTTTACTGAATGGAATTAAAAGGAACTGATCTGAACTGAACGGAGTTTACTGAGCTGAATTGAACTAAACCGACCTAAATTGAACGGAACTGAACTGAACTGAACGGAATGGAGATGAAAAGACCTGAACTGAACGGGATTGAACTAAACGGAACTGAACTGAATGGACACGAAATAAACTGAACGTGGAATGAACTGAACTAAACCATTAGACTGAACAAAACGGAGCAGAACTGAACGGAACTTAAGGGTACGGAAGTGAACTGAAGGGTACGGAAATGAACTGAAGGGTACCGAAATGAACTGAGTGGAACTGACGGAACTTACTAACTTGAACAAAAAGTTCCCGAAATAACCACCGTGTGGCGCTCCCATCGTTCCGATTTGAGTTCTGTTTTTTTTGTTAAATTGGTACATCTGTTGTTGATATTGCCTTTAAATCTTAGTGTCATAACTTGACATTTGCAAAAGTTACGTAGCCAAGAGTAAATCTATCTCTGTGTGTGTTGGCGATTTTTTACAATTGCAGAAATGGATTTAAATTTGCAACAACGAACTTGTATTAAATTTTGCGTAAAAAACGGATTTAGTGGCGCACGGACGTTGGAAATGTTGGAAAAGTGTTTCGGCAACGATTCTCTAAAAAAAACGGTCGTTTACCAGTGGCACGAGCGGTTCAGAAGTGGTCGTGAGTCAATCGAAGATGATGAACGCAGTGGCAGACCATCGACATCGAAAGTCGGTGAAAAAATTGATAAAGTAAAAGAAATGTTGGTCAATAACCGCAAATTAACCATCAGAGAAATAGCGGAGGACTTGAACATTGCCTATGAATCCGCCCAAGACATTGTGGTTAATGATTTGGGTTTCCGTCGTGTAGCAGCAAAGTTGGTGCCAAAAGACCTCAATTTCATGCAAAAAAGAGACCGTGTTGACGTCGCAAAAGACATGATTTGCGAGGCTGAATCCGATCCCACATTCATCAAAAGGATCATTACTGGAGACGAGACGTGGGTTCATCAGTATGACACGCAATCCAGACATCAGGCAAGTGAATGCCGTTCACCAAATGAGCCGAGACCAAAAAAACCACGTCGTTTTCAGTCAAAAAAGAAGGCAATGCTGACGGTTTTCATGTATTACAACGGTGTAGTGCATCATGAATTTTTGCCAGAAGGCCAGACAGTAAACAAAGAGTATTATTTGAGCGTTATGAGACGTTTGCGTGAAGCAATTCGCCGAAAGAGACCAGAAATGTGGGCAGAAAACTCGTGGATTTTGCACCATGATAACGCACCGTCCCACAGTGCTATCATTATTCGTAATTATTTGACGAAAAATGCAACAAATACCATCCAACAGCCACCGAATTCACCTGATTTGGCTCCCTGTGACTTCTTTCTGTTCAATCGAGTTAAAAAACCATTACGGGGAACGCGTTTTAGCAGCCGAGAGGAAGTAATGTAAAAATCGCAGGAAGCACTGATGGACATACCGAATAGACATACCGAAAACCGAATATAAAAAATGTTTCGAGGATTGGATCAAGCGCTGGCATAAGTGTGTTGCAGTCGATGGGGATTATTTTGAAGGGGACAATATAGATTTAGATAAATAAACTTGTATTTTTAATTTTCTGAATAAATTCCGGAAACTTTTTGATCAAGGTAGCATGAGCTTAAAAGATGCTTCTGCGCAAGTGGTAATGTTGGTAAAAGAGCCTAAATTTCTAGCAATATTTTGAAAAACAACAATCTTCTCTTTAAGAGTGAATGTTTGAGGTGTATAATAGGCATTTATTTCATTTTTAGAAAATTTATATATTCACATTTCTCCATGAAAGGTACTAATACCCCCCCCTTTGGGTTCTAGGTGAAAATCTAACTCCAAACAATTAAAAAAAATGTTTCTATGGTGTGTATTGTTGTTCATTTTCATCAAATAAACCAAATAAAACCAAGAATAAATTCTGAAAGACAAGATATGAGCATAAAAGATGCTTCTGCGCAAGTGTTAATGTTAGTAAAAGAGCCCAAATTTCAAAAAATATTGTGAAAAATTACAATCTTCTGTTTTAGAGTGAATGTTTTAAGTGTATAGAATGCATTTATTTCATTCGATTCGAATGAAACTCAAGTAAAATGGACTAAGATGAATGAAACTGAACTGAGCTGAACTAAACTGAGCTGAACGGAGCTAAACTGAACTGAACGGAAGGAAACTGAAATGAACTAAACTGAACTGAAATGAGGAGAACTGAACTGACCTAATCCGAACTGAAATTAACAGAACTGTACTAAACGGAACGAAACTGAAGTAAAATGGACTAAAATGAATGAAACTGAACTGAGCTGTACTTAACTTAACTGAACGGAGCTAAACTGGACTGAACGGAACTGAACTGAACGGAACAGAAGGGAACGGAACAGAACGGAACTGAAGTTAACCATACTGTACTGAACTGAACTGATCAGAACTGCAACGAATGGAACTTATAGGAACTGAACTGGATTAAAATGAAGTGAGCATATTGGAACTGCTCTTAAATAGAACTGAATTGACCTTAACTAAACAAAACTTAACCACACTGAATCGAACTGAACTAAACTGGAGCGAACTGAACTAAACTAACCGAACGTAATTGAAGAGACCTTAAATGAAATGATATAAACTGAATTGACAAGATTTAAGCTCAACTGCACTGAACGTAGCGGAAGAGATTTTCTTATTTGAACGAAGCTGATGGAAAGTAAACGGAACGGAATTGAACGGCACAGAACTGAATTAACTGAACTGAAATGAACGGAACTGAAAATAATGAAACTGCACTGAACGGAACTGTACTGAACTAAATTAAACGAAACTGAACTGAACAAAACTGAACGGCTCTGATCTGAACGCACCTGAACTAAACTGAACTTAATTGAACTAAAATGAACTGAACATAGAAAAACTGAAATAATGATAACTTAATGAAACTTAACTATAGTTACCTGAACTGAACTGAGCAGAAGAGAATGGAATTAAACTTAGCTGAACTTAATTGAGATAACTGAACAAAAATGAGCGCAAATAAATGGAACAAATCGGAGCAGAGCTGAACTCTACCGATGTTAATCGAACCGATTTAAAATAACTGAACGGAACTGAACAGAACTGAAATGAGCTGTAATGTGCTGTTCCTAACGGAAAGGAACTGAACTACACAAAAAAGGAACTGAACTGAACCCTACTTCCTGAACTGAACTTAACACTGCTCATATGAACTTACAACCCCTGACCTAATTGAACTTAAACAAAACAAAATAAAATTAATTAAACTTGACTTAATTATATTAAACTGAACTGGACTAAAATCAACTGATTTGTAATGACCATAACTGAAGTTAACTGAACCTACCGAAACTGATTAGAACTTAACTCCAATGAACCTAGCTGTACTTAACAAAACTGAAAGGAATCAAACTAAATTGATCTGAACTAAACGGAACAAAACTGATCTAAATTAAATTAAATAAACTGAACTAAAGTGAAATTAACTAAACTGAAGTACACTGAACAATACTGAACAAAACAGAACTGAAATGAACTGAAAAAACATAACGGTACTGAACGGTACTGAAACGTACTTAACGGTACTTAACGGAATCACGCGGAGATTAACTAAAATAAACGAAACTTAACTGAACGGCAACGAACTTAAATTAACTGAACTGAACGGAACTGAATGAAACGGATCTGAACTGAACAGAATGAAACTAAACGCAACTGAACGAAAATGAACGGAACGGAACTAAACCGAACTAAATTGACCTGAACTGAACAGTACTAAATTGAACTGGACTGAAAATAATCAAACTAAACGGAACAGAACTGAACTTAACTGAGCTAAACGAAACTGAACCGGGGTAAACTGAACGGAATAACATTGAACGAAACTGAACTGAACTGAACTAATTGAACCAATCAGAACTAAACTTAACTAAACTGAACTGAACTGAAATCATCAGAATTGAACGGAACTGAAATCAACATAACTAAACTTAGCAGAACCGAACCAAACCCAAATAAAACGTTTTTAAATGAAATGAACTTAACTCAACTGATTAAACTGAACCCTACTAAACTCAGCGGAGCTGAAATGCCTTTAAGTGAACCTAAGTTAAATGAACTAAAATGAACTGAACTGGACTGAAAAATCCAACTGAACTGCATTGAAATGATCTGAAATAAACTGAATTGAAATGAACTGAACTAAACTAAACTGAAATGAACTGAACGGAATTGAACGGAACAAACTGAAATGATATGAACTTATCCGCAAAAAACTGAACGGAAACGTACTGATTTGAAAGAAACAAAATTAAACCGAATTTATCTGAACAGAACGGGACGGAACTAAACCGAACTGACCTGGACCAAACTGAACTGAAATGGAAGTGACAAAAATTAAACTTAACTATATGAAATTTTACTGAACTGAAAAGTTTACTTATGAGCTGCAATGAACTGAACTGAATTGAATGAAACGATACTGAACTGCTCAGAACTGAATTGAACAAGACTTAACGGAACTGAATTGTGCTGAAGTAAACCGAACTGAAATGAATGAACTGAATTAAAATGAACTAAACTGAAAGGAACATACCTGAAAGGAACTGATTTTAACGGAACTGACCTAAACGGAACAGAATGGAACCAACCTCAACGGAAAGGAACGGAAGTGAGCAAAACGGAAGGGAACTGACCTAAACAGATATTAACGGTACTGAACTGAATAGAACTGAATGGAACCGATCGGAACTAAACTGAACTGAACTGAACTGAACTGTACGGAACGTAAAAGAACGGAATGTACCCGAATTGAACTGAACTTTAAGGACTGAACAGAAAAGAACTGAAATCAACTGACATAAACTGAACTAAATTGAGCTTAAATAAACTTAACTGAACCGACTGGAACCGAAATAACTGGATTTAAAATGATCGAAAATGAACTGAACGGAATCAAGCAAAACCCAACTAAAATGAGCTGTACTGAACTAAACGAAGCTGAATGTAACTGATCTGAACTGAAAAGTTTAATTAGGAGCGGAAATAAAAACTTAACGGAACTGAAATGAACGGGAGAGATTTGAACGCAAAGGTCTTGAACTTTAAAGAAACTGACTGAACGGTCTAAATGAAATTTAACCTAATTGAACTGATTGAAACAGAAATAAAAAAAACTGAACCGAACTTAACTTAACGGAACTTAACTGAATTGAATTGCACTGCCCTTAACTGAACTGAACTGAGCGGAACGAAACTGAACTGAACAGCAAAAAAAACTTAACTGAAATAAAATAGGACTGTACTGAAATGAACTCAACGTAAATTAAAATGGATTGAGTTGAATTGAATGGAACTGAATTGACCTGAACGGAAGGGAACGGAACTGAATTCAACGAAACTAAACTGGAATGAAATGAACTTAACTTCACGAAACGGATCGGAACAGACATAAATGAAACGAAACTGAAATGAGCAGAATTGAACCAAATTGAATTGAAAAAAAGGGAACTGAATTGCACGGAAATATAAATACCTGAACTGAACGGGACTGAAAAACGTAACTGAACTGAACTGACCTGAACTGAACTGAACAGAACTGACGAGAACTAACTGAATTGAACTAGGTGAAAATAAACGGAAGTAAAAGGAACAAAGCTGAATGGAACCGAACTGCACGGAACTGAAGGGAACACAAGTAAACACAATGCAACTGACGGAACTGAAATACTGAACTGTTCGGATTTGAACTGATTGGAAAGTAACTACACGAAACTAAACTAAAATGAACTAAAAGTACCTAAATTGAACTGACATAACCTAACTTCACTTAACTGAATTGATGGGAACTGATCTGAATAAAATAGAATTGACCCCTACGGAACGGAACGGAAATGAATAAAATTGTTAGGAACGGAAGAAAATGGAAGGTAACTAAACTGTACTGAGTTGAAGTGAACTAACTTAGAGTGATTCACAAAAAACGGAACGAGAGCTCATGATTGCTCATAGTTTACAAAAAAAAGTTCATGAATTGAATAGAGAAAAGAATATAGCCAAAGATAGTTTTCTACAGAAAATAATTGGGATAGATAATGGAAATATATATTACAAGTACTTCCGGAGGGGGAAAAACCACAGGGAAAACATAAAAGAGCTTTAAAAAAAGAGGGTGGAACACTAATCTTTGATGACAAGGAAAAGGCGAATGCGTTTAATAATTGATATGCAAGTGAATTTAAGGTTGTTGTAACTAAAAGGGATTGTGTAGATACATCTCTGAGTCAACAAGGAGGCGAAAAAATATTAAATACCAAAAGTATGAAAACGATGAGCGCAGATTTTTAAAAAAGTCATGAAAATGAGGGTGAAAAAATCGAAAGGGCCAGATGGTGTCACAATTGCCTTGCTTTAATTGGGTGGTAGTTTAGTTTGAAATTATATAAATCATTTATTAAATGTTACCTTACACAATAATTCCCAGTCAAATGCTTGGAAGGAGGCATGCGTTACGCCAATGTTCAAAGGAGGATATAAGGCACTAGTTGATAATTATAGACCGGTAAGCTTGTCATCAGTTGTATGCAAACTATTAGAAAAGATGATGACTCATTATCACTGGGACTTGTGGGAAAGTGAGAATTGGTTGTATAGTCGCCAATACGGTTTTATAAAAGGGTACTCTTGCAAAACGCAGCTATTAGGGTTCTGCCAAGAAATGTTCGACTCTATGGATGGAAGAGTAATCTTTTGGGTCTAAAAGTTCATGGTAGGTCGAACGCAAAGGGTCTAATTAGGAGAACTATATTCTGAAAAAACAAGGGTAACATCGGGAGTCCCACAAGGAAGCGTATTTGGCCCGCACTTGTTTTTAATCTATATAAATGATCTCCCAGTGTATATTAATTCTCAGATAACACTTTTTGCAGACGACTGTATTATCTACAGAAAAGTTGAAAATGACAGAGACCGCGACAAACTTCATAGGGACATTAATAAAACGGCGGATTGTATGACAAAAAATGGGATGGATATTAATGTTAGAAAATTAAAAACTATCACTTTTAGCAGTAAGGTAAATGGAAAAAATATGGGATATAAATTCTCAGAAATTATCATTCGTAGAAGAAAAATTCCACTTGCCACCCTCAGCGTCTAAAAAATAATTAGTTGTATTTAAATGCATGCTCTTCCACTAACCTTATGTGTTTTGCTGTAATAACCCATTCTTTCCGAATTACCTCATTCGTGTTCCGTTCATCTGTTTTTAAGTTTCCCTTTCAATCCCTCGTCCCTCTCCGCGGGGGCAAATTCCTGCTACCTGCAACGTTGGGTCGCATTCCCTGCCAATTAGAGACTCTTTGGGGGTAGAGTGTTTCGTGGTCCATTTTCATGTGGTAGTGATGTTTCAATTTCTTGCTTGTTGTGTCCTGGCTTCCGTGTTGTAGAATGTCTTTCGTGCTGCATCATGGGGTGCAGTTTTTTAGTTGTTTTGCGGTATATGTGTTTGCATGAGTATTGGATGAAGGGATTTTTGCATGAGTGTGTGCGCTGCTGTGGGTGTAATTTTCCGTGTTGTTTTTTTTTTTGCATGTGGTATTTTTCTTTTTTACGGTTGGTGACCTAACACCCCCCGCCACACGCCCTTGCGGCGGCTTGCGGGGTATTATGTAGATGTAGATGTAGATATGTGTTTGCATGAGTATTGGATGAAGGGATTTTTGCATGAGTGTGTGCGCCGCTGTGGGTGTAATTTTCCGTGTTGTTTTTTTTTGCATGTGGTATTTTTCTTTTTTACGGTTGGTGACCTAACACCCCCCGCCACACGCCCTTGCGGCGGCTTGCGGGGTATTATGTAGATGTAGATGTAGATGAAGCGATGCTTGCAAATACTTAGGTGTATATTGAACTAAGGACTTAGGGTCGGGGCTAAATGTGAAGTACATCTATAAGAAAGCTTTCAAAACTCTTCATTTGGTGATAAGAATCCTCAAAGGGAGCGTTAGAGCAACCAAGGAGAAGGCTTATGAGGACCTAGTAAGACCAATTTTAGAGTTCGCTTCTTTTTTATGGGACCCTCATGAAGAAGGTCACATTAAAAAACTAGAAAGGTTGCAAAGAAAGGCTGCTTAATATGTACTTGGGAAGCATAGGAGGATGGAGAATGTGTCTGACATGCTAGAAACGCTGGGCTGTGAACCTCTACAAACTAGAAGGAAAGTAGGCAGACTGTATGGAATGTTCCGCATTCTGAAGGGGGAGAAAGCCTGGGCAGATCTTAGGAAAGAGGCGGGGAACCCAAATTTTATAGGCAGAATTTGTTACAAATTCAAGGTAAAATGCCGGGTAAAGAAAAGAAATAAAAAAAATTTCTTTTCTAAATAGAACAATTGTTGATTGGAACACCTTACCTGCTAAAATATTCGAGCCCCTTCCTAACAGAGTGTATACTTTTATGAATAGATATAAGGTAAACATGTGATAATTTGATTGATGTGTGGTGTATTGTATTACAAGTAACATCTTAATATTTTTTATTTCTCTTTTTTTCATGCTGATTAATGGCTGTAAATGGGCAGGGGACTCGCTTTGTTTTGCTAAAGAGATTGGTGTTTAGATGTCTGATTATATCTATTATCTTCTGCGATTATTTGGGACTTTCGTGCCATGTGGCACTGTCAATCAGCACATGTGTATTTTTAATAATAATATTGAACACAACCGAACTGAACGATAAAGAACTGAACGGATGTAAATGGAACGTTTCTGAATTCAACTGATCTGATGGAATTAAACAGACTGAACTGATAAAAACTAAACTGAACTGAACGAAACTTAGCAGATCGGAGATGTTTGGATATGAGCTGAAATGAACTGAACTGAACTGCTCAGAACTAAACTGAACAAAACATAACGGAAATGAGCTAAACGGAAGAGATTTCAACGGCCCTGAACGGAACGCAACTGAATTGAAAAGGATCTGATTGAATGGATTAAATTGAACTGAACGGAATTAAACTGATTGGAGCTGGGGTGAACCTCATATAATGAATATATATATATATATATATATATATATATATATATATATAACAAAACTGACAAAAACTGAACTGAACATAACTGAACTGAAATGTTGGAATATGAGCTGAAATTATCTGAAATGAACCGAAATAAACGATACTGAACTGCTTACAACTGAGCTGAACAAAACTTCGCGGAACTGAAATGAATTCAAGAGATCTGAACGGACTAGAACCGAACGCAACTAAACTCTAAAAAGAACTGACGGAACAGAAGAAACGGAACTGAATGGAGTTGACCTGGGTGGAACAGAATTTAGAAAACTGAAATTGGATGAACGGAACTGCCCTGAATGAACTGATTTCCACTGACCAGAACAGAACGGACGGAACACAGCTAAAAAGTACTAAACTAAACTAAACTAAACTAAAATGAAAGGTTTTAACCTTAACTGAACTCAACTTAAATTTAATAACCTGAAAAAATTGAACTTAACTCATTTAAATTGGACTGAACTGAACCTATCTGAACTAAAATGAAATGAACTGAACTGAACTATACGAAACTGAACTGAATGGAACTCAACAGAGCAAATCGGACCTGAAAGGAACAGAACGGAGCTGAACTTAAATAAACGGAACGGAACTTAGCTAAAAGGAAAAAAAACTGGACGTAACTTAAAGAAACCGAACTGAGCCGAAATGACCTGTATTTCCTGTGCTTTACAGAAATTAACTGAACTTGACTGAAATACACTGAACTGAACTGAAGCTAACTCAACTGAAATGACCTTAGCTTAGCTTAACTGAACTTAGAACCACTGAAGTAAACTTAACTAAACCAATATTAAATGAAATGAAAGTAAGTAAAGTTAACTAAAGTGAAATTACTTAAACTGACCAGAAACCAACTGATTTGAGCTGAATGGAACTGATTATAACACGGAACAGAATTGAAATAAACTGAGCTAAAGGGAACTCGACTTAACGACACTGAACTGATTTAAAATCAACGGTACTGTACTGAACTGACCTGAACTGAACTTAAATGTACTATAATGACATAAATTGACGTAAACTGAACTGGATATTATTTAACTGAACAGAATTGAACTGATTAGAACTGGTAAAGGAGATAACTTCAGGCGTCACTTTGTGGAAACGATACATATTGCAAAAGAAACACTTGGTTTTTCCACATAAAATATTTATTCACGACCTAGGTTTCGACGCTCAGCGTCATCTTCAGGTGAACCTGAAGATGACGCTGAGCGATATGATTAGAACTGAACTACACGAAACTAAACAGAACTGAACTGAACGGTAGAGATGTCAAGAAACGTGAACGAAACGGAACTGAACTTAAAAATAATTGACGGAACGGAATAAACGGAATTAAACTTAGTTGAACGTAACTGAAAAAAATGTAACTTAACTGAACTTAACTGAATTGCACTGGACTGAATTGAATTGAAATAATTGAACGGCAAAGAAGTGAACTGATTGGTATAAACCAAACTAAAATTAACTGAATTGAAATATATTCAACTGATCTGAACGGAACTAAACTGAACGGAATTGAATTCAATGACTTATCTGAATGGAAAAGAACTGAGCTGAACGGAACCGAACGGACCGGAACGGAAGTGAAGGAAACAGAAGGGAACTGACCGTAACATATATTAACGGAACTGAACCGCATTAAACTGGACGGAACCGACCGGAACGGTACTGATATAAACTGACGGAGACTAATCGGAACTGAACTGATTGGAACGGCACTGAACGGAACAGATTTGTACGGAACTTAAAAGAACGGAATGGAACGGACTGGATCTGAACTTAACCTAACAGAGCTGAACAATACTTAAATTAAAAGAATTGAAATGAACTGACATGAACTTAGCTAATCTGAACTGAACTGAAATGAACTGAACTAAACGGAAATATACTCAACTTAACTGAACCACACTGAACTAAACTTAACTGATATAAAATGATGGAAGCTAAACTAAACGGAACGAACTAAATGGAACTGAGCAAAACGTGACTGAAATGAACGATACTTAACTGAACTGAACTAAACTGAACGGAGCTAGTTTTATCCGAACTGAAAGGAACTAAACTGAACGGAACTGATTTTATCTGAACCGAACGGAACTGAACGGAATTGAACTGAATTGAGCTATACTTAATTCAACCAATATATACTCACCCAAACTGAACGTAACAGAACGGTACTGACCTAAATACGTTTGGTTTTGAACTTAACGGAAATGAACTGAACTGAACTAAAATGAACTAAACTGAATTGAAATGAAATGAGCTTAACTTAACTGAACTGAAATGAACTGTAACGAACTGAATTGACCTGACCTAACTGAACTGAACGATATTGAACGGAACTGAACTGAACTAAACTGCACTGAAATTAATCACTCAAACGGAACTAAACGGAGCGGACCTGTACTGAACTGGAGTGAGCTAGGTTGAACTAAATGAACTGATCTGAACTGGTCTCTTCTAAACTGAATGAATTTAGCAGAACTAATCGGAACTTAATTGAAGGAAAGTAACTGAACTGAAGAAAACTGAACTAATTTGATTTGAACTTAACTAACCTTAACTGAACTGTGCGGTACTGAACTGTGCTGTACTCAACTGAACTGAGGTTAAATGAACTAAACGGAACTGAACTTGTCTAAACTTAAGTCAACTGACTTAAACTCAACTGACCAAAAATGAAATGAAATGATATGAGCTGATATGAATTGAAAAAAAGGAATTTCATTGAAATGAACTGACCTGAACTAATCGAAACTTAATAGAACAGAGCGTAACTGAACTGAACAGACAAGAACAAAACGAAACCGAGCGGAACGTAATAAAAATGCACAAAACTGAATTGAACTGAACTGACTTGAACTGAACTGACCGAAACCAAACTGAAATAAACCTAACTTAAATATAATGATCTTTTCTGTACTGAACTGAACCAGACGGAACTGAACTTAACAGAATCGAACTGAACAGCACGGATATGAATTAAATTGAACGAAACGGATGACTACGGAAGGTAACTAAACTACACTGAACGGAACTGAACTTAACTAAACTGAACTGAACTGAACCGAACAGAACTAAACTAAGCTTAACGTAAGCTTAACCTAAATCAACTGACTTGAACTGAACTAAAGTAATATGAAATCAAATGAATTCAATTGATACAAAATGAAATGACCTGAAATCAACTGAATTGAACCCAACTGAACTGATATAAACTGAAGAATACTGAACTGAACGGAACTGAACAGACTCGAACAAGAGAGAAAAGAACTGAATGGAACTGACCTGGACGACACGGAACAGAATTGAACTCAAAAAAACTGAACGGAACAGAAGTAAGCTGAACGGAACGGAACTGAACTCTACCGTAGTACACCAATATTAACTTAAATAAACGGAACTGACCTAAACTGAACTGAACTGAAATGACTTAAGCTTACCTAAACTGTACTGAAGTAAATTGAGCTTCACGGCAGCGAACAGAACTGAACTGAAACGAACAGAACTGAACGAATGGGAACTTAATTCTGCTAAAATAAACCGAAATGAACTTAAATAAATTGAACTGAACGGAACTGACTTAAACTGAATGGGACTGAAATGACATAAACTAACCAAAACTGTACTGAAATGAATTTTACTGAACGGAATTGAACAGAATTGAATTAAACAGAACAGAACTGGACGGTGGAGAACAGAACGGTACTTAACTCCAAACTGAACTTAAGGAACTGAAAAATCGGAACTGAAAAAAATTAAACTTAACTAAATCAAACTGACTGAACTGAATTGTTTAGATATGACCTGAAACTGAACTAAATTAAACGATTCTTAACTGCTCAGAACTGAACAGATAAAAACTTAACGAAACTAAACAGAAGGCAAGAAATCTGAACGGACTAGAACGAAACGCACCTGAGCTGAAAAAGAACTCACTGATCGGAACAAATGGAACTAAAAGGTACTGAAATAAGTGGAAGAAAACGGGAAAAACCTGAGTTGAACTCAATTGCACTGACTGAACTGAATGGAACTTAGCAGAATTAAAATAAACGAAACTGAACTAAAATGAAAAGATTTAAACTGAACTAAGTTCAACTTAAATTTAATAACCTGAACAAAACTGAAGTTAACTGATCTAAACTGAACTGATCATAACTGAACCAAATTGAAATAAACGGAACTGAAGGAAACGGAACTTAACTGAACGGAACTGACCTGAACGAAACAGAAAGGAACTGAACTAAAAGGAACAAAACTGAAAGGAACTTAACGGAAATGAGGTGAATTAAATGGATCTACCGGAACTGAAAAATCGAACTGATCGATATCGAACTAATTGCAACAGAACCAAACTAAGATGAACTTAACTCAACAGAACGGAACAGAACTGAAATGAGTTGGACTGAAATGAACTGAACCAAACTGAACTTAGCAGAATGGCACTGAAATAAACTGAAATGAACTGAACCTAACTGAACGGAACTGAATTCAACCGAACTGAGCTGAACGAAACTGATTTGAACTGAATGGAACTGAAGTAAACTGGACCTAACGAAAATGGTTGGAACTGAACTCAACTGCTCTGTATTAAACTAAACTGAACTAAAAAGACCTGAAAAAATCTGAAATGAACTAAACTTAACTAAACTAAACCGGCTGAACTAAAACTAATTCAATTTATCTAAACCAACCTGAAGAAAATAGAAATGATTTGAAATAAAATGAAGTTAAATAACCTGCAATGAACCAAACAAAACTGAAGTAACCTGAGCAATACTGAACAAAACAGGACAGAAATATGGGAAGATTACCTGAACTGAACGATACTGAACGGAACTGAGCGGAAATATGCGGAGATTACCTAAAATTGACGAAAATGAATCAACGGAAATAAACTGAACTTAACTGTAATAAACGGAGCTGAACGGAACTGATTAAAACTGAATGAAATAGAAGTAAACGGAACTGAATGGAACGGAACTAAACTGAACTTAATTGACCTGAACAGAACAGAAATGAACGGAAGTAAACGCACCTGAACTAAACTCAACTGAAATTAACAAAACATAATCCAACTAAACTGAACAGAACTGAAATACACTGAGCTCCAGGGAACATAACTGAACGAAACTGTACTTAGTTAAAATGAACGGAACTGTAGTAAACTAAGCTGAACTGACATGAAATCAACTCAAATGTTATAAACTAACGTACACCGAACTGAACGGATTTTAACTTAATTGAATTAAACTGATTTGAACTGAACTAAACAAAACTTAACGAAACTGAAGTGAACTCAACGGGTCGGATCTCAACTGAATAGTACTAGACTAAACTAAAATTAAATGAATTGAAATATTTTGAATTGACCTAAACTCCACAGAAATGAAAATACGTGAACAAAACCGAACGGAACTAAATTCAATCGAACTGACCTGAACGGAACAGATGGGAAATAAATTGAACGGAACCGAAGTGAACCAAACGAAAGGAAACTGACCCAAACAGAAACTGAACGGAAATGAACTCAATTGAACTGAACGGAACCGAAAGGAACTAAACTGAACTGAACTATACCTAACAAATAAGAACGTAATGGAACGGAACTGTACTATACTTAACCAAATAGACTTAACTTTACTGAACTGAAAAGAACTGAAATGAACTGACATTAACTGAACTGAATTGAGTCTTAAAATGAGCGAAACCGATTGGAACGAAAGTGAACTGAATATAACTGATTGACCTGAGAAAATGGAACTCGGAATTCGAACTGATTTGAACGGAACTGAAATAAACTGAAAAAAACGTGACTTAACTGAACTGCAATGAAATTAACTAACCTGAACCAAGTGAAACTAAACTGAACAGAACTGGGTTGAACTAAACTGAAATTAAGGGAAATGAACTGAGTTTTATGGAACTGAACGGAACTGTATTTAACTTGCCTAAACCTACCAGAGCTGAACTAACCGAAACTAAAATGAAATATAATGAACTGAACTTAACTTAAATGAAATAAAATGAAATGAATTTAACTTAATTCAACTGATTTTTACTGAAGGTAAAAAACCGGAACTGAACTGAAATGCTTTGAAAAAAACTTAAATTAACTTAACTCAAGTTAACTTAATTGGACTGAAAAAACTAAATTGGAATCCTTTAAAATGATCTTAAATAAACTTAGCTGAAATGAACCGAAGTAAACTAAACTGAACGGAAATAAACTGAAAGAAAATGAACTAAACTGCATAGCACGGATCGAAAAAGAACTTTACTGAAGAAAACTGATCTGAAAGGAATTGAACTAAATTGATTTGAGGTATATTGAACTGAATGGAACGGAACGGAAATAAAAAGAAAGGATTTGAACGGGATTGAATGAAACCGAACTGCTCTGAACTGACCTGAAGTGAAATGAGCGAAACTAAGATGAACTAAACGGAACTGAAGGAACTGGACTCAACGGAACTGAGAAGGACCGAAGTGAACTGAATGGAACTGAAAAACTAAACTGATCGGAATTAAAGTAATTTGAACGGAACTAAAATAAACTGAACTGAATTGAACTAAACGTACCTAAACCTACCTGAATGGAACGGAGCTTATAAGAATAAATCTGAATGGAACTGAATGGACCGGATGAGATAATAATGGAACCGAACTTAAATAAACGGAATTGAACTGACCTATACTGAACTGAACTGAACCGATTGTGACTCAACTATGCTTAACAAATCTGAATTACTCAATTGAAGTAAACTTAACTGAACGGAACTTAAATCAACCTCCTTGAACTCAACTGAAGTAAAATGAAGCCAATAAAATTAACTGAAATGAATTGAACTGAAGTAAACTGAACTGAACTAAACGAAACCACTGATCTGAACGGAACGGAACTGATCGGGACCGAGCCGAACGTGACAAAAATGAACGTAACTTAATTTTACTGATCTTAACCCGAACTGAACTGAATGTAACGGAACTGATCTAAAGTAAACTAAACGAAACTAAAATAACCTAAACCGAACAGAGCATTCCTAACCTGAACGGAACTGAAAAACCCGACAGAAAATGAACTGTTCTGAACGGGACGATATGAACAAAACTGAACTGAGCTGAATCAAATTGAACTGAATGAAGCTAAATTGAACTGAACCAAACTGCACTAGTAAAACGAAAGTGAAATCGACTGAGCTGAACTAAATGAAACTGGTCTGAATCTAAATTTATTCAACTGAACTGAATTGATCTGTGCTTAACTGTACTGATATGAAATGCCATGATGTGAACTGGAAGGAACTGAAACGAACGCCACTGGAAGGAAATTAACTGAAAGGAAAAAACGTGAACGGAAGTTATTAAAACGGAAGTAAGCTGAATGAAACAGACGAAACTCACAAAACGGAACTGAGAAGAATGGAACTGATTTGAGAAAAGGAAATGAAATAAACTGAACTGATATAAACAGAATTGAACAGAAATGAATCAACTGAACGAAATGGAAGGTAGCTGAACGGAACTGAACTAAAAGAAACGAAGGTGAGTTGAATTGAGCGGACCCATACTGAAATAAACGGAACTTAAGTAATAGAATTAAACTGAATTGAACAAAACTGACCGCAATGAACTAAACTGAATGAAACTAAACGGAATAGAAGAGAAATGAACAGAACGGAACGGAAATGAATTGAACCTAACGGAACTGAGATGAAAAAAGTGAACCGATTTGAACTCACCTGAACAGATCAAAACGGAACTGCTAGGAAAAAACTCGACTGAACTCAACTTAACGGAACTCAACTGGGGAAAACTGAACTGAACTGGCTGGAGCTTACCTGAATTGATATGACATGAATTAGCTTCACTCAACTTAAGTTAACTCAACTCAACTAAACGGAACTGAACGAAAGTAATCTGAACTGAACTAAGCAAAAAGAAACGGAAAAAACTGAACAAAACGGAACGTAAATGAACTGTGCTGAACGGAACTTAACTAACCTAGACAGAAAAATTGAACTAAACTAAACGGAATTGAAGTTTAATGACCTGAAATGAAATGAATCTACCTTAAGTAATTGAACTGAACTTAACATAACTAAACAGAAATAAAACGAATGGAACTGAACGGAAAGGGTGAGAACTGAACTGAATGTAATTGACCTAATATGAACTGATCTGAACTTAAGTGAACTGAAATGCCCTGAAATGAACTTATGAACTTACAAGAAATAAATTGAACTAGAATGAACTAAACTAAACAAAAATGCCTTAAAATTAACTCAAATGAACTAAACTAAAATGAACTGAACTGAACTTAACGGAACTAAACTGTAATGAAATAACCTGGAACGAACTGAACGGAACGAAACTGGGGTGCACTTAACGAAACTGAATTAAATGAAATCGGACCGAACTGAATTGAGCCGAACCCTGAATTGAGCTGAACATGAACTTATTGGAACGGGAATAAAAAGAACTGAACTAAATGGCACTGCATTAAATGGAAATAAACTGACCTGGTTGAACTGAACTAATAGAACTGAGGTGAATTAGACGGACCAGAAAGGAACTGAATTAAACGAAACAGAACTAAACGGAACTTGAGGGAACGGAAAAGAACTGAATGGAACTGATGGAACATAAACAATGGACAGATTGGAATTTAGTTAATTCCAATGACGAACACTAAACTGAACTGAACTGAGTTGATGGGGACTGAATTAAACTGAAATTAACTTAACCGAACGGAATTGAACCAATTTCAACTGAACAGAACATAATCCATCCAAACTGAACAGAACTGAAATAAACTGAGCTCAAGGGAACATAACTGAGCGAAATTGAACTTTGCTAAAATGAATGGAACTGTAGTGAACTAAACTGAACTGGCATGAAATGAACTGAAATGTCATGAACTAACGGAAACTGAACTGAACGGATTTTAACTGAACTATATTGAACGGATTTAAACTGAACTGAACAAAACTTAACGAAACTGAAATAAACGGTAGATATCAGTAAAGACCTAAACGGAAAGGAACTGAATTTAAAAGGAACTGACCAAACGGAACCAACGGACTGAACGGAATTGAATTAAAGTGAAATGAACTGAAAAAACCTTAACTGAATTAAACTTAACACAATTGCACTGAACAGAACTTGACTGAAAAGAGCTGAATGGTACGGACCTGAACTGAATAGTACTGGACTAAACTAAAATTAACTGAATTGAAATATTTTGAATTGAACTTAACTCAACAGATGTGAAAATACGGGAAAAAAACTGAACGGAAATGAACTCAATTGAACTGAACGGAACCGAACGGAACTAAATTGAACTGAACTGAACCCTACTTAACAAATAAGAACGGAATGGAACTGAACTGAACTACATTTAACCTTAAAGACTGAACTTGACTGAATTGAAAAAACTGAAATAGAACTGACATGAACTGAACTAAACTGAGCCTTAATATATTTAACTGTCATGTAATATGAAGACATGAACCGAAAAGAACCGAACTAACCTGACCTAAACTGATTGAAAGTGAACTGAACGAAATAAAACTGAACGGAACCGAGCGAAACATAACAGAAATGAACTGTACTAAATTGCACTGATCTGAACGGAACTGGGGTGAACTAAATTGACTTGATCGAAACTGAACTTAACTTAACGGAATAAATAAACTGAACTAATTTGGACTAGACTGAAATAACCTGAGCTGAAATGAAGTGTTTTATAAACTACTGTATTGATTTGAACTAAACTTGAACTCAATTGATGTAATATGAAATAATTAAAAATAAAATGAACTGAACTTAAGTGAAATGAACTGGAATGAATTGAACTGAGAGGAATGTAACAAAAACGAGCATAACTGAACTGAAATGAACTGAACGAAACGGAACTGATCTGAACTAAATAAAAGTGAACGGAACTGAACGAAACCGAAAGGACCATAACTAAAGAGTACGGAACGGAAAAGACAGAAACTAAATGGTTTTGAATGGGACTGAAATGAACCAAATAGATCCGACTAAAGCTAAATAGAACTGTAATAAAAGCACTTATTTTAATGAAACGGAACTGAAATGAAGGCACCTGAACTTAACTTCACTTAATTGAACTGAAGTGATTTGAAATGCACTGAACTGAAATGCTATGATGTGAACTGGAAGCAACATTACTGAAGGGAACAGAAAGGAACTGAACTGAACGGAACCAAACTGAACGGAACTAATTTAACCGGAAGTCAGCGGAATGGATGTGATGGAACTCAAAGAACGAGCCCGAGAGGAATTGAACTGTTTTGAATGCAACTGAACAAAACTAAACAAAACTGAACTGAACTGAACTAAAATGAACTTATGTAAACATTACAGAAATTAGTTGAAAACAACCTGGGTTGCAAAAAAATGAATTATATGGAATTGAACTGAGCTGAATGGCACTGAACTAAACTCAAAAAAACTAAACGGAACTTAAATGAACCTAACTGAAATGAACTGATCTGTATTGTACTGAACTGAACTGAAATAACTTAACCGCACTGGAAGAACTAAACCTAACTGAGCTGAACTGTAACGAGTTGAACTTAAAGAAACTGATCAGAACTGAACTGAGCTGATTTGATTTGTGCTAAACTAAAATGCACTGTACATAACTGATTGAAAAACACCCTCTACTGAAAGAAGCGGAATGAAACTGAACGAAACTAAACGGAACTGACCTGAGTAAACCTGAAATAACCGGAACTGCTCTAAACTGAACTCAACTGAACCAAATTTATCGGAAATTAATGGAACGGATGACTGTTAAGCTGAACTTATTGACTCGATATCAACTCTTTTGCACTGAAACGAACTGAACTTAAATGAACTGCACTTGACTGAAATAACTGAACTGAAATGCTTTAAAATAAAATGAAATGAGCTTAACGCAAATGCAGTAAAATGAACTGAAAAGAACTATACAAAACGTACCTAAACTTAAATGAATTTAATTGAACTGAAGTAAAGTTCACTGCACTACACTGTTCTAATCTGAAATTCTATGATGTTAACTTGAATGAACTGAACTGAGCGAAACCAAACTCCATGGAACTAATTAAAATGGAAACCAATAAAATTAATAAATTTAAATTAAGTGAAATGAACTGAAATGAACTTTATTTAACCGATATGAAATGAACGGACCTGACCAGAACTTAAAAAAACTGATCAGAACTGAACTGAACTGAATAGATATGTGCTTAACTGAAATGATCTGTAGGGAATTGATGGGAAAAAACGGAACTGGACTAAATTGAAAAGAACAGAACTAAACAGTACTAAACATAAATGAACTAAGCTGAACTCTACTGAAGTATAATGAAATGAAATAAAATAAACTAAGCGAACTGAAGCAAATACATGAACTGAACGAAACGAATGTAACTAAATGAAGCTGAAACAAAAGAAAGGGATTGAAGCGGAACTGAACGAAACGTAACTGAAAAGTATTGAACTGAACTAACAGAACTAAACTGAATTGATCTGAACTGAAAGGAATGAGCTAAAATGAACTGAACGACACGGAACAGAGCGAAACTAAATGAAACTAAGTAGAACTCAACGGAAATGAAACTGAACGAAACAAACCTTAAGTGAACGGAACTGCACGAAACTGAACTAATCTGAACTGATCTGAACAAAATTTAACGGAACTTAATGGAACGGGTGACTTCTGAGCTGAGCTTATTGACATTATATAAACTGAACTGCACTAAACTGAACTAAATTGAACTAAATTGAACTGAACTTAAACGCCTTAAAATGAAATGAAATGAGCTTAACAAAAATGAACTGAAATGAACTGAACTGAACGGAATGGACCTGAGCTTAACTGAATTTAATTGAACTGAAATGAAGCGCCCTGCATTGAACTGTGCTGAACTCAAATGTATTGATGTTAACTGGAAGGATATGAATTGAACGAAACCTAATTGCATGGAACTAATTAAAACGGTAGTGAGCTGAATGGAGCTGACGGAACTAAAAACAAAACTGATAGGAATGGAACTGATTTGAATGGAACTGAACTGAACTCGACTAAAATTACCTAATTTGAAAACAACAGAAATAAATTGAAAGGAACTGGGTGCGCAAAACTGAATTATACGGAATTGAACTGAGCTGAATGGTACTGAACTAAACAGAAAATATCTGAACGGAACTGAAATGAACGTATCTGTACTGCACTGAACTAAACTAAAATAGCTTAACCGCACCTAAACGACTGATTTTATCTGAATGGAACTCTACAGAACTGTATTTAAATCCATTGACTTCAATGGAACTAAACCAAAAAAAATGAAATGAAATTCACTGAACTTAACTAAAGTAAAATGAACTGAAATGAACTTAACCTAACCGATATGAACTGAAGGGAACCAAACTGAACTTAAAGAAACTGATCAAAACTGAACTGAACTTAATTGATTGGTGCTGAACTGAGATCAACTATACATAACTGATAGGAAAAACTGACTTGAACAGCACAGAACTAAACTGAACTAAACTTAAACGAACTATCCTGAACTGTACCGAAGTAAACTGAAACGAAATGAAATAAATTAAAGCAAACCGAAGGGAAAATAAATGAACTGAACAAAAAGGAATGTAAATGAGAGAAACTGAATTCAATGAAACGGAAGTGAGTGAAACTGAAAGCAACGTGACTGAAAAGTATTGAACTGAGCTAACAGAACTAAAATGAATTGATCTGAACGGAACAGAACTAAATGGAATGAGGTTAAGTGAACGAACGAAACGGAACGGAACTTAACGAAACTGATTGGACCTAAACTGAACAAAACCGAAATGAACGGATCTACAACATACTGAACTGCAATACACTGAACTGACCATGAACTAAACTGAATTAAACTGAACTGCACTGAACTGAACTGAAATGAACTGCACTTGACTGAACTAAACTGAACTGAAATGCCTAAAAATTAAATGAAATGTCTAAAGAAAAATTTACTGATCTGAACTGTAATGAACCGAACTCAACTGAAAAAAACTGAAGGGAACGGTAATGGGTTGAACTATACTGAAATAGACGTAACCAAACTGAAATTAGCCGAATGGAACTAAACATAACTAAAATGAACTGAACCTAACTAAAAGGATCTTAAATGAACCAAACTGAGCTGAAGTGAACTTTACTGTGCTGTACTTAACAAAAATGAACTGAACTACACCGAAAGAACCTTAACTGAAATGAACCTTTATCAACTTAACTGAGCTGAGATGAATTTGAAACAAATTACGTACACTGAACTAAACTAAAATAAAGTTAAATGAAATTACCTAAACTTAACTAAAGAGAAATTAGCTGAACTGAACCCGAATCTACTTGTTTCAACTGAATGACACAAAGGTCAAATGAACCGAAGGAAAGTGTTTGGAACTGAACTGTACTGAACTTAACTGAACGAAAATGAACTGAACAGAACTGAGAGGAACTAAACTTAACTGAACTGAACAAAACTGAACTGAAGTGAACATAAATCAGTTGACATGAACTAACCTAAGGTAAAATGAAATGAAATGAACTGAAACTAAGCAAAATTAAATGGAATGAAGTGAACGGAACTAATGCAAACCGAACAATACTTTACAAGATAAAACGGAAATATTTGGAGATTAACTGAAGATAACTAAACGGAACTTAACTGAACCTATATCAATTGACCTGAACTACCCAAAAGGAAAATGAAATGAACTTAACAAAAGTGAAATCAACTGAAATGAACTGAACGGAACTAAAGATAACTTAGCTGAACTGAATTAAACTTTACTTAACCAAACTGTAACGAACGGAGCGGAAAGGAAAATAACTGATATGAAATAAATTCGACGGAACTAGACGGAACTAAAATGAAATAAACTTGATGGAACGGAACACAACGGACAGGAACTGACCTTTTCTGAACGGGACTGAATGGCCCTACACTGAAAAGTACTGGACTAAACGAAACTTAACTAAGCTGAATTAAAATAACTCAACTGCACTGAACTGAAGGAACCTGATCTAAACTGATCTAAACTGAACGAAAGTGGAAGGAATAGTGGAACGAAACTGATAGGAATTGAGCTAATTTGAACGGGGTTGAACTAAACTGATTGGAACGGAACTGAAATGAACTATCATGAACTAAACGGAAATAAACTAAATCAAACAGGGTTGTACAACTGAATTGAATGGTATGTAACCGAGATGAACGGAGCTATTCTAACCTGAATGGAACTGAAATGGACCTACTGTACTGAACTGAACTTTACTAAACTTAACTACACTGACAGGAACTGAGCTGATCTGAACGGATTTGGGCTGATCTGAAATTAAATCAATTGACCTGAATGGAACTAAAGTGTAATAAAAGAAAATAAAAAGAACTGAATTTACCTAGAGTAAAATGAACTGAACTTAACTTCATTTAACTGATTTGACTGAACGGAACTAAGTTGCACTAAACTAAACTGCACTTAACTAAACTTAACTTAACTTAAATATGAGGATTGGAACTAAACTGAAATCAAATTAAATTATATAATTTGAACAAAACTATACGAAATTTTACAAAACTGAAATGAACTTATCTTTCCTGAAATTCATTGAATTGAACTAACCTGAATGAAGCTGAAAGGAAAGGAACTGAACTGAATTGAACTAAAAGCACAGAATTTAATGGGAAAAAAACTGAACGGAACTGATTTGAAATGAGTGGAACAGACAGAACTGAAAGTTTAACTGATCGGAATTGAACTGATTTGAAAGGAACTAAATCAAACTTAACTGAACTGAACTAACGTACCTAAACTGAGCTGAACTTTACTAAACAGAACGGAACCTATCTGCATTGAACTTAATGGAACTGAATGGAACGGAACGGAAATAAATTAAATTGAACGGAACAGAAGAAAACGAAAGGGAACTGTACTGTACTGAACGGAACTGAACTGTTCTGAACCAAACGGAACTGAACTAAGCGGAATGGAAAAATTAATCAACTACACTGCACTGAACGTAACTTAACTAAACGGAACAAAACTGAACGGAACTGAGCGGAACTAAACTTAACGGAACGAAACTTACCTTAACTGAATTGAATTGAACTGAACTGAAATAAACTGCACTAAACTACACTGAACTGAACAGAGAAGCCTTGAAGTGACCTAAAAGGAACTGAACTAAACGGAACTGAAAGATATTTAAATTGACGAAGCTGATTTGAACAGAAGTAAACTGAATAGAACCTAAGGAAATGAAAAAACAGAACTGATTGGAATTGAACTGATTTAAAAGAACTGAACTAAACTGAACAGAACGGAACTGTACTGAACTACACTGAAATTAATTAACCTGAAAAAAGTGGAACTGAACAGGACTGGGTTGAACTAAACTGAATTAAACAGAATTGAACCTAGCTGAATGGAACTGAACGGAAATGAATTTGACCTACCTAAACTGACCGGAACTGAACTAAACTAAACTAAAATGATATAAAATGAACTAAACTTAAGTTAACTGAAATGAACAGAACTGAACTGAACTTATTGACCTGATATTAACTGATCTGACCTTAAGTGAATTGAAATGCCATGAATTGAACCTGAATGTACTGAACGGAAATGAACTGAACTTACCCTAACTAAACTGAACTAAAATGCTTTAAAATTAAACAGAACTTTTTGCAATTGAACTGATTTGAACGGCACTGAATTAACTGAACAGAACAAGACTGAACTGAAATGAACTCAACTAAACTAATTGGAACTAAACTGAACTGAATTGGGTTGAACTAAACTAAATTAACGGAAATGACCTGAGCTGAAAGGAACTTCACTTGACTGAAATTAACAGAACTCTTCGAAACTGAAATTAACCTTACTAAACTGACCAGAACTGAATTAAACTAAAATAAAATGGAATACAATGAACTGGACTGAGTTTAACTCACATGATTTGAACTGAACGGTATTTAATTGAGCTGAACTGAAATGCCTGGAAGTAAATTTAAATTAACTGAACCGAAATGATCCAAACTAAATTAATCTCAACTGAACTAAACTAAACTGTAAAAATGAAAAGAACTCAGCTGAACTCTTCTAAAATGAACTACACAGAAAGAAACTTAACTGATCTAAACTTACCTGATCGGAACTGAACTTAAATCAACTGATCTGAATGAAACTAAAATAAAATAAGCTAAAATTAAATGAACTTAACTCACGTGAAATAAACTAAACAGAACTTAACTTTACAGATTTCAACTGAAGTGAAATGAACGAAAACAAGCAGAACTGCACTGAACGGAACGGAACTGAATTAAATAGAACTGGACTGAACGGAACTGAAAGGAACTGAACTAAACGGAATTAAACTGAATTGAATTGAACAAAACAGAAATAAATGGAAAGGAACTGAACTCAACTGAATGGAATGGAAATGAAAAGTGAACTGAACGGGATTGAATTAAACAGAATTGAACTGATCTGGCGTGAACAGAACTGAACGGAACTGGGGTCAACTAAATTGAACCGATGGGAACTGGACTGAACTGAGATGAATGAATTAAACTGAACTTAACTGAGCTGATCTGAACGTGACTTAACTGAACTTACAAAAATTGAACTAATTTCTACTAAACTAAACTAACCTTAACTGAACTGAACTGTACTGTACTTGATTGAGCTAAACTTAAATGAACTAAACGGAACTGAACTGAACTAAACTTAAATCAACTGACTTGAACTCAACTGAAGAATAATTAAATGAAATGAAATAAAATGAGCTGATCAAAAGTAAATAAACTGAAATGAATTGAACTGAAGTGAACTGAAACGAACTTTACTGAACTAGACCAAATTTAACCGAACGGAACTGAATTGAACGAAACCGAACGGAACTTACCTAAACTGAATGGAATGGAACCTAAACTTTTGAGAACGGGACTGAAATGAACGGAACTAAAAAGAAAGGATGTGAACTGAAAGGAAAAGAATTAAAGGAGGTGAACTGAACGAAACTAAGCTGTACTAAAATGAACTGAAATTAATGGAACCTTACTCACCTGAACTTAACTAACTTAGCAAACCTAAACTGAACTGAATGGAACAGAACTGAACAGAGCTGAAGTGAACTAAAATGAACTGAACAAAACTGAAATTAAAGGAACATATTGGATCTGAACTAAACTGAACTGAACATATGGAAACTGCAAGGAATAGAATTTAACTAAACTGAACTAAACGGAACTGAACAGAACCAAACTGAACTGAACGTAACTGAACTGAGCTCATCTGAAAATACCTCTAATGTACTGAAATGAACAAAGCATACCTGAGCTGAACTGAAAAAACTGAACTGAATTGAACTTAGTTTATCTTTACTGAACTGAACTCAACGTAGTGGAAAATAACGGAATTGTTCTGAACTAAACCTTACGGAACTGAACTGCACGAATCTCAACTGAAGTTAACTGAACTGAAATAAACGTAACTGAACTAAACGGAACTGAACTGAACTGGATTGAGCTAAACGGAATAGAACTGAACTGAATGCAACTGAACTGTACTGAGCGGAACTCCACTGAGCCTCAATTTATCGTTCATATTTGGATGAGAGATTGAGACCATATCGAAAAAACCATTTATCGCAATGGATTGCGTGCACATATTTGGCTGACAAATAAATTAAAATGGGGGCAAACACACATATGCACTGGACTTAGATTCTATATACATATTCTTCAAACGAATGATAAACAGCGAATACTCGTCTATTGTTTAGCATCAATGCCTTTAATAAAAGATAAAATATAATCGTTTCGATTCAATCAGAATAAAATAACCATCGGGGTGAGTAAAATCGTACTTCAAAGATAATATAATTCCCACCTTTCCAGCATTCCAGCAAAAAATACGGTACTAAGGTTTCTTCAGGACTTTTGCCGTTCTTGGGAGCAGGTGACCCAAAATTCACATCAATTAATTATGCAACGAAAAATATTGATGCCACTCGCTTTAATTTATCAAAAGGAGTTTTAATTTATAATCTCAGTCCTTCAAAAGGGAGTGTTTTCATTAAATTTTCCAAAAAATATTTGTGCCTGATCATAAATATCATTAAGAGACTTGTTTACCAGCATTGTAATCACATGCACAAAAGCAAAGAAACATTCAGTTTTGGCCAAAGAAGACTTGTTTACGGAAAAAGTTCAATTTAATAACACCAGTGAACTTCTTTCGATTGGTTATCTGGTCTTTCTTTGCAAGATTGCGTCCCTTAAGTATGCGATTGTGGAAAACAAACAAACACTCGGCACATCGACGCTTAAACAGCCGGAATTCCGTAAACTTATTCACGCAGTCTGAACTCACGAAACCAGGGGTAACTTGCATCCTCCACAACCTAATTACACATATCATTTAGAGATATTAGCAACAGAATGCACGAAACGACTCTTGCCAATATAGAAGCATACTTTTTGACAACCGTCACGGAATGTACTACAACCCGATTACCAATTGATTTAACCAAACATTTCCTACAACCGTAAATAAAAAAACAAGCCATTGATACAAATGAACCTAATTCAACACTAAAAAAATCCTCTACGGTATTTTCCAACATGTATTTCTATAAATTTATTAGCCTCGTCGAAAATATTGATCAACAGTCCCCCTCTATTTCAACACAATCTGCAGAATTCGAAATCGGTTTATCACACATTGTGAAAGATTGAAAGTATTCCAAATGATTTACTATGTAATTTAAAATAGAAGAGAGTCCAAACTTGTTACGCAGCTAAAGGTAAAAAAAACAAGTTAACAGACAAATGTATGAAACAGGAAGTGGGTTATCAGAATAAGTCCTCTTACCATTACAAACTTCAAATCCATTGAAGTCTATTAACATACAAACTTTTTTTTGTCAAGGCAGGCAATACTTATCACATCGAGTGCCTCATCTTTGCCATCGTGTTTCTTTCAATGCCTCCTTTATGTGCTTGTTCAATCATATAATGATTTAAAACATAGCAGAAGATAATCTTCTGGCGTAATATTAGTTTTGGAGAGTGTAAGCATGTTTGGTATGGGCACATAGTCAATCTAAATTACCTTTGGTGTTACCTAACCAGTCTAAAAGAAGCTTTTGTGTCGTGAGTGCCAAAGAAATTAAAACGGCGGCTTTTTTTGATATCTGTTTTTCACATAATAAAATTACTGTTTCTTCGTACATATATTGAAAAATACGTCTAAGACTGTCGGTGGTATTTCAAGTGACCTCGTGTGGATTAAAGGACCTTTATATTGATTATTTTAGTATTTTCTTAGAATAAATTATTATTTTCTAAAATGTAATCCTTCAACTGTGCTTTGTAAACGTAGTATATTTGCAGATCGTTGACTCTAAAATACAGAGCATTGAATTTTCGGCAATGGATGTACTGCCTCTTTTGACGCAAAATAAAACTCCGCGTACATAACCCCGCGTCGTAAAGGGGGCACCTTGGTTTTCGATTCAAATTATTAAAAAAACACTGCAAATGAATTAACTGAATAAGATATTGTCCCAGAGACAACGAAAAAAGACTAACTATTAAAATTTGAAAATTACGCAAAAAATTGACAAAAAATACAGTTTTCAATAATTTGTAACCAAAATAATTTTATAACCAAAAAAGACAAATACATTTATTTCCTTCATCTAAATGTCTAACGCCGAACGCCATGTTTAATAAAAAACGATATACTCTCGCATTAAAAGATATATCGATTTTTTCTTGATGCAAATACTCATCGATTTAGGGTGAAAATCGATAGTTAAACATCCAAGACATTAAATAAATCTCGATTTTATGCATATGCACCGGTATGCTTTAAAGCAAATGAAATAGAATAATCATCTGTTCTTCATCGTCGTTAGTTATTGTAACAAAAAGGTTTCCTTGTCCTTAAAAGTAGGGGGAAAATGTTTGTCCTGGCGCAGGTTTGACCTTGACATTCCAACCCGGAACTATCGGTCGCAGAGAAAAACAAATGACGTCACGTGAAAGAGGGGGGCATTTGTCCTTCACAGGCAATATAATTGCATCACGTCAACCCAACCCACGCAGGAAAAATCATCCTGGCGCAAGTTTCACCTTGAAACTCAAACCCGGATACATCAACAACTATCGGTCCAGAGAAAAACAAATAACGTCACGTGAAAGAGGGGGGAGGGAGCATTTTTCCTTCATATGCAATCTAGTTGTACAACGTCAACCCAACCCATGCAGGAAAAATCATGACCCAAGGCCATCGCCTCTTATATCTCCAGAACTATCGATTGAAGAGTACAACAAACGGTGCCAAGTGAAAAGGGAGGCAATTATACTTCAGATAAATGCCTTAAAGTGTCCCCTTTAAATTGAACAATATATAGATTTCATCAATTATCTCGTTAATTTCCTATCAAATACCCTAGTGCTGTAAAATAGAATTGGCAGATAAAAACATAGGACACAGGCCATCACCTCTGTCCTATCGATAACCATCCCAGCATCCGGTATAGGACCCGCCTTCTAGAAAATCCAAGATGGCGTGTTTCAGGAACGGCTTCTCGTATCTACTACCCTAGTGCTGCCATATCCCATTGGCAGTTACCAAGATCTTAACAAGTGAGGTTGCAACGTGACTCCTCCCACTTATGTATATAACTAACCTCTTCCGAAAAGAAGCTCATTCTCCGTCAACATGAGCGTGAAAATTGACTTTTTATGTGCTCGCTTGGGTGACGCATATCTGCGCATGGAGCGAATAGAAGATGAGGATGCGTACTCAATATGCATCCCGAGAGAAAGAATTGAAAATACCGATTTTATGCTATCAGTTTCTTTCCTAACTACGTACTACTGTGTGTTCCGACACCAGAACCGTGAGTTTGATGTCGTCGGGCAAAAAGTGAAATTTTCCGGCTTTCAAGATGGAAGTGGGAGAGTCGTGAGATTCAACATCACCCAGGCATCTGACATCTCCGATCCTGAGAAGCGTCTAAAGGCCGAGGAGCAGCTTCCCTTCATTTGGCTGGACGTGTACGAAGCACATCGCCCGCAATCGAGAGTAAATGGAGGATATGTTCTAGAGCGTCGAGGAAGAACTGAGTTTGACGGTGGATCGCAATTTGTTAGCAAAGGAGATCGCGTGGAAGTTGACGGAGTGAAGCCAGTTTGCTACACGGACCATAAAGAATCGAAAGTGCGATACTGTACCACGGACCATATCCGAGGCACCCGTCTGAGAGTGATCAAATTTGTACTCAAATTTGAAGATGAAATGTTTGTATATTAAAGTAAATAAAAGTTTATTATTGAACATTGTTTTTTATTACTCATTTTATGGGATATAAGGTTAGAAATAAAACACGGATACGGGTTTTACATAATTTATTAAAGCATACATACATTTTTTTACTGGTTTTCATTACAACAATAATAATTTTTACATTTTTTATTTACAAATTTTATTTTGAATACACCATTCAGCCAACTTGAAACAGTTTTTTCTTGCACATTGTGTGGTATTCTGGTGTGCAGGTAATAAGCATCCCTCATGTGTAGTTAATTTCTTGAGCGAGGGACAGCCGTACAGTTCGAGATTAGCAACACAAATTCCCTCGGGAAGAAGACCGTTTAAGAAAGATGCCTTTTGTACACCCTTGGTATATAAATATTTATATGGCCTCGTATAATTGGATAATACACTCTCCAAATCAGAATAATCCACGTCTCCAGAATATTCCGTCAAGCCGTGATAATTGTTACGCAGCCAAGTCGCCTCTTTAGAATAAAGAATTCTCGCCGGCGATTTAAATAGCCACGTATTACAACATTTGTTCTGGACAGCGATTATTGCCAATTCCTTGACAATAAATTTTCCATCGCTGGTCATAAATCCTTGAAATTCGATAATGGCACTCATCGCGATGTATGTCCAACTTACAAGGTTTTTACACCCAATGCCAGGGGTTGAACTTACATCAAGACCTTTTAACTTACAGAACTTTCATTCGTGCCAGAGGTTAAAAAGTCTTACATTCACATACAGGAAGCCAAATACTTTTAGTCATCAGCCGAATCATACGCAATGAGTACCTTCTCCAATTCAAGCCTCTGTATATCACAATTTGCAATATTATTTGCTAATTTATTCGCGAGAAACTGTTTTATTTTTTGACGACTATCCAAAAGCCTCTGGAGAAATAGATTTATCAGTTTGAAGAGTTGTATTAGAGCCCCCCACTCATCACCATTCAAGTTGACGGTGTTTTTCGTTAAATTGCTTTTCAAAACCAAATGTCTCTTCCCAAAGTAATTTGCATATGCCAAGCAGGGTGACGTTAACACACCTTTTTCTCCCCTATAAAAGTACACGTTTACAGTCTCTATCGAATTTAATATGCTTTCCCATTCACTTTGTGAAAATGTTACACTTTTTTTACCGTTAAATTGAACCACTGATTCAAAGTCACTTCCGTAACCAATGCACACGCTCTTTGTCTTTGCCTCATTCAAATAATACACCGTTTGAAGAAGTAAATTGTTCAAAAGTCGAGGCGGAGAGCAAGTCGAATGTCCAGCAGGTCTCTTTCTCTTCACCGGTGGTGACTGGAGAACCGCATCCACTGACGGCTGCATCACGACTGAAGTCTAGCGTGTATTAAAATTGCTTAAGAGATCGGCGATGGAAGAGGGGATGGGGAACAGTCATCTGGGCAGGGCTCAACCTCAGCCTTGAGGCGGTTGTATTGGAACCACTGCGCCAGAGAGTGCGCGTTTCTGAGGGCACAAACGCTACTGCGCAATTTATGACAGGGATTCAGGCAGGAAAATGAGGGGAAGGTACATTTCTCGGGATGGGGGCAGGCCAGCTCCTTTTCCATGCAAATGAACGTGCGCCCCGTGAGATCAGAGAGAAATTCGCACTCTGCCTCGCTAAATGCGTAAAGCCCCGTGACCCCCTCTATGATGGCTTCCAAAGCTGGGGCCAACTCGATGTGTGAGATGAAGCCGTGCTCAAACGAGGTCTCCTCGTTGCAATGCAGTGGATCTTGAAATCGAAGCTTCTTTCCTCCAGCTGTGAGCTTTCCGTGACGACGAAAGCTGCCCCAGAAGAGACGATTGCTATCCAAATCGACGGCTGCCATCTCCGTAACTCCCCCCTTTGAAAAGCACACGGCCACGATGATCTGCATCCTTTGGCTTTCTCTTCCGCAATGGATGTTTTCCTCACCAATTCGTCCTATTTATTCTGGAACAGCACCGTTGAGCTCTAGGGTGACATCTGACGCGTCGTAGTTGGTTGAAGGTTAGACGGAACAGCTTCAAGGCTCGGCAGTCGTTGAGATGGGGGATGGTTTGGTGGAATTGGTTGAGGAATTTGTGTAGTTTTTGTCCTAAAGATTTACTCGCGGTATAGAGACAGCAGTATTCACCGCAAATATCCGAATGAAAGCTTTGAATTTGTACACGATTTTGAGTGACTGTGAATGGTTTTAAAAATTGGCGTACGTTCGCTACGAAGGGAGGCAGACCATAAGAATCAAAATACTCGGCTGAATGATTGTCCAAGTATATCCCCACCCAGTGAGAACCAGGTAAATTAGAAGGATCTAAATTAACTATGTAAACTCCATTTTGAGGTGATTTTGGTAACCTATCAGATGCATAGACTCCGCGGAATATTTTAAATTGTCTTAATAACGTATCTATCTGCACGCTATCCATGACTAAAAGTTTGCGATAATGTTCCTGTCTTTATCTATTTCCAATGTAGCGTCATACTCAGCAAAAAGCAGACACGTGACTGTTTTTGTCAACTCTCGCTCGAATTTAGCCTCTATTCTCACCACACCTCTGTCTCCTAAACTTATATGATCCTCATTCCCAGAATTGTCGGGGGTTAGATCAAAGACTAGCATGAAATAACCGTGTCCGAACATGTCGTACGTGATTTGATTACCTCTGTCAGCGTGCTCTATTCCAGTACCCGAAAATAATGTATCGTACGCACGTGCCCAATATTTTTTCCCGTAGAAATTACACTCCAAACCTTCCGAAGGAATCTGAACACCGTTTACAAACATTGAAAAATTCTCCAATGAATAATGAGATAAGGCGAACGGATTCCTCATCACACTACCCGCATATGATTCATTATCTACCATTGCAAAAACGATTGTGTTAGGTATCCGTCCAACAATAGCATTATCGATATTCAAGGTTCGACCTCCGGCAGGTATAGTAAAAGTCTTTAGTTCAGTTCTTTTGTAATGATATTTCGCATTTTTCCCACTTTGTAATATTTTACTATGCGCCACCAATATGGACGGATTGATTTCAAACTGTTGCACGGAAAGAGTAGCGTCGAGAATTTTCAAGACTCCTTCTTCTCCCTCCATGAGATAGAAGGAGGGAGGTGCAAGCATCAACCTAATTCCAACATCGACTCGATCCAGCAATAGTTGCGACTGATTGAACACGTCCACGTGCAATTTACCAAATAGTTCCACCTCGGTGCTATTCTTGAACCATGATTTTCGTTTCGTGTACCCTGCATTGGAAGAATCCGTCTTATCGATATCATTTCCCGTATCTAATTCCCAGCCTACATTACGCAGGTGCGTTCTGCTCGCATCGACCCCATAGTTTAACGCGTTTTCGAAAAAGCTCCTATAGTGGTAATTATCCTCGGATGGTGTGACAAGAGTTCCATTGAAATATACATTACACTGTTCAAAGAGAGAATGGAGAAGATTGTTGACGACTCCCGGCTGATTGGTATCACTATCGGTAAAGTCAGTTAAATTCTTTTTACAGAGTTTCACTTTAAGTCTCAGATAAACGCTATTCAAGTCCTTGTACGCATCTCCAGAATCTTTTATTAGAAATTCGATAACGGATCTATTATCCAACGAAGAGATGGGTTTATATGATACAAGTCGCTTCGAGAGAATGTTCGTCTGTATCGGAGGATTGGGTTGGAATATGTCCAGCGAACTCAGCATGTGCTCACTCATTATGAAAAAATATCACTCAGCGCGACCTTTCCTCGTTTCCGCCTTCTACTCGAATGCTGTTTTTTCTTACCACCAATGGGTTTTATTTTATTTAGCCTTGGACGTTTCACGAACCTCAATCGTCCACCAGTCATACCTTTCAACTTATCCTCGGCCTTGCGTTTCAAGTTCTGCCCCGCCTCGTTTATTCTACTGCGCAGTATATCCTTTACCGGTTTAGTCCCAAGGTCCGCGAGAGCCGCCGCTCCCGCACTCGCTGCTTCCTTACCCACACTTTTCAGTCCGCTGAATAGTAATGGCTTAGCAAAACGCCAAAGACCTGCGAGAAAACTTCCAATACCTCGTCCCTTTTGTACCCTGTACGAAGCTCTATACAATGGCCCAATCTCTCCCCCCACCTGCTTCGCATAATAACTGTAATATCGGTCCACCACCGATGCCATCTCGACGCAGAATGATAAACTAACGTGAATTAGTTCTTTTTTATAAAGTGTAACACTATTATAGAGCTTTGCTCACCACTACGAAAAGATATGGGCTCACCGAGTTTATCACTCAGTAGAATTTCGATGCTTTCGATATGGTTCTTCTCAACGGGGAAATAATATATCGGATTGAATGTCTGATATTCACCAATTTTAGTATTCAAGATGCGTACGCATCGACTGAGCGAATCGCCCACAAATTGCGGTTTGATTATATCTGTGTAGACATATATGTTGGAAGAGGAGTTTGCTATGATTCCTTTTACCACATCGCTTTTGTTTATTGCATGTGCTTCCTTCGCTGCTAGTATGGATATTATACCTGATATGTCTCCACGAATGTAATTTCTACTAATCGTACTAAAATCCGACAGAGTAGTAATAAATAAATCTCGAAAGGAATTATACGTGCCCGGAAGTAAAGTGTAAGTAACGTTTTTAGCAGTAATTAACACGCCAGGTTCTATACGCTCACTCAATCCTGATACGTTTTCAGCGAATGGAAGATCATCATTATTCGCATTAAAGATTTCCGTTTGTACTGCTTTACGTTTCGCTTTATCTAGTTCGAGGAATGGTTTGACAAAGGCCTTACCTAGTGATTCGTATGAGCCAGTAGGCACTACAAAGAACGAACCATCTTTTAATCTAATTTTAACGTCGCTAGATTCATACCTCGGTCCTCCTCCTATCTCTCCGCGAACTAATCCCTTTTCATTTCGCGTTCTATTATCTTTAGAAGACGCTTCTTCTTCTTCCTCCAAAGTTCCAGCATCTCCAATTACCTCTCTTACTTCACCAGAAAGAATATGAATAGATGGAAGGGAAATTTCCGCCAGACCTACGTACCAATCATCATTCATCAAATCGATACGATGACTCAATTTTGTTTTGTAGTTAGCTATCGTATTTCTCGGATAGAAATCCCTTGAACTGTCGCTAGGTAGTGTAAGATAAAATTCGTTCATAATGTACGCACGGAGGAGGCAGGAATCCAAGAATTAAATGAGGATGGGTATCCTTCCCACTTGACAAAGTATTCCAATTTAGGTCCACTCCCTTTACGTCTCAAAACTTTTTCTATCCTATATTCCGTCTCGGAGGACACATTCACCTTGACTAGTTCTTCCACATAGAAACTACCCTTTATATCCTCACCGTTAAGGTCCTTCAATTTATATGTCGGTATTGACCTCGATCGATCCACGTCCGCGATTTTGAAAATTTCACTAGTATAGTTTGGAGTGTATCCTTTGGTAAATGGAAGTCGCTCCTTACTGATTCTCACATAATCATTCGCGTTCAATTTAAAATCCTTGCTAGTAAGTGGTTTCCTCATGTGACTAGCGATTGAAAATGCATTTTTTGCATTCACTTTGGAGGGTGCGATACCTGTGCTAGAATGAACGCAATTGTTATAACTACTAATGAGGTTTGGGAGCACATCGACATATTTGTAGGTTGTGTATTTCGTGAAATACTTGTTCATTTTAGACTTTAGCGTGCGATTGAAACGTTCAACGAGGCTAGCCTTAATGTCCGGATTATTTGTGGTGTAAAACTTTACCCCTCGATTCGAGAGAAAAGTTTTAAATTTACTATTAACAAATTCACCCCCTTTATCGCTCTGAATTTTCAATGGTTTGCGTTCGCGAAATATAGCCTTAAATACTTCAATTATCTCCTCCGGCCTCTTTGTCCTCAAAGCTTTCGCCCACGCAAAACGGGAGAATAGGTCTATTATAGTCATAATGTAACAGCACCCGTTGTTGTATTTTTTCAATCTTCTCAAATCATTCAAATCGCACTGCCAGCACTCATCAATGTAAGTTACGTTATAGTGATTTCTGGGGAACCTTTTCCTCACCGGTTTGTGTCGTGTATATGCCTCTTGAGATTCTAACCACTCACGAATCACCTTTCGGCCTATTCCCGTAGCTTTATATAATTTTTCAACCGATGAAAACCCGGCAGGGTGCTCTGGGCTATTATATATGTTCTCAATCACGTCGTGTCCCAATCCGGACCGTATGTATTCGGTTTTCTTACGCGCTCGCTTTTTCTCGGAATTTTTCTTGGAGACGGTAGCTGTTGTTTTCTTTCTCGCGATAGGTTTCGTTTTTTTCTCGTTGACGTTACGCTTTCCATTCCCCCTAGCCTTTCGTGTATGCGTCCCCATGTCGAGTCTAAATCTTTATTCAACCTTTTCACTTCTGCCAGAGTTTTTCTCAATGCGGGGATTTCCTCTCTCTCGTCAGCAACTCGTGACCTCGTTGGTGTTTCTACCAAGGACTTGACTATTGGAACGTGTACGGGGGAGTTTATATCTGAGACGGCGTCAAGGTATTTATCGAGTATTCTTTTATACAAATGCCACTTATCAATATCCTTTATACTTTTCTTAACCAACACACCTTTCATTTCCTTGTCCAATGTACTCAACCTAGCCTTTACACGACTTCGATCAAAAACTTCCGGAGTCACGACTAGCATCTTACGCAGGCTCATTTTCCCAGCAGGCTACCGATGACACCGCTTAAAATTGATCCCAGCAATAATGGTAAAAAACCACCTTTTTGTACGAGCAGCGCACGTTTCTTCTTCACACTCGCCCCCCGCACAGCTAACTTTCTCAACGTGTTACGATGCTTGGATAGTTTTTGTTTTAACCTATTATCTATCTTATGGTTCCCGTTAAGTGTATTCAAACAACAATCGCAAATGGCTTTGATCAACTCGTCGTCCGAGGTTTTAACAATCGCAGTGCGAAGTTTTGGTTTTGCCGATTTTAAGACGTGGAGCAAATGTTTATTGTTCTTCAATCTTTTCATCGTGTAGGGACATGTAAACTACAGTTGCCCCGTCTTTAGGAAATATTTTCGTTCTAAAACGAAACCTCTCGTCTGAGTCCTGACCAAGATCCAGAACCAAATAACCGAATGGTTGTTGCGTAACTTGTTTATATACCCTCTCCAATTCCCCCGATTTTTCCGGATACACCTGCCTAGCCAAGTGACCAAATTGCGACCTATCTCTAGGATTCTTAAAGACAACGATATACTTGGAATTTAGCGAGATGTTTCTCGCTTGCGGGTTTTGATAAAAAATATTTTGCGTAATTAGGAAAACCGAAATGTTAAAGTGATGGCTTCCTCTAGTGAACAGTTTAGAGACGTCTTTGCTATAGGCCCCTTCGCTCATTAAATCATCAATCACGTACAACGTTGGCACACCACCAAATTCTTCGAAAGGCGGTATTTCGGTTCGAAATTGAACGGGTATTCTAATGCTTGGTTCACTTCCAGGAGCACAGCACCATACTATTTCACGTATCGGGCTATTCACCATATAATCTAAATTTTCCAAAAACTGCGTGACAAATGTGGTTTTCCCGCAGCCTGAGGGACCCGCGCAAATACAGGTAAACGGATGCTTCCAGGCTAACGTCATGGTTAACACTGAAATTTAGATTAAAAATATCTTTCTTTTATAATTTCAATCGCCGTTAAAAGCATCATTATGCGTTCGTTTTCGTGGAATTTTATAGTGACCCCACGCAAACGTTTTTATCCCGTCTTCACAAAGGTATCGCTTATCGTCGGATGCATTCAGCGTGACTTTATTCATCTCCATGGTATAAATATTATGCATTTTACTCCGTATCACGTTCATTTTTCGAAATACCACCGAGTTCTCTCGGAGACATTGTACATAGTCGTTAAATTTTAAACCTTTTTCCTTAACAACTTTCGTTATTCCTTTTGCTTTCTTCTTTTCTTTACCTCCCTCTACCTTGAACGAATAAAGTTTACTACGTAATCCGACAAAATGTGTCATTAGGTTTCCATCGCATTCGTCCTTGAATTTACCAATTACTTTTTTATTTTGTTCAGAAAAGCAAAAGTGATCCTTTGGATAATTCGACGTGTCAAATGCATCTAGGTTCCCCAGAAAATCCCTATACACATCATCCGTTTTTATTTCATATATGAAGCTATCAGTATCGGTGTAGGCGAGGGATATATTTTCCCCGTATTTCGGAAGCATTGTTCTATAATGAAAGTTATACATTAAAGTCTTACTCAAGTCCAAGACACAGAAACCTATATATATAGTTTTATTCATTTTTATGACTGCCTTCCGCATGTGAATGGCAACTAAACACTCGTGAAAAATCGTCCTATCCAGAAATGTTGACTTATTAATTAGTTTTTGTAGTCTTTTTTCGTTTACCACTAATTCCATATTCATACGTTTCCTCACGTTCTCCATTGTTTTCCCAAATACTGCATTGTTCATCAGTTTATAGAAATCCTTCTCAAAATCATTGACTGCCATTTTTCTTTTCTCAGTGTTCAAATCAATATAGGTCTTTAACCAAGGTGATTGACTAAACCTGATTACTCTATGCACCTTCTTCAGCACCAGTCCTAGTTCTAAAGCTTGTTTCAAGTTAACGTAATGAATTACATATTGACTTTTATTTTCGAGTCGTCAACAGGTTTTTGTTTACCACCAGGTGGTGTTTTGTTTTCCGGGCAAAGTGGGAGATCTGAATGTGTATCGTGTGGCCTTTGTGGGTACTCAAGATCTATTTCGAGCATATTCCTAGTTTCACCATCTTCGAGAACATTTTCAACCTTTAAATCATCAATATCCGTCTGTGTTAGCCATCGAAATTTACCGCAAGGAAAGGGTGTCAAATGGATCTACCCATAGAGTTTTTTCGCGCCTAGATATGTCAAATAGGTTGGACCTGAATCTGAGTTATGACATGACATGTATCTATTGTTCGATTCGCAGTATCTTTCACAACATTGTGAAATTCCGCCTTGATACCATTCTCAATCATTAGAATCATGTCGTAGTCAGTCAAAAGCTCCAGTTCTATATCAGTGTGTTTGAGCATTTCATCCAAAGTTAAACCTCGAGCAGTATAATACCACGCAGGATCTAGTTTATACGCGCTGTAGCATACGTCACGAAAATTTTCAAAAACATCAGCTAAAAGGGTCACGTCGCTTTTCAGATAGACATCGCTGTAATCGCCGAGTGTTTCACATTCAAATGCGCCCCAAACATTTTCTGCATGCTGATAATCTTCGTCAGATACATATTCATCGGTCAGTCTGTTGTAAAAATTCTCCTTTTCCGGGAGCAAGGTTTCATCGAGTTTATTCAACGAATCAGTGTAATCATAGGGATAAACCCCCTTTCGTGTAACTAAATTTGTCTTTTCACCGAATATTGTGCTTGTGCATTTAAACTCTGTTAAATTGGCAACCAATGAAGCTAGAGAGGTAGGCATGAATCTAAACGTGTCAACAAACCGAATTTTGAAATTTTCCGTGATAGACTTAGAAAAAGATATATATTTTTCTTCAGAATTTGGAATTATAAATATTTCCCTGTCATCATAGTTAAGCTCTCGTACGATGAAATGCCCATCATATGATGAGAGGTTATGAATAAAGATTGGAAGGAAATTCGGCATTTTATATTGAATGTTACAAAAATAGTGCGCAGGTCCTCTATACTTTCCTGTCAAATGATCATGGTCTCTAACTTTATTCTCCTTCAATTCTTTACCACAAATGTGACATGCGTTTGCAGTTTCAAAATCTGAGTCTTCCTCTGGAGTGAGAGGATTCATTGGAATAATATTTTTGTAAAGTTTACAAACTTTTTCAGCCTCTTCTTTCATCCGTAAAATGAATACCCTAGCAGCATTGGGACCTCGGTACAGGTATGGGTCCTCGCATCCCTCAGGTCCCACTACGATGTAACTAAAGCTGAATGGGGTATGTCTCTGCATTAAATTAGTATAGGATGAGTAAGGATAAGGCTCGCAGGTACTAATATTTTCCAGAAGACATTCAAAGTCAGCGTAAATGACAAAAGGTACCCGAAAAGAATAATTTAAGTTTGTGAATTGTAAACTTTTATTGTCCTCGTCAGGTAGAATGATTTTACTCGGCTCGCCTGTACCTTTACATAGCTGTTGATGCTCTTCTAGCCTGTGCTTACTCTGGTAATGTGTGAGGCAGCGTTTGCAAGTGAATATTCTATTAGAATGCTTCGTAATTTGGGAGTGAATCAATTTATCAAAATTCCCAATCCAACAATAGTGAGCGGTTGTTTCGTTGCTAATGTAAAGGAGGTCGCGATGATCCTCGAGCTCATGATCTACAATTTTTAGTGGGTACACGAGGTTCTTATCTGTCAGACCAAAAACGTTGATTGAAATATTATTGACACGTTCGAATTTGGGAATATCTTTCAGCTCCACCGGGTACGCGATGCAGTCCCAATTGTAACCCATATGGCATGCTCGTGTCTTATACTGGGAAACTCTTTGAGGATCCTTATCGATATTTTTGGCCCAAATGGCATACTTAAAGCAGTATTGATCATCATTTCTGATATTGATAACGGATTTAGTATTCCTAATTTTTATAGGCAGCTCAATGAATGTTGATCCTCGAAATGGCGTGTACTTGTTTATTCGCAGTTCTAAACCTAGCACATTTGATAAGGCCCATCCTGAACCTTTAGCTTGAAATTCGGACTTTTCTTTTAAAAGTTTAGAAAATGTCTCATTGATTACATCCTCAATTTCATCTGCAAACAATAACCTGCGATTGTTGGTTTTGAAGGAAGCGTTCATTTCATCCCTCTCACCCTTTTTGAATTTGCAAATTAAAACAAGATTGAATTTAATGGCACTATTTTCCACTATTTGATCATTTATCTTTTCGATCAACTGAGTTTTGATGTTATTGAGAAATGAGATCACGTCCTGTTCACCATCTTCCACGGGAGTAATCCAAAATGTTTTCAGTCTGGAACGAATAGCTGATTCAATTTCATTGAATCCTCTCCCTATTTGCTCGTTGATTTTAATCCGGTGCGCGTTGGTATTCTCATGAGGCATAGCCTCGTCAATGTCATAGAAGATTTCACAGTAAGTGCAAAATTTTCTTCCCTTTGCCTTATCCAGCGCATTTTTCATTCGATTATACGTCCCCATATCAGAAATGTTATCGTCATCAAACACTATTTTCATATATATGTCACTTAATGCCTGTTCTAAATCTTCCGAATTGTGATAGCTACCAGCATTGTAATTTTCTAGAATTTCTTGGATAGAGGGCATGATTAAAGGTTCTTTGAGCTGTTGCTGAAATAAAATAAAAAAATGATACGTATGAAAAAATACATTTTCATCTCATTACATTAAGTGCAGGATCTAGAGGTAGAAAAACCTCGTAACGAATATCATCTACTTCATAACCCCGTTCGAACAGAAACTCGTATTCTTCTGCAATAGTATATTGCTCAATATGATTAAACGTAGTGCGAGGTATTGAATCGGATAAATGGTACAAGATTATGTCAACTTTACTCTGCAAACAATGTCTAAATGAGATACCCGGTGATTGTCTCTTCTCCGTCTTAACGAATGCGCTTTGAACAATATATTTTGATAACTTTAATAATGATATTTTATATAGTGAATTTACGTTAGACATTGCTGTATATATATTACTACTTCTGATTAGTTAACAAACTATGCAATCCTATTGATAAAATCAATTATATATGAATTTCTTTTAGGTATTGCATATACCCTAAGAAATTAATGCGATTATTAATGATATGTACTTACTCCTGACGTCAATGAATACAGCTGATGATTCGGGAGGTGAAATCGGTCCGTAATAGCTCTCTAAGCTGCTCTGGAGGAAATGGAAACTTAACTCTCAGAAGTGGAGTTTTATAGAAATAAAAGCTAATTCCCTCAGCGGAACACCCGTGCAAGAAGGCCACCTAGTTAGAATCAAGTAATGTCATCATCTGTGCATGTGCTGGTCTGGATGTGGATGGAATTAACTAGTTCAACCATTTGAATTATCCACCGACGCAACCTAAGCATGTGCCAAGGTTTGCGGAGTTGGCAGCTCCTACTGAAAAAATGCAATGCTCAATGCCGAACATCCGCGCAAGAAGGTTACCTAGTTGAAATCAAGTAATTTCATCATCTACGCATGTGCTTGGATGGAATTGACTAGTTCAGGTATTTCCTTTCAATTATCCTTCGACGCAACCTGAGCATGTGCCAAGGTCTTTGGAGTTGGCAGCTTCTACTGAAAAAATGCAATGCTCAATGCCGAACATCCGAGGACATGCAAGGAGTTGTTATTGAAAGAGATTAAGGAGGATGAGGAATCTCTCAAGGATGTTGGGATATGTTCAACGAGTGAGGTCAGCGGAGTGAAAAAAAACCCACTCCACTATCCGATCTTGCTTAATGCAACCTCCTCCTCTAACTTCCTAGTTTTAGCACGTAGCATGATGCTCTACAGAAGCGTTCCTGTATATAAACCCTCAGCTTTGAGTCTCCATCATTCAACACCTGGCAGAGATCTACTACCGTCGCTATTATCCGCTCTCCTCTGATCATCGCCGCTCATTGCCGAATTGCCGAATTGCACCATATTCCAGTCTTGTCACCACTCCTGCACCAAAAATCATAATCATGGAGGCTACTACTTCTGCTTCTGGGTAATTATGACTTAGAGATAATTAACATTATTTTAAATGTTATTTGAATATGGTTGAGGAGGGGTCTTAAATATATATATTTATCATATTAAAATTTTCAGAATTTCCATCATCATTAGGAAACTACACCCGTTTGCAAGTACCCCTATGCCATGCTATGAATGCCCTGCTGGATATGATATTAGTGCTGTCCAGTGGGATATAATTCCTAAGCGGGGGCGGGCTTTAATACCTTGCGGATTCTCCCTTGAAATCCCCAAAGGATTTTACGGGAGACTCGCATCCCGCTCTAGTCTTTCGCTGAGGTATGGGATAGAAGTTGGGGCGGGTGTAATTGATCCTGATTATAGGGGGGAAATTAAGGTTCTCCTCTATAACCATAGTGATGAGGATTTTTTGGTGAGAAGAGGAGCTAGAATATGTCAAATCATCCTTGAAAGAATCGCTACAGATGTTTCATTTGTAGTGTCTGATGACGTTACCTCTAATAGTAACCGAGGACAGGGTGGTTTTGGCAGTTCTAATCACCCTCCAGTTAATAGATGTGAGTAACGATTAATATATATATAAACATATGATTTATTGTATACAAAGTTTTCGTTTTTACCTTTGTAGGATGGAGTCCACCCCCTCAACCACGACGCTTAACAGCACCCCCACTGTCAGCGTCACCACCTCCACCTCAACGTCACCCGAAGCGTTGACCTCTTCATCAACTTCTGTGGTAGCTTTTTTAACTGGTTATATCAAATTTTAATAATGCTCGAAGTGTAATTAATATCTACTGACGGTACCTATTTTTATTCTGGCAGGCTAGCATCCGGGAAAGATTCTTTCGGTTGCAGGAGGAGGGGTCATTTCTGAAGAAGGAGGATTTGGAGGAGGAAACCCGCTACCGGGTGGAGAAGGTGGAGATGATGACCACCCGATTCGGGGAGGGGGTGGTGGCGACAATCTTTTTTCGGGGGAGGGAGAAGAAACTTTTTCTCCCCCGAATGTTTACAATGACGGTGGGGGAGGTTATGATTTATAATTATAGCCAAGAAAAGTTTTTTATATGTAAAAAAAATAATCAAATAAAAATTATTTGAAACAAAATGTTCGTTTTAATATATATGAATTTCCACAATTTTGTATCCCTATTCCTTAGAGAAAACATTATATATTTGGTCCACCTATTTGGTATATCAAAGTTTTAGAAATTGGGAATGTTATACCCTTATGTCTGGTATCGTACAGAATTTTAAAAATGGTACCTCAATTAGGGATTTTTCCATACCCTTAGTTTTCCAAGGGTAAACACTTATAATTTTACGGGTAATTCAATGCGGAATAGATAACTAAATTTTCCCTGATAAACTTTCAAATTTAAACCATATTTTTATCTAGAGGGTTTTTTGTAAACGCCACCGCCTAATTCTTATCCTTTCTTTTAGGAATAGTGACCTACCTATTTGGTATATCAAACTTTTAGAAATTGGGAATAGTAAACACTTATGCTCCGTATCATATAGCATTTTGAAAAGGGTACTTCAGTCGGAGATTTTACTATACCCTTATTACCCTAGGGTGAACCCTAATATTTTTACGATTAATTCCACGCGGAATCGGTAGCCAGCTGTTTTCTGATAAACATTCAAATTTAAATCATATTTTTATCTCTTCAAACAACGGAGTTATTGAGCATAATTCCCGAAAATTTCGGCTTTTTTGGCCATAGGGCCAAAACCACTGGTCCGATCGGTCTGAAAGTTCTGGAAAATACTCAGTACGATAGTACTGAGTACCCCCACGGTGCTCAACCCGCTAAGGGGTACATAGGGGGTGTCCTTTCGACAATGATATTCCCGTACCCTGAAAACCCTTGGATACCCTGGAAAGGGTCTCCGGTTTTCTCGCCGGGAATCGAAGGCGGGCATTGAGAGTGACCCATCTTCACATTTGCTCGCTTCTAGAGCGTATAGAAAAAATGAAAAAAAATCCGAAAAGCCAATTTGGCTAACGGGTCATACTTACCCCCACAGCTTTTGGTGTTAGCCCCACGGAGGAAGATCTCATCTGGAACCCTACACGATGATTAGGTGGGCCTATAGACCGGGACTATTTCCCGATCTGCTGGCGACCTAACGCCGATCCGTCCCCTTTATATACTGCGTAGAAAGTGTGGTGGAAAGGGAAAAAGCTAAGGGGTGAGGGATGGGCGTTTCCCGGTTAACGCAATTCTACTCTCTCTTCATGCCCTCCGCTTTAAATGTCAATTTCCGAATAGGAGAAGGAGACTGATTAATAGGTATAGAATGAGAGAATAGCAAAGCGGAATTGAAGAGAAATAGCGGGAATTTCAAAAAATTAGGTCTTGAGAACTTTAATTAATTTTTACGGGCTTATTTAAAGTGCTATCAAAAAATAATAAGGACCTTTTTAACATATAATCACGTTGTCTTTCCATTATTTTTGTTTATTTGTTGTTATCGTTATTATTAAACGAGATATTTGATAAAATCTATATATTGTCCAATATAAAGAGGACTCTTTAAGGCATTAATCTGAAGTATAATTAGCTCTTCTTTCACTTGGCACCGTTTGTTGTACTCTACAATCGATAGTTCTGGAGATATAAGAGGCGATGTCCTTGGGTCATGATTTTTCCTGCATGGGTTGGGTTGACGTTGTACAACTAGATTGCATATGAAGGAAAAATGCTCCCTCCCCCCTCTTTCACGTGACGTTATTTGTTTTTCTCTACGACCGATAGTTGTTGATGTATCCGGGTTTGAGTTTCAAGGTGAAACTTGCGCCAGGATGATTTTTCCTGCGTGGGTTGGGTTGACGTGATGCAATTATATTGCCTGTGAAGGATAAATGCCCCCCTCTTTCACGTGACGTCATTTGTTTTTCTCTGCGACCGATAGTTCCGGGTTGGAATGTCAAGGTCAAACCTGCGCCAGGACAAACATTTTCCCCCTACTCTTAAATTTATCCGTCTGACTTTATATTTAGGGTAACAGGTAAGAAAATACTGTAAACAATATTTCTACCTAAGGCATCAACGATAAGTCAACAAATGTGATTTTTCACTTTTTTAAGAACAGACATCCATGCCTTTCAGCCTGCCCGGGGCGCACCGCAACTGGTCCTAAACCAGATATCAACTTTAAAGAAGCTAAACCATCGCATAAGAAATCTTTTACCAGCCTAGGCTCATTCCTGAAGCCCTGGAAAGGGCTGAGAAGCACGGCAATTTTAACAGGGATGACCCCTATATGATTTTCAGTTCCCTAAAAATTTCTTTTAGGCCAAAAGTGTAAGTCGACCAATTACAGTACACTTTCTAAGATGATAGGCGGGTTAAAATCCAGTCCCAACCACTTCTCTGAACGTTAAGGCGCACAATACTAAGGAGGAAACACTGTTATCCTACACAATTAATCCTCGTGGAAAATATCTTGGAGGATTTTTATCTTTAATTGATATACTGGACAGAAGCGGTAACTGGGATAAACCATAATAAGTTTGGTTGCATTCTAAACAGAAGTTATCAAAGGGAGAGGTGTGAGAGAGTCAAGGGATAAAATTAACTATATAAGTTGACATTAAACAAACAACCATCATGCTCAAAGGAGGCTGTTGCATTTTCCAATAACTGTGGGTCCATGCATCATCTGGTCCTCAATGAGGCGGCTCCAGAGGCATCTGACTCCAATGGGGCAGCTATTTTAAAGTGATATTACACTGAATAAATATACTATCGAGGAAGGCAAAGGAAAACAGCCTCAGTTATTATTCCAAAGGCTGGAATGATGGACAGTAAAGAAGACTCCATAAACGGTGGAAAAAATTCACAAAGTGAAACAGAATGGCAATCGACTGAAAGTGTGCCAGCTAGCAGATATTGAAGATATTTCATAAAATGCGATAAATCACATATTAACTGAAAATTTAGACATGAGAAAGCTGTGTGCAAGATGGGTGTTGTGTTCGCTCACACTCGAGCAAAACCAGGTTCCTGAAGATGTTTCAATCGAGTGCTTGGCAAAGTTTCACACCAGAATAGCAGAATTTATGTGCAATTTCATAACCATGGATGAAATATGGAAGCATTACTCTACACTCTGGGAAAAAGAACATTCAAAATAATGGATCCAAGAGAGAAAACTGGCTGCAAAGAAGGCGAAAACCGTTTCCTATGCGGCGAAGATCATGGCATTGGTTATTTGGGAGGGACCTAAGAAGGCGCATCAATTACATTAAAGTGTATGTTAATTGCCAAATAACGGTAAATATGATTAATTGTGAATAAAAAATGAAAAATATTAACTTTCGGCAATTATAAAATGGTTTGAACCAATTTCAGTACAAATACCGCCTTTTAAAAACAGTGCGACCGCGTCAAAGTTCCAAGAATTATTTTAACACTTATTTAGAAAGGAACCGAATGGAAACACGGCACAGTAGAGCTTGTAATATCTTGATACTACTCTAGAGCTACAACGCATATTAACTAATGCTTGCATAAATGCATGGTTATTCAATCGTTTGGACTTCACAAACAAGGTCTTTCTGAATCTTTCGACACGGGTGTTCGGATGAATGAGCCGAACTTTATTATTCTTGAACTGAATTATTTTCATGTATAACTTCATTTCAACAATGCCTGAATCACTTCATCACCTGACTGACATAAATAAAATTTTTAATTTTTAATTTCCATTTCTGAATGATAGATTACCACTAATCACCCCGAAATATGTGTGACCAGGATGAAATTAGTCCCTTTCCATATCAAAAGCTTTGCATTACAAAAGACATTCCAAAATAAATGAACACATGGAGAAAGAAATACAAGTGCCAAGCAATAAATTGTTTTTTTGGTTCTTTCGTTTATTATTATGACTTATAAAACTATTTCACCTAATTGTTGTCATATGGCTTACATATTTTTACGTTACGATATCCAGATAAGTATTAGGAGTAATCTCACACCTTCAGAATGTGCGATTAACAAGTGCGATTGGCAAGTGGAAAGATGCAGAGTTCAAAATCCCGGTTTAGGAAATACGTTTACATTCGTAAATCTTCTTCATTCCGCCTTCCCCACCCCTCCAGTGTGAGACCTTTATGTGTGTTCCTATCCCTTTTCCTTTCATTTGTCTCTATATAAAAGAGTGTATATATAAACACATACATAATATATATTATAAAGCAACATTTAACATATGTTCGTTCGCCGGTTTCCGTAGCACAGAGTAGGTTATTTCCGAATTTTTCGGTCTGCGTCCTCGTATGTTTTTTAAATTGACAACAGTTTCGCCAACCATCCTGCTGGAATCCTCAGGTCAAGGATGGAAAGAAGCTCGTATATGGAAAGTTATGTAGGGAAAATCCAGCGCCAATACCGGGAAATGTCGTTAGCCAATCAGGGACGTCCGCATATTTGCGCAGAATAATTCTTTTCCGCGCACGGTGGAGTGGATATCCATCCTCTTTGTTAAAGCTTTCTGGCCCTTTAACGATTTCAATGGCCTTTCTAATTATCATCGCGAAGTATTTTTCTTCTTTCGCTATTATTTTAGCGTCCTCAAACAGAATAGAGTGTCCGGGTTCACTCCAGACTTGCTCAGCGATGGCCGATGCTCTGAACTGTTTGGTCTTGGTTGCTCTCTGATGTTCACTCATGCGTGTTTTGGGCAGTCAATGTTTCACCGATGTACCATTTGCTACAGGAGCATGGCACTCGGTACAAACCTTTAGATAGTAACGGTGAAAGTTCATCTTGTGTTTCAAGTAGGGTGTCAGCTATCATGGTGACGCAGTTGAATCTGGTCACCACATCATGCTTCCTTAAATCACTCACGATTCTTTCTGAAGTCCCTGCGATGAAGGGCATATAAATGTTAGCCTACGGTCGTAGTCTGGAGTCTTCCTTCCTTTCAGGAACAGCGGTTGTTGGTCTCTTATTTTCTTCTTTCTCGGCCCTTTTTTGATCATATGAGCGGTGTATCCATTCCTTTGCAGGCCTGTTGTCACGTGTTTCTTCTCGATGGCAATAGAATTGGAGTCACATATTTTATATGCTCGGTTGACAAGTGTGTCTACCAGTGAGGTCTCCTGACTGGGATGGTGGTGCGATGCAGCATTAAGGTAGCGGTCGGTGTAATGACTGGGGTTCCTGTATACTCTGTCCAAGCCTCCAATTCCCTTTATTTATCTTCACCATGACGTCCAAGAAGGGCAGTTGATGATCCTTTTCCACCTCCATAGTGAAGTGGATGGCTTGATGCTGTGAGTTCAGATGTTTAAGGAACTTTTTTAATTCTCCCTCACCGTGTGACGAAAAGACAAAAATGTCGTCAACATATCTTAGCCACAGTGAGGGCCGCTTGTCGCATTCACTATGGCCAAATGTTTAGCAGTATCTAAAATCATCATATGGGACGAATGCACGATGGCACACGAATACGCATTGGAACAAGTTAACCGGGCATTGAAAAATCTGCGCAATGACTTGAAATGCTTTTGAGGCGCAATGCTTTTATTGGCTTCTGATTTCCGCCAAACACTGCCAGTCAATACAAGATCCTGCTGCCAATGAAATAAACGCTTGCCCCATATCATCAAATATCTGGCGCTATGTGAAGAATCCACATCTATCAACAAACATTAAGTTTGAATTGCTGAACCCTCCATCTGCTGAAGATCTCTACAAATTATCGGTAAGAGCCCTTTCCTGTCATTGAATGGAGCCGATTGATATCATTTCCTTGAAATTTTCGCAGTAACGTTTCATCGAAAGATAAGCTCATCGAAAATGTTTTACCGAAAATCATTGAAGACTACAAAATCACAAATGATCGAGTAAGCAAGCTATTTTGGCGACTACGGTTAAATATGCGGATTACTTAACCTTTGTTATTCAGTATCAAATCTTTGGTAATCTGCATTCATTCTAATGTATTTACTGTGTAGCAAACAAAGACGATTTCACCTGTAACTATTCATCTGAATTTTTAAACTCCTTGGATGTACCTGGCTGACCACCGCAAAATTAACAGCAGAAGGTTGGCTAGGTGGTCATGATTCTACTAAACATAAATCAACCAAAACTATGCAATGGCACGATTTTGTTTAAAAAAAAAATGATCGATATAATTCACGTGAACTCAAAGGTAAACTCTACGATAAAAAAAGTTCTCATTCCGAGGATTCCCATGATCATAACCGATATGCCTTTTGAGTTTAAACGATTTCAATTTTCTTTTTAATTTATAAATTTTTTGTAATTTTATTTAAATATTTCCTTTTTTATTAGAGCAATTTAAGCACGATTATTGTAAGCACAGGTGTCCTTGATTTATAAATAGTTTAACAAAACTCTTCACATATTGTGAGGCGGTACGACGCTCACCGGGTCAGCTCGTATAACATATTCAAAAATTAGACGTTTATATCAGATTCTGAAACCAAAACGGAATTCATAAACTATCAGGTATTCTAAAAACGAAACGGCCTCAAATAATACGACACACAAATAATACGTTTGAAAGACAACACGCAATTTTAATTCTATGCGCAGGAAACAGTGGTCTGAACAATGGAACGTCTGTATTGAAAAACCTGACGTCAGAGTACACATTCTCGAAATTTCCCATCATATTATTCTTCCGGATTCATCGCTACATAGGCACACGTATAACCTCAAACACGATGCCACCTAGAACTTAAAATGCAAATGGTAGGAGTAAGTATATCTTGATGAATAGAAATCATCATACGTAAAAAGGTTTATCCAAAGAAGAACTGGTCCGTTATAATCTTAATTGCTCGATAATTAGATTTATGTTTTCAGAATATCAATTGCCCCTACACACGGTGTCGCAAGTAATTACGACATTGATTACATTTTCAGCAACAATGATTCTCCATTGCAAAAGAAATTGTAAGACAATCTTTTCAAATTATCATTTTAAGGAAGAAATATTTTTAGGAGAAATGTGCAGTGGGAGTAAGTCTCGAAGGAATGAGGTAGAGAGGGACGCTTAAATATGACCATCCAAGACAGAGGTCAATTGGAAGTAGACGTCCTTAAGACTGATCAATGTATGCAGAGAAAACATGTTTACATAAGATATTTTAAGGAATTGAAAAGTCTCAACTTACCATTGTTCCTATTTGTTGGATTCTCCGAAGTTCAATTCCCTAGGGATCCTTATTTCATTCCTGCACCTCCAGACATTTCCCCGCCTCTCTCTCCAACCACAGTGTGCCATTCTTCCCTTTTCATGAAATCATTGTCCAAACACACACTCATACTAATTGCATCACTGACCTGAAATTTAAAAACAGGTTAAATAATAACAATTCTAACACTTCCAAATGTGAGGGTATATGTTTCCATTTTTATCATAAAGAGAGCTTTCACAAGAATGCCGAAACACTTATAATTACGACTTTGAGCGATAAACCAAGTTGGTTTCATTGAATAAGAAACTATATCCGGTTAGGGTTATAATTAAATTATTTGCAAGTCATTGTGCTTCTATTGATGAAAATGCTAAATGTATGTCCAAGAGCAGTCGTCTGAAGTGCAGATATGTAAGTTCGAAACACGGAATTCATCGTCACTAACTGAGCAAATTCACCCAAAGAGAAAGTTTTCAACTCTGGTCCGACCAAGAGAAAGACTCGTAGTAAAATGGGGCAAAATGCACTGGAGGACTTAGCACGCACTAACATTGCCTTTTAACTAGGAGCGCGTAGGCTCAAAAGATTTCAACCAACACCACTTTCTTGCGTCAAACGTCCACACACATTGGACTCCAGTTCCTTAAAGTTTGATTGATATCTGAGAATACCTTTTAAATGAGAATGGAAGCAAAATGCAATGAGATACAACGAGTACTTTCGTTGTAAAAAGTAGCGACATTTAACAAAAAATCGGGTGTAATAAGTGTGAATGCTGTGTAATGACTGCAGAATTCTAAATGTCTAAAAATATTAAGTGTAAATGAATTTGCAGTAGAAAGCAGATTGAGATTTTGGTTCCTTGGCGTAAAACGGTTAAATCAGCAATCTTAGTGGCGAAACTTTACAACTACGTATCGTGTATCATCTCGCACCACAATCGCTCCGTCTTCTCGGCATTAATGACGATGCCAATGTAATGGCACTATTTCCTGTTTCATTTTAAATTATGATGAAATTTCACTTTTCACAAGGATACATCGAAGAGATAAGTTCCTAGCTATAGCACGTCTAAATCAGTCGACACATCGTGTTCCGTAATTACGAGGGAATTTACATCCGTCACGTTCGCCGCAATAATAGTATAATTAACTAGAACTGAACTGAGTTTCACCATTTTTCACAATTGCAACACATAGCATAGGTCAGCCAACATTAACCACTAAAGACGCAAATATTAGACTAGTACGCACTCACCTCCATCCAGCACGACGACACGTGACCATCTGACGGGATTAGTTAATCGAAGGAATGGCAGGTGGCGAAAACCGTTGGATGACGTCATTTTAAAAATTTGAAAATGTACCATGAAGTTAAAATTTATAAATTAAATCATATCTGAATAAAATATTTCCATTAAAATTTTGGGCATTAAATTTTAAAACAATTTTGCGTTTTTTATATAATATTTTTGTTTACTATTTCAATTAAAAACCACAGTACGGTTTATTACCATCAGATGGCGCGAAGGGAAATAGATTTCCACTTGCACATGCTAACTCGGGACGTTGATTACGACACGGCGAAGGCGCGCGATTGCACAGAGACGCGAAACTGAGAAATATCAAGTCGGATTTTGGCCCATCCTTTGCTTCAACCGGAGGATTTCCTACGGTCCCTTCTCCTGATAAGTGCAATTAATCCTTTCTCTTGAATATATCTAGGTTACTTAATATTTTAAGGACAACGTACTTCTTAAAAAAAGCCGTGCTTGACGGACGTTCCTTCGAAAAACCAAAGGTCGGACCTCCAGGCATTTACAGCTGATATTCTTGGCAGTGACCAAACGGACATTCAACATTGAAAAAAGCAGAAGTAAATTTTTCCCTGTCGAAACATTGCTTGAGAATTTAACGGCTGGATGTCGGCATTTTACTGAAGAGATTTTATGGAAAACTAGGGCGCACTAGAATTTCCTTAAAGACGTAATTTTCCTTTGCTAGCCTGAAATGTATTCCTAGGGACAAGCAGCGTAAGCCATTATGTTGACCTCATACGTATTCATTCTGATTTTTCTTTTGTGTGTTATTTCGTATGTTCTCGACACTGTTAATATTCGCTAGTTTTATCATCCCTGGTGTTCTGCAAGTTTTTATTCGATAAATATACTGAGTAATGCTTGTTTTTTGTGGAAAGAAGAAATCAATGACGCCAATTACGCAGAGCAAAAAGCTTACTTGGAGAATAACGTGACCTCTTGCTACGTAAATGGCTTTGAAGGAATTAAGACCATTAAATTCCCTTAATTCGGTGTTTGGATGCCAGTTTAAAGTGTAATTTCACCCATTTCGGAGGCCTGCTTGATTTTAGTGATTTTATATTCCTGTAGAAGTGTTAAGTTAAAGAAGTTCTTATGGCTCAGAAGAAGGAATATAGCTTTAAGTGCAGTCCGAAAACTAGAAAGTCTTGAATTAGCGGAATATTAAGAGAACACAACGATATAATTATTCATCCCGAGAATACAAGGACGAGAGTGACTATAAGTAGCATGCATTAACCATGTTCCTTTATTCTTGGTAAATTTATATATTCCACACTCACACACCCTTGGCAATATTCCCTTATAAGATTATGTCTTAACAACATCAGCCTAAAATGATTCTGCGAAAAGACACCTACGTACACTCTCCCCACAAATAAAGCAAGACGGCCTTGACCTTGTATTGTTGGGATAAAGATGGTGCGGTAACTACCGTAATGGCTTCCTCCTCAGGGGGCCCGGGTTCAAATCCCGGCGATGATAAATATTTTTCAGAGATATCTTGATCCCCACTTGAAGTTCCTCGTGGATGGCCACTTTGAGTGAGTTTGCCGTCCATCGGATCGGACTTTAAGCTGCGGAGCCCTTTATATCTTTCGTTATGAGTAGGCTAATGTCAACGACTGGTTTCTCTCCACTTTTCATCCTTTCTTGTCCATCCCCAAATGGCGCTAATGACCTCGGAAAGATCATCCCTAAATACTACTACTACTTCTGCATAGTAATAAGACTCCGTGGGGTGTTTTAATGTAAGGAAGCCAACACTCTCCAGGTCGGAGTTATGTATCGTGCACATCGGTGTTATTTCTTTAGGGTCAATCAACTCATGGGTACCGGGGGGCTTCTTTCCTTATTGTAATAAAGTTTTTGTGGCACCGGCGTTCTTACTACGCCCATACTTCCCTATTCCCTGAAAATCCCACCGCTGCCAAATCTTAATCACTTATCTCTTACGACAGGAATGTCCTCAACTGTCACTCGTCCCCCTCCCAACCAGTAATAACACGTACTCTATTAGAACCCATAAATGATGTTTACTTCTCAGGAATTTATTTTATACTCTCCCGTATATTGACCTTTCATTTTACTCTGTCCCTAATTTAATTCCCGTCCTCATTTTTTATTCGAATCGAATCGGCTATTTTCTCTAGCTGTTTATGTTAACGTTAGAATGTACTGATTTTTTTTTGTTATACCAAGGATCTTACGATTTATTTACTGTCATCATAATGCTATTGTTTTTATTACCTAATAACCAAAGTAAGACAGTCACCTTTTGCTCCATTTTTAATGGTTGGTGGGTGATATTCAGTTGAGTTCAGTTCAGTCAATTATGAGAAGCGTGGTTAACCTTCAGAATGTGTAATAAAACTGAATTTAAAGTCGGCAAATTGTGTTTAAACAGTTTTGGACTTTTGACGAATGTATTTGGCATTAATAATTAATCACAATTCATGCCGGAAACAACTATAAACGACTTAATATACATTAAAGGAAATTGTAATTCATCCTTGTGATGTATTTCCTTAAATTATATTTTAACAAATCTTTAGTTAAATAAATTAACTTTCGGCTGATATATCTGTCCAATATTTTCAAACAGTATATTCTTATTTGGGGAGAAAGGATTTAGGTGGATTATGTAGTTATTTTCTTTATATGAAATTTTTAATAATTTTTGGAGGATGCAAGTTACCCCTGGTTTTTTTTCTAACTGCATTGAGAAGCTTACGGAATTCCGGCTGTTTAAGCAAAGATGTAACGAGTGTTTGTCTGTTTTCTACAATTGCATCCAAAAGCGGTGCAATTCTGCTGCTTAACCAATTGAGAGAGGGTCAGTTTTATCCATTAAATTTAGCCATTTCAAATGTGGGAATATATTAGGGCAAAAATTAATATTTCATTGCATCTCCTTCAATAATCATGTAGTTAAACCAGTTTATCATAACAACGATCATTGTAATGAATTGTAAGGATTTTTAAGGCTTGAGGAAGGACTATCTTACAACAGGGGAAAATGGAGCATTGAAATTATAATTTACTTTTTCAGATATTTTATCCGTAAAGATGATTTTCTTTGTTTTAAAGTTTAAAAAATACAGTTTCACTGACTATTTAAAATGGACATCAAAAATCTCTCAGAGGTTGAGTGGAAAATAGGAGTTTTGAATGAATGATATAGGTAACAATTTTCTCTTCTTACTTCCTGACTGAGTTTTACTCTAAAATCTTACCTTTACTATAAGTTCTTTCCATAAACTCGCACTGAGGCTTCCCAATGGTTCTGTTTATATTAAGGTAATTATCTCATTATATTTTTTTAGTCTCTACTCTGGCTAATATTGTATTTTTGGGCTAGAATAATAATATACAAAATCATTATATTTCTGGGTCTTACCAAAACTTATACTTAAATTGTAGACCGCCATGTAGCAACATTTATCTATTTTATGGACAGTCGATGCAAACAATTAAATAACCTGCATTCATATATATATATTTTTTTTAAAAGATGGGTCCCTGATACTTTTATTGCCAGAAATATATAAAGCAGTTTAGCCAGAGGGATTTGTTCCCCAAATGCTTTTATTTTAAAATGTTTACTATATAATATTAATGAATTATAACATTGTCGGTATGTTGCTTAGGAATGGCCACCCTTCCCACAAGCAGCTTCCTTTAATTTGGCTGGAGGTGTACGAAGAACACCGCCTGCAATCGTGAGTCGATGGAGGATATGTTCCAGAGCATCGAGGAAGAACTGAGTTTGATGGTCGATCGCCCTTTGTTAGCAAAGGAGAGTGCGTGGAAATTGTCGGAGTGAAGCCAGTTTGCTACATGGACCATAAAGAATCGCAAGTGCATTACTTTACCATGGACCATATCCGAGGCACCTGCCTGAGAGTGATCAAATTTGTACTCAGATTTGAAGGTGAAAAGATTGTATATTAAAGTAAATAAAGGTTTATTATTGGACATTGTGTTTTTTTATTTCTCATTTAATGGGATATAAGGTTAGAAACAAAACAATAATACGGCTTTTACAATGAATGAAAGCATAAGTACATTTTTACTAGTTTTGATAACAATAATATTAATTTTATTATTTACAATTTTTATTTTGAATACACCATTTAGCCAACTTAAAATAGTTTTTCCTTGCTAATTGTGAGGTATTCTGGGGTGCAGGTTACAAGCATCCCTCATGCGTAGTTAATTTCTTGAGCGAGGAAAGCCGTACAGCTCGAGATTAGCAACACAAATCACCTCGGGAAGAAGACCAGTTAAGAAAGATGACTTTTGCACACCCTTGGTAAAATAAATATTTATAATACCTCATATAATTGGATAACATTAACTCCAATTCAAAATAATCCACGTCTCCAGAATATTCTGTCAAGCGGTGATAAATGTTTCAAACCAGGTTTACTCTTTTGTAAAAAAATTCTCGCCAGTGATTTAAATTACCACGCATTGCAACATTTGTTCCGGACAGGGATAATGGCCAATTCCTTGACAATACATTTTCCATCGCTGGCTATAAAACCTTGAAATTTAATAATTGCACTCATCCTGATGTATGTCAACTTACAAGAATTTGCACCCAATGCCAGGGGTTGAACTTACATCAAGAACTTTTAACTCACAGAACTTTGATTCGTGCCAGAGGTTAAAAAGTCTTAAATTTACACAAAGGCTGACAACTTTGTTTTGTTATCAGCCGAATCATACGCTATGAGTACCATCTCCAATTCAAGCCTCTGTATATCACAATTTGTGATATTATTTGCTAATTTATTTGCGAGAAAATGGTTTAATTTTTTGACGACTCTCCAAAAGCCTCTAAGGAAATAGATTTATCAGTTACGAGAGTTGTATTAGAGCCCTCAACTCAAGTTGATGGTGTTTTTCGTTAAATTGCTTTTCACAACCAAATGTCTCCTCCGAAAGGAATTAGCATATTCCAAGCAGGGTGATGTTAACACAACTTTTTCTCCCTTATAAAAGTACACATTTATAGTCTCTATGGAATTCCCACTCACTTTGTGAAAATGTTGCAACCTTTTTACCGTTAAATTTAACCACTGATTCAAAGTCACTTCCGTAATCAATGCACACGATCTTCTTACCACATAGAGAGCGGGAATGTTTGCGTAACATTATTCATCGAACACACGAAAAATGAAGGAAAAATATCGTTTTTTCGAGAGGAAACCAATTTACAGACGCGATTTTAATTGGTTAGCCATATTTTCCGATGAAAAAGTCAAGGAATGGGGAAAAATAGTCGGCAAAATTCTTGTTTGGAGAATATTAAGAGAAAATATGTGATTTCATTAGAAACACGAAAAATAATTTAAAAAGTTCTATTTTTCAAGACCGTACCATAACACGTAGAAGGTTGGAATTTTTACGTCGTTTTTTTAACACAAGTAACTTACGAATGGTAAAAAAAGATGGCACAAATTTTGAAAAGGAAAAATATACAGAAAATTTTTTTCAATTTCATAGAAAACACGAAAAATGAAGATAAACGGTCGTTTTTTCAAAAGAAAACAAAGTCACAGACGCGATTAGAGTAGCAAGGCCATATTTTGCGATGATATACTCAAAAAATTGAAAAATTAGGAACACCAACCACTTGAAAGGAAAATATTAACAGAAAAAAGTGATTTATTTATTTATTAATTTATTATTCAGTATTACTCTGTAAATAGGATGTTTTGTCCTTTACAACGGACTATTAAAAGTGGTCACATTCAAAACACCCAAACCCTAGCGGAAGGAAAACCCACCCAGGCGGAATTCGAACCCACGATCCTTGGAATGGCAGACAAGGACGTTACCCCGCCACCAACGTGGTCGGCAACCCTTCATTAGAAACACGAAAAATGAAGGAAAACGATGGTTTTTTCGAAAGGAAAGAATTTCATAGACGCGATTTGAATTGCAACGAACCGTTTTGCGATTAAAAACTCAACAAACGGGGAACAAAGGTGAATATACTACAAAATAGGATAATATTAAGTGCAAATACGTGATTTCCGTAGAAACACGAAAAATGAATAAAAAAGATCTATTTTCAAGTCATAAACTTAACATGCAGAAGGTTGGAATTAGTACGTCATATTTTTAGAGGAACAACTACTCTAATGGTAAAACAAGCTGGTAAAAAATTTAAAAGGCAAAATATTAAGAAAAAAATCACAATTTCTTAGAAAACACGAAAAGTATAAGAAACCGGGTCGTTTTTTAAGAAACGAATCAATTCACACAAGCGATTTCAATTGAAGCGCTATATTTTGCGATGAAAAACTCAACGAATGGGGAATAAGAGTGAAAAAACTACGATATGGAAACCATTAAGTGGAATTTATTAGAAACTCGAAAAGTTAATACAAAATATCTATTTTTTAAGAGCAAACCATTACACATAGAAGGTTGGAATTTTGGCGTGGTATTATTAGACGAATAGAACATCGATGGTATTAAAACCTTGTTTAAAAGCGAAAGAGGAAAACAATTAAGAGGAAATACGCGATTTCAGCGAAAACACGAGAAATGAAGAAAAACGGTCGTTTGGCGTCGCAATTCAAATCGCGTCTTTGAATTGGTTCGCTCTCTAAAAAATCACCGTTTACCTTCATTTTTCGTGTTTTCGCTGAATTCGCGTATTTTATCCCAATTGTTTTTCCTTTTTTGTAATTTTGCAAGCTTTTTTCACTATTAGTTTAATTCTTCGTCTAAAAATACGACATGAAAATTCTAACCTTATGCGTGGTATACTTTGTTAATTAAAAATTTGATCTTTTACTAATTTTCGTGTTTCCAATAAAATGACATTTTTCACTTAATATTTTCCATTTACGTAATATGTCCATCTATGCCCCCAATTTGATGGGTATTCTATGTCAAAATATGGCGTCGCAATTTCAATCTTGTTCGTGATTTAGTTCGCTCGTGCGTTCGAGCGAGGCAATTTACAGTTGCGAATTGAATTTGCGTCGTATTATTAGACGAATAACATAGTGATGGTAAAAAATGCTTAAATGCTTTTGATGTTTCAAACCTTTTTCCAAGCGTACCAGTAGACATAGCAATCAACTCACTAAAAGTGTGGTTAACATCATTACAACTGGATCCCAAGTTAATTGATGAATATATCAGACTAACTAGCCTAGTCATGAATCAAAATTTCTTTCAATTCCAAGGAAAGTTTTATAAACAAGAATTTGGAACGGCGATGGGAAACCCTCTATCCCCATTCATAGCTAATGTATTTATGACTCACTTTGAGAAGGAGTTCAAAAAGAAATTCAGTTATTTCCCTTCCGTTTTTGTTAGATATGTGGATGATATCTTTGCAATTTTCGACACCACTACATATAACATAGATCAGTTTATTAACGACTTAAACAGTTTATTCCCCTCGGTTAAATTCACATAAGAATTAGAAAAGAATAACCAACTTCCATTCCTTGATCTGCTATTAACAAGAAATACTAAAATATCATACGACGTGTCGCAAACCAACACACACCAACAATTACATACATCATGATTCCTTCACACACAACAAAAAAATACGCGAATTCATTGAAACCACGAAAGTTGAAGTTTACGGTTGTTATTTTAGACAGCGAACCAATTCAATAACTCGATTTGAATTGCAACGCATTCCATTGCGATAAAAATTTCGGCGAATGAGAAACAGAGGTGGACAAATTAGAATTCATTCCCAGAATTATAGGGGGTTTGATAAAAGACTAGCATGAAACAACCGTCTTCGAACATGTCGTACGTGATTTGATTACCTCTGTCAGCGTACTTTATTCCAATACCCGAAAATAATGTATCGTGCGCTCGTGCCAAATATTTTTTTCCCTAAAAACTACACTCCAAACCTTTCGAAGGAATCTGAACACCGTTAACAAACATTGAAAAAAACTCTTATGGATAAATAGATGAGACAAACGGATTCCTCATCACCCTGTCCGCATATGATTCATTATCTACCATTGCAAAAACGATTGCGTTAGGTATCCGTCCAACAATAGCATTATCGATAATTAGGGTTCAACCTCCGGCAGGTATAGTAAAAGTCTTTAGTTCAGTTCTTTTGTAGTAATATTTCGCATTTTCTTTCTCTATTACTTTACTATGCGCCACCAATAAGGACGGATGGATTTAAAAATGTTGCACGTAAAGGTAGCGTTGAAAATTTTCAAAACTCCTTCTTCTCCCGCCATGAGATAGAAGGAGGGAGGTGCAAGCATCAACTTAATTTCCACATTGACTCGAACCAGGAATACTTGCGATTGATTGAACACGTCCACGAGCAATTTACCGAATAGTTCCACATCGGCGCTATTCTTGAACCATGATTTTCGTTTCACGTACCTTGCATTGGAAGAATCCGACTTATCGATATCATTTCCCGCATCCAATTCCCAACCTATATCACGCAGGCGCGTTCTGCTAGCATCGACCCCATAGTTTAACAAGTTTTTGAAATAGCTCCTATAGTGGTAATTATCTTCGGAAGGTTTGACCAGATTTCTATTGAAGTTTACATTATACTGTTCAAATAGAGAATGGAGGAGATTGTTAACGACCCCTGGCTGATTGGTATCACTCACAGCAAAGTAAGTTTAATCCTTTTTATATCACTTTAAGTTCCAGATAAACGCCATTCAAGTCGTTGCACGCATCTTCAGAATCTTTGTTTAGAAATTCGATAACGGATCAATTATCCAACAAAGAAATGGGTTTATATGATACATGTCGCTTCGAGAGAATGTGTTTCTGTCTCGGAGGATTGGATTGGAATATTTCCAGCGAACTCAGCATGAGCTCACTCATTATGAATTACGATCACTCGGCGCGACCTTTTCTCGTTTCCGCCTTCTAGTCGAATGGTGTTTTTTCTTACCACCAACGGGTTTTATTTTACTTAGCCTTGGACGTTTCACCAGCCTCAATCGTTCACCAGTCATACCTTTCAACTTATCCTCGGCCTTGCATTTCAAGTTCTGCCCCACCTTTTTTATTCTACTGCAGAGTATATCCTTTACCGGCTTAGTCCCAAGGTCTGCGAGAGCTACTGCCCCCTGCACTCGCGGTCTCCTTGCCCACGGTTTTTATTCAACTAAATAGTTACGGCTTGGAAACCGCCGCAATACCGCCAGACACTACCAATTCCCCGTCCCTTTTGTATTCGATATGAAGCTCTATAAATCGGAAAAATCTCAACTCCCACCTTTTTTGCATAATATGCAAAGTAACGATCCCGTGTTGGAGCCATCTCGAAGCTTAGTGATTCGTAAACTATAATTACTTCTTTTTTATAAAATATAATGCAATGATTGATGACTGAGATCTTGCGTGAAATGGAATGGGCTACCTGAGTTTATCAGTCATTTATATTTCCACACTCCATGTTGTTTCTCCCCACGGGAAAATAGTAGATTGGATTGAATGTTTGATGTCTGCCGACCTCTAGATTTACTATGCGTCGGTGAATCTCCTATTAACTTTGGGTTTCATCACATCCACGTATACATAAATATTCGATGACAACAACGACGACGCTGTTTCCCTTTTCACCACGCCACTCTTTTTTATCTTACCACCCTGAGCAACATAGCCTGTCAATAGTTTTGGAAGTCCTGGTAAAATATTTACTCCATGGAAAAGTAAAAAGCAACTCGCTCCAATAATGTCCTCCCTTATATAGTTTTGACTTGTGTAGTGAAAAGTAGAGAGTTTTAATGTGAGTTCCAGCGTCTTCAATTTCTTCTTTTATTTCACCGGAAAGAGTTTTAGTACCCGTCCCTGGAAACGAAATTTCAGCAAGACCCACGTATTAATCATCATTTCCTGAATCGAATGAAAGAAAGAAAGAAAATCCAAGATGGTGAATTTCAGCAACGACTTTTCTTTTCGGAGAAATGAGCCTTCTGGCGATATCAAGGCAAATGAAAGGTGACAGTACCCCCCTCCACAATTCACAACCTAACGTGCTCGTTTACAACTTCGAGGTGACAGAGAAGGTTAAACTTGTCAACTCCCAACCCCCCTCCCTTTTCACCAATAAATATGCTATAGCAGATGTCAGTTAGCTCAATTGGTCGTTCGGGCAACGGTTACCTGTACCACAGCAACACGTTACGGCAAAACGTTTGGGGCGACAGGATGACAAAGCAACGTATCCGATTGAACACAAAATTATAAACCAAATTAGCTGTTATTTTTTTGATAACACTTCAAATAAGCCCGTAGAAATTAATTAAAACTCTCAGTACATAATTTTGAATACCTCGCTTATATATATATGCTTCCACTTTACCATTTAATCTCATTCTATCTCGATTATTAGCAGTCTCCTTCTTTTATTATTTGAAGCGGAGTTCATGAAGAGAGATACAGTAGTAGAATTGAATAAACCGAGAAACGCCCATCCTTTTACCGCAATTCATCCCCTCCATTGGCCCTCTACTTCGGTATAAAAGCCTGACTGAAATTTTCACCAGTCTGAGGCTAGATCAGACTACAGGTCCGACTTTTCAGCGGGTAGGGTTCAAGATAAGATCTTCCTCCGTCAGACTGAAACTGACAGCTGAGAAGCTGTCAAGTTACTACTACAAGAGCTACTGCCCCCTGCACTCGCGGTCTCCTTGCCCACGGTTTTTATTCAACTAAATAGTTACGGCTTGGAAACCGCCGCAATACCGCCAGACACTACCAATTCCCCGTCCCTTTTGTATTCGATATGAAGCTCTATAAATCGGAAAAATCTCAACTCCCACCTTTTTTGCATAATATGCAAAGTAACGATCCCGTGTTGGAGCCATCTCGAAGCTTAGTGATTCGTAAACTATAATTACTTCTTTTTTATAAAATATAATGCAATGATTGACGACTGAGATCTTGCGTGAAATGGAATGGGCTACCTGAGTTTATCAGTCATTTATATTTCCACACTCCATGTTGTTTCTCCCCACGGGAAAATAGTAGATTGGATTGAATGTTTGATGTCTGCCGACCTCTAGATTTACTATGCGTCGGTGAATCTCCTATTAACTTTGGGTTTCATCACATCCACGTATACATAAATATTCGATGACAACAACGACGACGCTGTTTCCCTTTTCACCACGCCACTCTTTTTTATCTTACCACCCTGAGCAACATAGCCTGTCAATAGTTTTGGAAGTCCTGGTAAAATATTTACTCCATGGAAAAGTAAAAAGCAACTCGCTCCAATAATGTCCTCCCTTATATAGTTTTGACTTGTGTAGTGAAAAGTAGAGAGTTTTAATGTGAGTTCCAGCGTCTTCAATTTCTTCTGTTATTTCACCGGAAAGAGTTTTAGTACCCGTCCCTGGAAACGAAATTTCAGCAAGACCCACGTATTAATCATCATTTCCTGAATCGAATGAAAGAAAGAAAGAAAATCCAAGATGGTGAATTTCAGCAACGACTTTTCTTTTCGGAGAAATGAGCCTTCTGGCGATATCAAGGCAAATGAAAGGTGACAGTACCCCCCTCCACAATCCACAACCTAACGTGCTCGTTTACAACTTCGAGGTGACAGAGAAGGTTAAACTTGTCAACTCCCAACCCCCCTCCCTTTTCACCAATAAATATGCTATAGCAGATGTCAGTTAGCTCAATTGGTCGTTCGGGCAACGGTTACCTGTACCACAGCAACACGTTACGGCAAAACGTTTGGGGCGACAGGATGACAAAGCAACGTATCCGATTGAACACAAAATTATAAACCAAATTAGCTGTTATTTTTTTGATAACACTTCAAATAAGCCCGTAGAAATTAATTAAAACTCTCAGTACATAATTTTGAATACCTCGCTTATATATATATGCTTCCACTTTACCATTTAATCTCATTCTATCTCGATTATTAGCAGTCTCCTTCTTTTATTATTTGAAGCGGAGTTCATGAAGAGAGATACAGTAGTAGAATTGAGTAAACCGAGAAACGCCCATCCTTTTACCGCAATTCATCCCCTCCATTGGCCCTCTACTTCGGTATAAAAGCCTGACTGAAATTTTCACCAGTCTGAGGCTAGATCAGACTACAGGTCCGACTTTTCAGCGGGTAGGGTTCAAGATAAGATCTTCCTCCGTCAGACTGAAACTGACAGCTGAGAAGCTGTTTGGTGAGTTCCTAATTTCGGGAATTGTTCCTTATAACATCTTCGTGTGTAGAGATAAAAATACACTGTAAATTGGAAAGTTTATCAAAAACCAATTAGTTATTGATTTCGCATGGCATTACTCGCAAAAGTATAAGAGTATTTCCTAGGGTAATAAAGGCATGGTAAAATATAGGTTAAGATATTCGTGTAACCCCTCTTTATAATTCATAACATACAGCCTTATTCACCAAATGTTTAATTTTTTGATAGTTCAATAAATAGGCCAAATTTTAATGTAATTTTAAGTTTTCCTAATAGGAAACCATAAGAAATTAAGCCGTGGCGTTAAAAACCCTAATAACTCCGTTTTTTGAAGAGATAAATATAAAGTTAAAATTGGAAATGTGATGAATGAGGGTTTGGTTACCCACTGCGTACGAAATAATTACCACACACCTCAGCTGTCGTCCCAACACTCTGGGGGGTAGGTATAGGATTAGTGTATTTTCCCCGTCTGAGGATTCATATTAATCTTCGATTACCTTCTTCGTTACTAAAGGCGTTCATTCATCAACTTGTTATAGACTGAGGTGATTTAAAAAAGATGCTTTTTTAAAAGAGTATACATTGAAGAATATTTGATAAATTATTTTTTACAGAAAAAATTTCTCAGCATAATAATTATACGCCATCACCTCCACACTCGACATATTGAACACTCGGGGGAGGAGAATCCTGCGCTTCGTCCCACGAAACACTGTTTTTGCCACCAACCACGGTCCACGCCTGGTCGTCACCAACTCCATCCTCACTACTTCATATTTAACTCCCTCATCCAAATCCTTATTCTTCAAAATTTCCGCTCCTCCCTTGTCACCCTGAAGCGTTTCTTCAATTTGTCCTCTCTGAATAAACGGAAATGTAATTCGACATAGTCAAATATATATGGCGTTATATTTAATGAGAGAATAGAGACAGCAAAAGCTAACCAATGATAACGAGGAGGAAGAACACGAGGGCAACAATTCTGTGGTGACGGTGGTCGTTTTGGTGGTGAAGGTTACGGTGGTTTTCATTCCATCATAACAAAAAGGAGAAAGAAATTTACTTGAAGTAACATTGAGAAGAGTAAATAGCAAACAATCGTCTAACATTGGCAAGTCGGTGGATGATTGGAACTGCCAAATCCACTGTAACCTCCGCTTGTCTGATAGACAGTCTCATCGAAAACCTCCACAAATGTAATATCTCTGGCGATTCTTTCGAGAATGATTTGGCAGATGCGATCTCCTCGATGAACCGCTAAGTCTTTAATATATGTTTATTATAAAGGAGAACTTTATGTTCCCCTCTATAATCTGGGTCAATTACTCTCGCGCCCAATTTAATCCCATATTTAACCGATTGACCCAAGCGAGAGGCTAGTCTTCCGTAAAAACCTTTAGGTATCTCGAGCGAGAAACCGGTTCTTACCAGGGCTCGCCCTCACCTAGGACTAATATCAGACTGGATGGCACAAATATCGCATCCTTCCGGATATTTGTAACAAGGAATGGGAACGATGGCGAGCGGATGCGATTTCCTTTTAGCGATCAGCATTCTTTAGTAGTTAACATGAAATAAAAAAGCCAGAGAGAGATTACTAATCTCACGCGAAATATTCATACAAGTTACCTGTTCAATATACTCACTTTTCGGAGGAGGGAGAACCGACGGTCGAATCGGAGGTGACGGTCGTCAAAGCGGCGGTTGTCGAAGTGGTGGTGTTGGTCGTAATCATAGTGTACTGTTAGGATGGAGTGGGTTGCTGCTGATGCGGCGAGTGTGGCTGTGGTTGCGAGTGATTAGGTGTGCCGAGAGATTGTCTATTTATACCGGATAAATGACGTAAAAAAAGGAAGGGGGAAAGGGAAAGTAAGAACGTACCTGAGTGCTTTCGCAAGGTACCTGAGTAGTTGTATCAGCTTGCACTTATTCTCCATACCTACACCGAAGCCTTGAATTGAAAATAACAATTAGAACGCAGCTGGGTGCTCCAGCAATGGTCGAGCAAATCAAAAGAATTCATAGAGTTGAGGAGAAGGAATATTTCATAAAACAGAAGATAGAGAAAAATCATTCCCATCTCGGCATTCGAGAGGGGAACACATCTTCCAGCAGATCTTTAGTCAATTCTATATCAAGATATTTCATCACTCAGTTTCTGCTGAGCTCTCATCAGCCAAGTTTTCTCCCCATTCCTAGCTCAAATGCAGCATAACCAATAAGCTGTGTAAGTGTGTTTAATATTGTTGTGTTTAACTTTTAGTTGGGAACAGTTATGCCTTGTCAATCCTTATTTAACCTATCCTTAATTTCACTTTCAAAAGTTATCGCTCGATGTGCTTGGATGAAAACGAAAAGCAGTATTACTTCATGTCCTCAGATTAATATTATGCAAAGCAGATTTGATGAAATGTTAAAATACTTTTATCGTCGATTTCCATTTTCAATAGTTGAGATCTTAGAGGATGTAACCACAGCGGTAGAATACGATAAACTTCTTGAAGAGGGATTTGTAGTTGGTGACTTTCGACATGAATTACGAATGGATACATGGTATAATCCCAAGTTTATTCTTAACCAAATATTGTGTAATCCTCTTTTGCTTTTAACTATATTTATTTCCTATTGCTGCAGAAATTAACATGGCTTCCATCCGGGACACTTTACACAACTTAAAGTCCGGTGCATACATCAGTTTAGACGAGTTAGAAGAGGCCCTTAAACAAATATACGAACGTGTAAGTTTTAACGATGGCACAATAGATGATATGGAAAAATACACCACTTTTTTGGACTTACAGATAAAAATGATGTTTATCAATTGAAAATTGTTTAGCTTGACGACCATCTTGATTGCTTTTCATCACAAATGAAGAAACGGGGCACTTTTGCTGGATCAGACATTTTGAAAAACTTCTACGCGCCAAATCTAAATTTAATGAGCAAATATACGTTCGCAAAAGATGTCTACCTCACTACCACGACGAGAAAAGGCTAACTGCCCATAAGGCCCTGTGCGGACTCGAAAAAACAAGTATAATCAAACCACCGAACAAGTTAAATAAACTTTGAAATTTATACACCTCAATTACACTTTTCGAGTACCATTTGCGGTAAATGCGGATTTTGAATGTCTATCGGATAACATTAGTACTTGTGAAATATCTAATCGATCATCTTCTACGAACGAGATATAAAAGCACCAATCATTTAGCTTCTGTTATGTTGTGGTCACACCAGACGAATGTCAAGAACCGGTGTTGTATCGAGGACGTCACACAGCTTATGCATTTATAAAATTCTTGCAAATGGAGGCGTAATATATTGTAGAACTCTATAAAAACACCATTTCCATTCACTTACTCTTATTAGATGATGAGTACGAGTTTAACAATGCCGTCGATTGTTATATATAGGAAAAAAATTGGGTACCCATAGGTTTAGAGATCACGATTACCTAACGGGTAAATATAGAGGCCCGGGGCTCTATATCTGCAACGTCAAATACAAAATGCCCAATTTTCTCCCGGTTTTTATCCATAATCTCTAATTACATGATGGACCGTTTCTCATTCATGAACTTGATTACGACGAAAGGTGTATTTTTGTTATACCAAACACGGGAGAGAAGTATATTTCGTTCCCAAAATCGATTGAAAGCAGTTTTAGTATTCATATTGTTAACTTGCGTCGATTTATTTCCACCTCTCTAGCTTGTTTATGTCGGAATTTGAGCGAATTTAAATATACTCAGGAAACGTTCGGAGAAAAAATACATTTAGTTACTCGAAAGGGGGTCTATTTCTACGGCTACGAGGATTCAATCAAACGACTCGAAGAACCATCACTCTCAAGTAATGTTAAGTTATAAAATCGATTCGATGAGATTTCTGACATAGATCACACACATGTATGTAACGTTTGGGAAACATTTTAGTGCAAGACATCAGGTGATTACAGTTATGTTCACCTTAAAAGTGAAGTAACACTTTTAGCAGATGTTTTCGAAAATTTCCGCAACGTATGCTACAACGCGTCCAAACTCGATCCCGCGAGGTATTACACATCACCGGGGTTGACTTTTGACGCGATGCTAAAACATACCAAAATTGAACTCGAGCTATTGACGGACTAAACCATGCTACTAATGATCGAGACCGGCATGCGCCGTGGAGATTCATAGTGCTCCAAGCGTTTTTGCGAATCGAACAATAAATACATGTCCGGTCGTGACCACAATTCAGACTCGTCGTACTTGACATATTTAGATGCAAACAACCTATAAGGGTGGGCTCTTTTTAGACTGCTCTCATACGGTCATAACAGATGGTTAAAGGCAGAGGAGCTTGAATGTTTAAATTTTTAACACGCATCCGATGAGAATCAAACGGACTACATCCTCAAAGTTGATTTCGAGTACCCACAAGTGCTTCATTAAAGCAATTCCGATTCACTTTTATTCCCCGAAAACAAGGTTCTGTGCGTTGGAAAAAATCAAAACTCTTAAAACTTGAAAACAAAGAAAAATATGTCGTCCTCTTCGTCAACTTGATTCAGGCTCTATCCCTAGGTCTCTTGCTCAAAAATGTATATTGATTAACCGAGTTTAGTCAATCCCCGTGGTTAGTCATACATTGACCTGAAAACCGACCGGCGAAAGGTTGCCCAAAACGAGTTCGAAAACAGTCTGATATAACTCATTAAAGCCGACGACATTTACAAAGATATAATAGATAACGTAGATGCATTTGACACGTCATATTTTCCTAAAAATCATTCCTTCTATTCGGAGAATAGAAAAGTCATTGCAAAGTTCAGAGCCGAATGTGATGGGAAAAATAGGACGCAACTTCCAGGTCTACGTAGCAAACTTTACTATTTCAAGGATTAAGACGGGATGGAAAAAAAGGCAAAGGGTATAAATAGAGCAAGAAAAGAAAAAAATATCTGCGTTTCTATGACTACGTTCAATGTCTCCGCAAAAATTCGACAGAATATAGAAAGATGTCAATTAATGTTATCCGCAGTAAAAAAAACCCAAGCTATACACCATGCAAATGAATAATTTAACTCTAGACGCATTCGACTACAAACGATACCTTTGCGAAGATGGTTTTAAAACGATAGCGTGGGGTCACTATCTGATTCCTCCCCAGAGGATACACGGCGAGGCATTTTCAAGGGATGAAAACGATTGATATTTAATTCAAGCACAAAACTAAAATTACAGCAGTGTTTATCATGACACTACCCTGGTAACATCCGTTCACATGCATTTGTGCATGTCCGTTGGGTTGCGGAAAGACGACCTTTGTGTTTAAGTTTCCAAAAATTATACACTCATGATCCATCAGCCGATAGAACGAATTGTTTTGTGCTGTAGCCCAGAGTGTGAATCGAGTATAGATCGAGGTTTTATTATGCATCAAATACCCTCGCTTTAGGAATTTGACGTTAGCCCAACTTTATGCATAATCGATGATTTAATGACCGAAACGGGATAAAATAAAACCGTGTGCAATTCGTTTACCAGAGGTAATAATCATTTTAATATTATTATAGTCACGCAGAATATTTTGTATCATAGTCCTCAATCGAAAAACATTACTTTAAATTCCAGGTTTATTATTGCTTTCAAAAATCCACGTGATCAATTGCAAGTTGGTCATTTTGGTAGGCAAGTGTATCCTGTAACTTCGAATGAATAGGAAAGGGTGTATGAGAAGTCAATGACAGAACCATTCTGTTATTTGGTCCTAGACCTCGCGCAGGACAGTGACGACAGATGTCACTTTAGACCAAAAATATTTCCTGAAGACGAGCCAACGTAATATACATGCTCGATAAAAATGTTGGGGGCCAAAAAGCATTTCTTTAACGCTCTTAAAACTATAAAGCCTAAATTACGCTCGTTAATCGTAAAAGCGTAAGACAACGAAGTATTTAATACCATCTGCGAGTACTTTTTGAATATAGTAAACGGAAATCATAAAATAAAGCCAGCGTTGAAAGGAAAACTTGGAAGACATTTAAACACATTGAGAGCCTTGGTAACGCAAGGTATAAGTCTAAATAAAAAACCTGGGATACTCGTTCCACTCTCAGTCAATGTTACTTGGCTCGATTCTAAGTTGCGTAATTTGTAGTCTTGTAGGTAAATGAGTTGATGGTCGTGAATCCCGAAACGTTCGAACGAAGACCCTTGCCTCGAGGACTTAATAAATTAGATGCGAAAATAAAAGCCGTCTTGAGCAAGAAGGTTAAAGATGTTGCGAAGTGGCATTTATATAAACGGGTACCAGATAAATATCACGACATACTTTCCGAGCCAAAAACACCGTTTCACATTCCTATTGTGAAAACCTTGGATCAGACCCAAGCACATACGAGGACTCAGAAGAGAGATACATCTATTCGTATTTCAATTGCTAAATCCTTGTCACATTCCCAACTCCCAACGAGGCCGCGGCAGAAAAGTGAAGGGGACGAGGCCGCCTCATGTGCAAGAATGCTCATTTCTCCGATAGGAATATTCGTTCCTGGAAAAGGCCATCCTGGATTGCCTCTATGAATTTGGGGGGGAACATCTCCGTTTATTTGACCTTGAATTTTTATCCAGAATGCCCATTTCACCTCTGTTTTGGCCTTGTCTCATTTTGTGAACGGGAGACACTCCTTAGTGATTCTGACGTAAACTCTTTTCTTTTAATATAGAAACGTTTTCAAACTTGTCGGGTCGTTGACGACTCGCTGTTAGGAACGCCCTCTTCTCATTCACGTAAGCGGGTGCGATACCTATTGCGGAATGAACGCAATAATTTTAACTTTGAATCAATTGAGGTAGAACATCGATGTAGTTTAATGAAGAGTATCTCGTGAAGTACTTGTACATCTTAGTTTTAGGTGTTCGATTAAAGCGTTCCATGATACTTGCTTTAATGTCTGGGTTATTGGTCGCGTTAAATTTTGTACTATTATTCGAGAGATAAGTTAGGATTTACTATTTACAAACTAACCTCCCTTATCGCTCTGAATTTTTTAAGGTTTACTTCTCGCCTTTTTTACTACCGCGAAAAATATCCTCGAATGCTATAATTACACTTTCCGGTTTCTTCGAACGTAAAGCTCTTGCCCACGAATATCGCGAAAATAAATCGATTACCATCAAAATGTACGCAAACCCACGATCGAATTTTTTCAAAGGTCTAAGGTCATTTATATCAGCCTTCTTTTCTCTTCCTCACCGAGTTGCGACGTCGTCACCGCCAAAGTTTTTACTATCGGGACCTGCACGGGGAAGTTCATGTTTGAGACTGTCAATAAATTGATCGAGCATTCTTTTATCCGAGTCCTCGGGAACCCTCTTCCCCAACACACCTTTCATTTCCTTATGCATGGTTTTCAACCTAGTTTTTGCATGACATTGATCGAAGGTCTCCGGACTCGCGACTAGCATTTTTAGCCAACTTATTTTCGGGCAAACTCATTTTCGGGCATTTATTAGGCTACCGTTATCAATGCCTAAAATTGAACCCCATAAAATTGGTAAAAAACCGCATACATGTACGTGGAGTGAGCCCTTTCTTTTTACACTAATTCTATACAAACATATGTTTAAAAATTCTGAAGAAAAATATTTTTCTTTTTCTAAGTCTATTGAGGAAAATTTCAAAATTCGGTATGTTGACGTTTCGATCCATGGTTGCCACTCTAGATTCACTGGTTGCGTCTTTATCAGAGTTCAAATGCACTAATACGATTTTCGATGAAATGACAAATTTAGTCACACGGAAGGCAGTTTATCCCTATGACAACACTGACTCGTTGAATAAACTCGATGAAACCTTGCTCCCGGAAAAGGAAAATTTTTACAACAGACTGACCGATGAATATGTATCCGACGAAGATTTTCAGCATGCAGAAAATGATTGGGACGCTTTTGAATGTGAAACACTCGGCAATTACCGCGATGTCTATCTGAAAACGACGTTACTCTTTTAGCTGAGGTTTTTGAAATTGTTAGTGACGTATACTACAGCAAGTGTAAACTAGATCCTGCGTGGTATTATACTGCTCGAGGTTTAACTTTGGATGAAATGCTCAAACACACTGATATAGAACTGGAGCTTTTGACTGACTACGACATGATTCTAATGATTGAGAATGGTATCAAGGCGGAATTTCACAATGTTGTAAAAGATACTGCGAATCGAACAATAGATACATGTCATGTCATAACTCAGATTCAGGTCCAACCTATTTGACATATCTAGGCGCGAAAAAACTCTATGGGTAGATCCATTTGACACCCTTTCCTTGCGGTAAATTTCGATGGCTAACACAGACGGATATTGATGATTTAAAGGTTGAAAATGTTCTCGAAGATGGTGAAACTAGGAATATGCTCGAAATAGATCTTGAGTACCCACAAAGGCCACACGATACACATTCAGATCTCCCACTTTGCCCGGAAAACAAAACACCACCTGGTGGTAAACAAAAACCTGTTGACGACTCGAAAATAAAAGTCAATATGTAATTCATTACGTTAACTTGAAACAAGCTTTAGAACTAGGACTGGTGCTGAAGCAGATGGATAGAGTAATCGAGTTTAGTCAACCACCTTGGTTAAAGAACAATATTGATATAAACACTGAGGAAAGAAAAATGGAAGTCAATGAATTTAAGAAGGATTTCAGCAAACTGATGTACAATGCAGTCTTCGGAAAAACAATGGAGAACGTGAGGAAACGGATGAATATGGATTAAGTGGTAAACGAAAAAGACTAAAAAAACTAAGAAATAAGTCAACATTTCTGGAAAGGGCGATTTTTTACGAGTGTTTAGTAGCCGTTCACATGCGGAAAGCAGTCACAAAAATGAATAAACCTATATGCATAGGTTTCTGTGTCTAAGACTTGAGTAAAACCTGAAAAAAACTTTCATTACAGAGAAATGCTTCCAAAATACGGGGAAAATACATCCCTTTTCTACACCAATACTGACAGCTTAGTATATGAAATAAAAACGGATGATGTGTACGGGATTTTCCACGGAACCTAGATGCATTTAACCGGTCAAATTATCCAAAGGATTACTTTTCCTTTTCCGAACAAAATCATTGTTAAATTCAAGGACAAATGCGATTGATAGCAAATGACACATTTCTTGGATCATGTAGTGAACTTTATTCGTTCAAGGTAGAGGGAGGTAAAGAAAAGACTAAAGCAAAAGGAATAACGAAAGCTTTTAAGGAAAAATGTTTAAAATTTTACGATTATGTTCAATGTCCCCGGAAAAACTCAACGGTATTCAAAAAAATGAACGTGATTCGGAGTAAAATGCACTATATTTACACCATTGACATGAATAAAGTCACGCTGAATGCGACTGACGATAAGGGATACCTTTGTAAAGACGGGATAAAAACGATTGCGTGGGGTCACTATAAAATTCTACGAAAATGTACGCATAATGATGCCTTTAACGACGCTTGAAATTATAAAAGAATGAACTTTTTAATCCAAATTTTAGTGTTTCTCATGAATTTTCCCTGGAAACATCCGTTTATCTGTATTTGTACCGGTCCCTCACGCTGCGGAAAAACCACATTTGCCACGCAGTTATTGGAAAATTTAGATTAAATTGTGAATTTTTTTAAGGAACTAGATGTTATGACGAATTACCGTACATACAATGTCACATGTATTCGTAGTCGTGCGCGAGGCGCCACTGTCCACGAGGTTAAAGCCAACTTTAAACACGTATGGTGTTTTCCCTTTGACAAATTCCAAAGAAACTGCGGGAGATGCCGCAACAGTAACTTTTAACGGAGTCATCCGCTAATGTGCATTTCAATGCAACAATTTCAGAGCGTAAAAATCATTCGCCTTGACTGGGACTCGAACCCAGATCCCTCAATATCCGGTCGAGTGCTTTAGCCACTTAAGCTACCGAGGCGTCCTCTTAAACTCTGAAATTTTGGGGCTTTTAAAGGAACTAGATGTTATGACGAATTACCGTACATACAATGTCACATGTATTCGTAGTCGTGCGCCAAAATGTGAATTGTCCGATAAGTGAAATAGTATGGTGTTGTGCTCCAAAAAGTGAACCAAGCATTAGAATACCCGTTCATTTCGAACCGAAATGCCCCTTTTCGAAGAATTTGGTGGCGTGCAAACGTACCTAATTGTTGATTTAATGAGTAAGGGGGCCTATAGCAAAGACGTTTGTAAACTTCACCAGGGGAAGCCATCACCCTAATGTCTAGGTTTTTAATTACAGAGAATAATTTTTTGTCAAAGTCAACAAGCAAGAATATTTCGTTAAATTCCTAGTTTATTGTCACTTTTAAAATCCTTGAGGTTGAGGTTACAATTTGGTCACTTAGCTAGGCAGGTTTATCCGGGAAAATCGGTAGAGTTTGAGAGGGAATATAAAGGTTTCGGATTTCGGTAAGCACATTGAGGAAAGGTTCCACTCTAGAATGAAAATTTTTCCCCAAGACGCTATGCCCCAAAACGATGAGAAGATTGAAGAATAATAAGCATAAACTTCATGCTTTAAAGAGTGAAAAGCCTTAACTACGTACAGCTACATTGAAATCTTCAGACGAGGAGTTGATCAAAGCTTTTGTGATTGTTGTTTGTATACTCTAAACAGGAATCATTAGATTGATAAGTGATTGAAAGGGAAATGTTCAAAGCATCGTAACACGTTGAGAAAGTTGGCTGAGAGAAGAATTAGTGCAAAAAAAGCGCTCACTTCTCGTACAAAAAAGCGGTTTTTCCCCCTTATTATTAGGTTCAATTTTAAGCATTCTCATCAGTGCCCTAATAGGAAAATGAATCTCCAAAAATGCGAGTTGTGAGTCCTGAGTCCTTCGATTGAACTCATGCCAAAACTAAGTTGAGCACCTTGGGCAAGGAAATGAAAGGTGTGTTGCGGAAGAGGGTTCCCAAGGACTCGGATAAATAGCTCTTGTATAAAATAATACTCGATTAATTTATTAACACAGTCTCAAACATGAACTTCCCTGTGTACGTCCCGAGAGTAAGGTAGGTAAGAGTAGGTTTCTTGGTGGTGACGAGGTCGCAACTCGGTGAGGAAGAGAAAGGAAGTCACGCCTTGAGGCAATCGCTGGCCGAAGATAGAAGAATTAATCAGGATTTTGGATGACACAAGGGAGCGCATAAGCAAAAGACCAGGTGCGATGGAAAGCGCTTCTCTAACATAAAATCGGAGAAAAGAATGAAGCTACCATCCCAAAAAAAAGACGAAAAGACGAGAGGACAGAGCAAGAAAAAAAAATCCTTCGAAATGGCGTGAGACACGACATCATAGATAGAGATTGCACCGATCCAGGTCGCCCCGCTAGTTTTTACACCGTTGAAAAAGTACACCAGGCAAATGGGGTGGGGCGAAATGCGATACGGTAATGGCTCGAAGAGAGCAGACGTTTACCCGTCACAAACCTTTGTGAATAAGTTTTCCACGTAATCAATATATAGTATTCTAATTTAACGAAAGCTAGAAGGCTGATATAAATGACCTTAGACCTTTGAAAAAATTCGATCGTGGGTTTGCGTTCATTTTGACGGTAATCGATTTATTTTCGCGATATTCGTGGGCAAGAGCTTTACGTTCGAAGAAACCGGAAAGTGTAATTATAGCATTCGAGGATATTTTTCGCGGTAGAAGTAAACCTTAAAAAATTCGGAGCGATAAGGGAGGTTAGTTTGTAAATAGTAAATCCTAACTTATCTCTCGAATAATAGTACAAAATTTAACGCGACCAATAACCCAGACATTAAAGCAAGTATCATGGAACGCTTTAATCGAACACCTAAAACTAAGATGTACAAGTACTTCACGAGATACTCTTCATTAAACTACATCGAAGGGTATAGTTTGTAGTCGAATGCGTCTAGAGTTTAATTATTCATTTGCATGGTGTATTGCTTGGGTTTTTTTTACTGCGGATAACATTAATTGACATCTTTCTATATTCTGTCGAATTTTTGCGGAGACATTGAACGTAGTCATAGAAACGCAGATATTTTTTTCTTTTCTTGCTCTATTTATACCCTTTGCCTTTTTTTCCATCCCGTCTTAATTCTTTAAATAGTAAAGTTTGCTACGTAGACCTGGAAGTTGCGTCCTATTTTTCCCATCACATTCGGCTCTGAACTTTGCAATGACTTTTCTATTCTCCGAATAGAAGGAATGATTTTTAGGAAAATATGACGTGTCAAATGCATCTACGTTATCTATTATATCTTTTTAAATGTCGTCGGTTTTAATTAGTTATATCAGACTGTCTGTATCCGTATATAAAAGTGATAAGTTAAGTCTGTATTTTGGTAGCATATTCTTAAAGTGAAATGCGTACATTGAAATTTGGCTAGATTCCAAAACTCAGAAGCCGATTCATATAGGCTTATCCTATCTTCTTGACAGCCGTCCGCATGTGAACGACCCCCAAAGATTCGCTATTAAGCGGTCTATTGAGAAATTTGGGTTTACTTATTAATTATTGGAATTGGCTTTCACTGGACACCAATTATATATTAATCCGTTTCCTCACGTTCTCCATCGTCTTCCCGAAAACGAAATTAATCATTAGCTAGTAGAAGTCTTTTTGGAAATCGTTTTGGGCAACCTTTCGTCGGTCGGTATTCAGGTAAATGTATGAATAACCACGGGGATTGACTAAACTCGGTCAATCAATATACATTTTTGGGTAAGAGACCTAGGGATAGAGCCTGTTTCAAGTTAACGAAGTGGATGACATATTTTTCTTTGTTTTCAAGCGTTATAAGACACTTGATTTTTTCCAACACACAACCTTGTTTTCGGGGCATAAAAGTAAATCGGAATGGCTATCATGAAGCACTTGTGGGTACTCTAAATCAACTTTGAAGATGTAGTCCGTTTGATTCTCATCGGATGCGTATTCAAAATTTAAACATTCAATCTCCTCTGCCTTTTACCATCTGAAATTACCGTACGAGAGCAGTCTAAAAAGAGCCCACCCTTATAGGTTGTTAGCATCTAAATATGTCAAGTACGACGAGTCTGAATTGTGGTCACGACCGGACATGTATTTATTGTTCGATTCGCAAAAACGCTTGTAGCACTTTTAATCTCCACGGCGCATGCCGGTCTCGATCATTAGTAGCATGGTGTAGTTCTTCAATAGCTCGAGTTCAATTTCGGTATGTTTTAGCATCGCGTCGAAAGTCAACCCCGGTGATGTGTAACACCTCGCGGGATCGAGTTTGGACGCGTTGTAGCATACGTTGCGGAAATTTTCGAAAACATCTGCCAAAAGGGTTACTTCACTTTTAAGGTGAACATAACTGTAATCACCTGATGTCTTGCACTAAAATGTTTCCCAAACGTTGCATACATGTGTGTGATCTATGTCAGAAATCTCTTCGAATCGATTGTATAACTTAACATTACTTGAGGGTGATTGTTCTTCGAGTCGTTTGATTGAATCCTCGTAGCCGTAGAAATAGACCCCCTTTCGAGTAACGGAGCTGAACGGAACAGAACTGAATGGAGTAGAACAGAACGAAATTGATCTGAACTTAACCTAACAGAACTGAACTGCACGGATCTCAACTGAACCTAACTGAACTGAACTAAACCTAACTGAACTAATCGGAACTGAACTGAATTGAGCTTAACGGAGCTGAACGGAACAGAACTGAACTCTACTGAACGGAACTCCACTGAACTCCACTTATCGTTGATATGTGGATGAGAAATTGAGATCTTATCGAAAAAACTGTGTAACGCAACGGATTGCGTGCATATATTTGGCTGACAAATGAATTAAAATGGAGACAAACACATGTATGCACTGGACTCAGATTCTATGTACACATTCTTCAATCGAATGATAAACAGCGAAAACTCGTCTCTTGTTTAGCACAAACGCCTTTAATAAAAGCTAAAATGTAATCGTTTCGATTCAATGGGAATAAAACACCTATCGGGGTGAGTAAAAATCGTACTTCAAAGATAACATAATTCCCACCTTTCCAGCATTCCAGCAAAAAATACTGTACTAAGGTTTTTTGAGGACTTTTGCCGTTCTTGGGAGCAGGTGACACAAAATTCACATCCATTTATTACCCAACGAAAAAATATTGATGCCACCCGCTTTAAATTATTCAAAGGAATTTGAATTTATTATCTCAGTGCTACAAAAGGGAGTGTTTTCATTAAAGTTTCCAAAAAAATTGTGCCTGATCATAAATATCATTAAGAGACTTGTTTACCAGAATTGTAATCACATGCACAAAAGCAAAGAAACATTCAGTTTTGGCCAAAGAAGACTTGTTTACGGAAAAAGTTCAATTTAATAACACCAGTGAACTTCTCTCGATTAGTTATATGGTCTTTCTTTGCAAGATTGCGTCCCTTATGTATGCAATTGTGGAAAACAAACAAACACTCGGCACATCGACGATTAAACAGCCGGAATTCCATAAACGTATTCACGCAGTCTGAACACACGATACCAGGGGTAACTTGCATCCTCCACAACCTAATTACACATATCATTTAGAGATATTAGCAACAGAATGCACGAAACGACTCTTGCCAATAAAGAAACATACTTTTTGACATCGGTGTACGGAATGTACTACAACCCGATTACTTATTGATTTAACCAAACATTTCCTACAAACGTAAATAAAAAAGAAGCCATTTGATACAAATAGACTTACTTCAAAAAATCCTCTATGGTATTTTCCAACATGTATACCTATTTATTTATTAACCTCGTCGAAAATATTGATGAACAGTCCCACTCTATTTCAACACAATCTGCAGAATTCGAAATTGGTTTTATCACACATTGTGAAAGTTTTAAATTACTCCAAATGATTAATTATATACTATAAACTAGAAGGGAGTCGAAACTTGTTACGCAGCTTAAGGTAAAATAAACAAGTTTACACACAAATTTATGGAGACACTGTTATCCTACACAATGAATCCTCGTGGAAAATATCTTGAAGGATTTTTATCTATAATTGCTATGCTGGACAGAAGCGGTAACTAAGATAAACCAAAAAAAGTTTTTTCTGCATTTTGAACAGGAGTTATCAAAGGGAGAGGTGTGAGAGAGTGAGAGGATAAAATAAACTATATAAGTTTACCATAAACAAACAATCACCATGCTCAAAGGAGGCTGTTGCATTTTCCAATAACTGTGGGTCCATGCATCATCTGATCCTATAATGAGGCGGCTCCAGAGGCATCTGACTCCAATGGGGCAACTATTTTAAAGTGATGTTTCTTTGAATAAATATACTATCGAGGAAGGCAACGGAAAACTGCCTCAGTTATTATACTAAAGGCTGGAATAATGGAGAGTAAAGACGGACGACTGAAAGTGTGCAAGGTAGCAGATATTGAAGATATTTCAAAAAATGTGATAAATCACATATCAACTGAAAACTTAGACATGAGAAAGCTGTGTGCAAAATGGGTGCTGTGTTTCCTCGCACGCGAGCAAAACCAGGTTCCTGAAGAAGTTTCAATCGAGTGCTTGACAAAGTTTCACACCAGAAAAGCATAATTTATGTGAAATTTCATAACTATGGATGAAATATGGGTGCATTACTCCACACTCTTGGAAAGAGAACATTCAAAATAATGGAAAAAAGAGAGAAAACTGGCTGCAAAGAAGGCGAAAACCGTTTCTTCTGCGGCGAAGATCATGGCATTGGTTATTTGGGAGGGACAAAAGAAGGCGCATCAATTACATCAATGTGTATGTTAACAGCCAAATACCGGTAAATATGTTTCATGGTGAATAAAAAAATGATAAATATTAACTTTCGGCCATTGAAAATGGTTTGAACCAACTTCAGTACAAATACTGCCTTTTAAAAACAACGGGACCGCGTCAACGTTCCAAGAATTATTTTAACACTTATTCAGAAAGGAACCGAATGGAAACACGGCACAGTTTGACTTGTTATATGTTGATACTACTCTAGAGCTACAACGCATATTAACTAATGCTTGCATAAATGCATGGTTATTCAATCGTTTGGACTTCACAAACAAGGTCTTTCTGAATCTTTGAACCCGGTTGTTTCGGATGAATGAACTTATAGGAACTAATAATTTCTTTCTATTTAAACTTCATTTCAAACAATGCCTGCCACACTGCATCACCTGATTGACAAATAAAAATGTTAATTTTTATTTTCCATTTCTCAATGATAGATTACTACTTATCACCCCGAAATATCTGTGACCAGGATGAAATTAGTCCCTTTCTATATCATTAGCTTTGCATTACAAAAGACATTCTAAAATGAATGAACAGTTGAAGAACGAAATGCAAGTGCCAAGCTATAAATTGTTTTCTTGGTTCTTTCGCTTATTTTTATGTTTTTAACACTATTTCACGTAAGTTTTGTCATATGGCTTACATGTTTTTACGTTACAATATCCAGATAAGTATTAGAAGTACTCTCACACCTTCAGAATATGCGATTTACAAGTGCGATTGGCAAGTGGAAAGATGCAGAGTTCAAAATCCCGGTTTAGGAAATACGTTTGCATTCGTGATCTGCTTGATTCCACCTTCCCCACCCTTCCAGTGTGAGTCCTTTATGTGTGTTCCTATCCCTTTTCCTTATATCTATTTCTATATAAAAGAGTATATGTGTATAAACTCATACATAATATATATTATATAGCTATATTTAACACATGTTCGTTCGCCGGTTTCCGTGGCAATGAGTGGGTGATTTCCATATTTTTCGGTCTGCGTCCGCGTATGTTATTTAAATTCATAACAGTTTCGCCGGCTATCCTGCTGGCGTCCAGGGCCAATACCGGGAAATTTCTTTGGTCAATCAGGGAACGTCCTCATATTTGCGCGGAATAATTCTTTTCCGCGCACTGTGGAGTGGATATCCATCCTCTCTGTTAAAGTTTTCTGGCCTATAAACGATTTCAGTGGCCTCTCTAATTATCTTCGGGAAGTACATTTCTTCTTTTGCTATTATTTTAGCGTCTTCAAACAGAATAATGTCCGGGTTCACTCCAGACTTGCTCCAAAGTTCATCTTGTGGTCCAGGTAGGGTGTCAGCTATCATCCTTCCTTAAATCACTCACGATTCCTTCCGAAGTCCCTGCGATGAAGGGGATGTAAATGTAAGCCTTCGGTCGTGTTCTGGAGTCTTCCTTCCTGTCAGGAACAGCGGTGGTTTGTGTTTTCTTTTCTTCTTTCTCGGCCCTTTATTTGATCATATGAGCGGTGTATCCATTCCTTTGCAGGCCTGTTGTAAAGTGTTTCTTCTCGTTTGCAATAGAATTGGAGTCATATATTTTATATGCTCGGTTGACAAGTGTGTCTACCAGTGAGGTCTTCTGACTGGGATGGTGGCGCGATGCAGCATTAAGGTAGCGGTCGGTGTATTGACTGGGGTTCCTGTATACTCTGTGTCCAAGCCTCACATTCCTTTTATTTCTCTTCACCATGACGTCCAAGAAGGGCAGTTTATGATCCTATTCCACCTCCATAGTGAAGTGAATGGCTTGATGCTGTGAGTTCAGATGTTTCAGGAACTTTTTTAACTCTCCCTCACCGTGCGAACAAAAGACAAAAATGTCGTCAACATATCTTACCCACAGTGAGGGCCGCCTGTCGCATTCACTATGGCCAAATGTTTAGCAGTATCCAAACTCATCATATGGGACGAATGCACGATAGCGCACGAACGCGCTTTGGAAGAACTTAACCGGACATTGAAAAATCTGCGCAATGACTTGAAATGCTTTTGAGGCAATGCTTTGATGCCAATGAAACAAACGCTTGCCCCAAATCATCAAACCTCTGGCGCTACGTGAAGAATCTACAACCATCAACAAACATTAAGGTTGAATTGCTGAACCATCCATCTGCTGAAGATCTCTACAAGTAAGATAATCTCTACAAGTTATCGGTAATAACCCCGTTTCTGTCGACGAATGGAGCGGATTGACATCATTTTCTTGAAATTTTCGCAATAACGTTTCATCGAAAGATAAGCTCATCGAAAATATTTTCCCGAAAATCATTGAAAACTACAAAAATCAGAAATGATCGAGTAAGCGAGCAATTTTGGCGACTATGGTTAAATATGTGATTTACTTAAACTTTGTTATTCAGTATCAAATCTTTGGTAATCTGCAATCATTCTAATATATTGACTGTGTAGCAAACAAAGACGATAACACCAACTATTAATCTGAATTTTTAAACTCCTTGGATGTGCCTGGCTGACCACCGCAAAATTTACAGCAGAAGGTTGGCTGGGTGGTCATGATGCTACTGAACATAAATTAACCAAAACTATGCAATGGAACCATTTTTGTTTAAAAATATTAATGATTCATATAATTCACGTGAACTCAAAGGTAAACTCTAAGTTGAAAAAGTTCTCATTCCGAGGATTCCCATGATCCTAACCGATATGTCTTTTGAGTTTAAACGAATTCAGTTTTCTTTTCAATTTATTAATTTTTCGTAATTTTGTTGAAATATTTCCTTTTTTATTAGAACAATTGAAGCACAATTATTGTAAGCACAAGTGTCCTTGATTTATAAATAGTTTAACTAAACTGTTCACATATTGTTATGCGGTACGAAGTTCACCGCGACAGCTCGTATAATACATTCAAAAAATTACACGCTAATATCAGATTTTGAAACCCAAACGGAATTCATAAACTATCAGTTATTCTAAAAACGAAACGGCCTCACTACCAGATTCCGGAATATCTGGGGCGAAGTGTGGCATATGACACACAAATAATACGTTCGAAAGACAACACGCAATTTTAATTTTAGGTACAGGAAACAGTTGTCTGAACAATGGAACGTCTATATTGAAAATCCTGACGTCAGAGTACACATTTTCGAAATTTCCCAGCAGATTATTCTTCCGGATTCATCGCTATATAGGCACACGTATAACCTCAAACACGACGCCACTGAGAATTTAAAATGTAAATGGTAGGAGTAAGTATATCTTGATGAATAGAAATCATTATACGCGAAACGGTTTATCCAAAGAAGAACTGGTCCGTAATGATCTTAATAGCTCGATAATTATATTTATGTCTTCAGAATATCACTTGCCCCTACACATGGTGTCGCAAGTAATTACGATTATTGATTACATTTTCAGCAACAATGATTCTCCATTGCAAAAGGAATTGTAAGACAATCTTTTCAAATAATCATTTTAAGGAAGAAATATTTTTAGGAGAAATGTGCAGTGGGAGTAGGTATCGAAGGAACGAGGTAGAGAGGGACGCTTAAATATGACCATCCATGACAGAGGTCAATTGGAAGTAGACGTCCTTACGACTGATCAATGTATACATAGAAAACATGTGTACATAAGATATTTTAAGGAATTGAAAAGTCTCAACTTACCATTGTTCCTATTTGTTGGATTCTCCGAAGTTCAATTTCCTAGGGATCCTAATTTCATTCCTACACTTCCAGACATTTCCCCGCCTCTCTCTCCAACCACAGTGTGCCTTTTCTTCCCTTTACATGAAGCCATTGTCCAAACACACACTCATACTAATTGCATCACTGACCTGAAATTTAAAAACAGGTTAAATAATAACAATTCTAACACTTCCAAATGTGAGGGAATATGTTTCCATTTTTATCATAAAGAGAGCTTTCACAAGAATGCCGAAACACTTATAATTACGACTTTGAGCGATAAACCAAGTTGGTTTTATTGAATAAGAAACTATATCCGGTTAGGGTTATAATTAAATTATTTGCAAGTCATTGTGCTTCTATTGATGAAAATGCTAAATGTATGTCCAAGAGCAGTCGTCTGAAGTGCAGATATGTAAGTTCGAAACACGGAATTCATCGTCACTAACTAAGCAAATTCACCCAAAGAGAAAGTTTTCAACTCTGGTCCGATCAAGAGAAAGACTCGTAGTAAAATGGGGCGAAAGGCACTGGAGGACTCTTAGCACGCACTGATATTGCCTCTTAACTAGGAGCGCGTAGGCTGAAAATAATTCAACCAACACCGCTTTCTTGCGTCAAGCGTCCACACAGTTAGACTCCAGTTCCTTAAAGTTTGATTGATATCTGAGATTACCCTTTAAATGAGAATGGAAGCAAAATGCAATGGGATATGACGAGTACTTTTGTTGTAAAAAGTAGCGACACTAAAAAATCTTGGTTGTAATAAGTGTGAATGACTGCAGAATACTAAATGTCTAAAAATATTAAGTGTAAATGAATTTGCATTAGAAAGTAGACTGTGATTTTGGTTCCATGGCGTAAAACGGTTAAATCAGCAATCTTAGTGGCGAAACTTTAGAACTACGTATCGTGTATCATCTCGCACCACAATCGCTCCGTCTTCTCGGCATTAATGACAAACCCAATGTAAGGGCATTATTTCCTGTTTCATTTTAAATTATGATGAAATTTCACTTTTCACTAGGATACATCGAAGAGATAAGTTCCTAGCAAAAGCACGCCTAAATCAGTCAACACATCGTGTTCAGTAATCACGAGGGAATTTACATCCGTCACGATCGCCGCAACAATAGTATAACTAACTAGAACTGAACTGAGTTTCACCCTTTTTCACAATTGCAACACATAGCATAGGTCAACTAACATTAATCACTAAAGACGCAAATATTAGACTAGTACACACTCACCTCCGTCCAGCACGAGGACACGTGACCATCTGAAGGGATTAGTTAATCGAAGGAATGGCAGGTGGCGAAAACCGTTGGATGACGTCATTTTAAAAATTTGAAAATGTACCACGAAGTTAAAGTTTACAAATTAAATTACATCTACATAAAATATTCCCATTAAAATTTTGGGCATTAAATTTTAAAACAATTTTCTCCTTACTAATTAATAGTTTTTGTTCAAAATTATTTTTGTTTAGTATTTCAATTAAACACCTCAGTACAGTTTATTACCACCAGATGGCGCGAAGGGAAACAGATTTCCACTTGCACATGCTAACTCGGGACGTTGATTACGACACGGCGAAGGCGCGCGATTGCACAGAGACGCGTAACTGAGAAATATCAAGTCGGATTTTGGCCCATCCTTTGCTTCTACCAGAGGATTTCCTACGGTCCCTTCTGCTGATAAGTGGAATAATTCCTTTCTCTTGAATACATCTCGGTTACTTAATATTTTAAGGACAACGTACTTCTAAAAAAAAGCCGTTCTTGACGGACGTTCCTTCGAAAAACCAAAGGTAGAACCTCCAGACACTTACAGTTGATATTTTCGGAAGTGACCAAACGGACATTCAACGTTGAAAAGAGCAGAAGTTAATTTTTTCCCTGTCAGAACATGGCTTGACAATTTCACAGCTGAATGTTGGCATTTTACTGACGAGATTTTAAGGAAAACTGGGGGGCAATAGGATTTCCTTAAAGACGTAATTTTCCTTTGCTAGCCTGAAATATATTCCAAGAGACATGCAGCGTACGCCATTATGTTGACCTCATACGTATTCATTCTGATTTTTCTTTTGTGTGTTATTTCGTATGTTCTACTGACTGTTAATATTCACTAGTTTTATCGTCCCTGGTGTTCTGCATGTTTTTATGCGATAAATATACAGAGTTATGCTTGTTTTATGTGGAAAGAAGAAATTTATGACGCCAATTACGTAGAGCAGAAAGCTTACTTGGAGAATAACGTTACCTCTTGCCATGTAAATGACTTTAATGGAAATAAAACGATTAAATTCCCTTAATTTGGTGTTTGGATGCCGGTTTAAAGTGTAATTTCACCAATTTCGGTGGCCTGTTTGATTTTAGCGTGTTTATATTCCTGGAGAAGTGTCAAGTTAAGGAAGTTCTTATGGCTCGGAAGAAGAAATATAACCGTAAGTGCAGTCCGAAAACTAGAAGGTCTTGAATTAGCGGAACATTACGAGAATACAAGGATATAATTATTCATCCCTAGAATACAAGTCGAGAGTGACTGTAAGTAGCGTGCATTAAACCATGTTCCTTTATGCTTGGTAAATTTATATTCCCCACTCAAACACCCTTCGCAATATTCCCTTATAAGGTTATGTCTTAACAAAATCAGCCCAATATTATTCTGCGAAAAGACACCTACGTATACTCTCCCCACAAATAAAGCAAGATGGCCTTGACCTTGTATTGTGGGGATGAAAATGGTGCAGTGACTACTGTAATGGCTTCCCACTCAGGGGGCCCGGGTTCAAATCCCGGCGATGTTGAATATTTTAGAGATATTTTCATCCCCACTTGAAGTGCCTTGTGGATGGCCACTTTGAGTGAGTTTGCCGTCCACCAGATGGGACTTTAAGCTGCGGACCCTTCTACACCTTTCGGTATGATTAGGCTAATGCCGACGCCTGGCTTCTCTCCACCTTTCATCCTTTCTTGTCCATCCCCAATGGCGCTAATGACCTCGGATAGCCCATCCCTAAATACTACTACTACTTCTGCATAGTGATTGGACTCCGTTGGGTGTTTTAATGTAAGGAAGCTAACACTCTCCAGGTCGGGGTTATGTATCGTGCACATCGGTGTTATTTATTTAGAGCAAATCCGCTCATGGGTACCTGGGGGCTTTCTTCCTTATTGTAATAAAGTGATTGTGGCACCGGTGTTCTTACTACGCCCATACTTCCCAATTCCCTGAAAATCCCACCGCTTCCAAATCTTAATCACTTATCTCTTACGACAGGAATGTCCTCAACTCGTCCCCCTCCCAACCAGTAATAACACTCACTCTATTAGAACCAATAAAAGATGTTTACTTCACAGGAATTTATTTTATACTCTCTCGTATATTGACCTTTCATTTTACTCTGTCCCTAATTTAATTCCCGTCCTCATTTTTTATTCGAATCGAATCGGCTATTTTCTCTAGCTGTTTATGTTAACGTTAGAATGTACTGATTTTTTTGTTATACCCAGATATTTACGATTTATTTACTGTCATCATAATGCTATTGTTTTTATTACCTAATAACCAAAGTAAGACAGTCACCTCTTGCTCCATTTTTAATGGTTGGTGGGTGATATTCAGTTGAGTTCAGTTCAGTCAATTATGAGAAGCGTGGTTAACCTTCATAATGTGTAATAAAACTGAATTTAAAGTAGGCAGATTGTGTTTCAACAGTTTTGGACTTTTGACGAATGTATTTGGCATTAATAATTAATCACAATTCATGCCGGAAAAGACTATAAACGACTTAATATACATTAAAGGAAATTGTAATTTATCCTTGTGATGTATATCCTTAAATTATATTTTAAGAAATCTTTAGTTAAATGAGTTAACTTTTGGCTGATATATCTGTGCAATATTTTCAAACAGTATATTCTTATTTGGGAGAAAGGATTTGGTTGGATTCTGTAGTTATTTTCTTTATATGAAATTTTTAATAATTTTTGGAGGATGCAAGTTACCCCTGGTTTTTTTCCAACTGCATTGAGAAGCTTACGGAATTCCGGCTGTTTAAGCATTGATGTAACGAGTGTTTGTCTGTTTTCTACAATTGCATCCAAAAGCGGTGCAATTCTGCTGCTTAACCAATTGATAGAAGGTCAGTTTTATCCATTAAATTTAGCCACTTCAAATGTGGGAATATATTAGGGCAAAAATTAATATTTCATTACATCTCCTTAAATAACCATGTAGTTAAACCAGTTTATCATCTTAAAGATCATTGTAATCAATTGTAAGGATTTTTAAGGCTTGAGGAAGGACTATCTTAGAACAGGGGAAAATGGAGCATTGAAATTATAATTTAATTTTTCAGATAGTTTATCCGTAAAGATGATTTTCTTTGTTTTAAAGTTTAAAAAATACAGTTTCACTGACTATTTAAAATGAACATCAAAAATCTCTTAGAGGATGAGTGGAAAATAGGAGTTTTGAATGAATGATATAGGTAATAATTTTCTCTTCTTTTAATTTTTTTTAATTCAGTATAAGTCCGAAAACAGCGCATTCTGGCCTAAACATCGAACTATTAACAACGATAACAATGATCAAATATACAAACACCCAAGCCCTATGTGGAGAAAAACTCACCCAGGCGGGAATCGAACCCGCGACCCTTGGAGACGAGGCAGACGAGGACGTTACCCCGCCTCCACCGGGTTACTTGCTGACTGAGTTTTACTCTTAACTCTTACCTTTACTATAAGTTCTTTTCATAAACTCGCACTGAGGCTTCCCAATGGTTCTGTTTATCTTCAGGTAATTATCTCATTATATTTTTTTAGTCTCTACTCTGGCTAATACTGTATTTTTGGGCTATAATAATAATATACAAGAGCATTCTACTTCTGTATCTTACCAAAACTTATACTTAAATTTTAGTCCACCATGTAGCAATATTTATCCATTTTATGGACAGTCGATGCAAACAATTAAATAACCTGCATTCATACATTTTTTGTTTTTAAAAAAAAGATTAGTCCCTGATAGTTTTATTGCCAGAATGATATAAAGCAGTTTAGCCAGAGGGACTTGTTCCCCAAATGCTTTTATTTTAAAATGTTTACTATATGATATTAATGATTTATAACATTGTCGGTAAGTTGCTCAGGAATGGCCACCCTTCCCACAAGCAGCTTCCTTTAATTTGGCTTGAAGTGTACGAAGAACACTGCCTGAAATCGTGAGTCGATGGAGGATATGTTCCAGAGCATCGAGGAAGAGATGAGTTCGATGGTCGATCGCCCTTTGTTAGCAAAGGAGAGTGCGTGGAAGTTGTCGCAGTGAAGCCAGTTTGCTACATGGACCATAAAGAATCGCAAGTGCATTACTATACCATGGACCATATCCGAGGCACCCACCTGAGAGTGATCAAATTTGTACTCAGATTTGAAGGTGAAAAGATTGTATATTAAATTAAATAAAGGTTTATTATTGGACATTGTGTGTTTTTTATTTCTCATTTAATGGAATATAAGGTTAGAAATAAAACAATAATATGGATTTTACAATGAATGAAAGCATAAGTACATTTTTACTAGTTCTGATAACAATAATATTAATTTTTTTATTTACAATTTTTATTTTGAATACACCATTTAGCCAACTTGAAATAGTTTTTCCTTGCAAATTGTGAGGTATTCTGGTGTGCAGGTTACAAGCATCCCTCATGCGTAGTTAATTTCTTGAGCGAGGAAAGCCGTACAGCTCGAGATTAGCAACACAAATCACCTCGGGAAGAAGACCAGTTAAGAAAGATGACTTTTACACACCCTTGGTAAAATAAATATTTATAATACCTCATATAATTGTATAACATTAACTCCAATTCAAAATAATCCACGTCTCCAGAATATTCTGTCAAGCGGTGATAAATGTTTCGCAACCAGGTTGACTCTTTAGTAAAAAAATTCTCGCCAGTGATTTAAATTACCACGCATTGCAACATTTGTTCCGGACAGCGATAATGGCCAATTCCTTGACAATACATTTTCCATCGCTGGCTATAAAACCTTGAAATTTAATAATGGCACTCATCCTGATGTATGTCAACTTACAAGAATTTGCACCCAATGCCAGGGGTTGAACTTACATCAAGAACTTTTAACTCACAGAACTTTGATTCGTGCCAGAGGTTAAAAAGTCTTAAATTTACACAAAGGCTGACAACTTTGTTTTGTTATCAGCCAAATCATACGCTATGAGTACCATTTCCAATTCAAGCCTTTGTTTATCACAATTTGTGATATTATTTGCTAATTTATTTGCGAGAAAATGGTTTTATTTTTTGACGACTCTCCGAAAGCTTCTAAGGAAATAGATTTATCAGTTACGAGAGTTGTATTAGAGCCCCCAACTCAAGTTGATGGTGTTTTTCGTTAAATTGCTTTTCACAACCAAATGTCTCCTCCGAAAGGAATTAGCATATTCCAAGCAGGGTGATGTTAACACAACTTTTTCTCCCTTATAAAAGTACACATTTATAGTCTCTATGGAATTCCCACTCACCTTGTGAAAATGTTGCACTTTTTTACCGTTAAATTGAACCACTGATTCAAAGTCACTTCCGTAACCAATGCACACGCTCTTCTTACCACATAGAGAGCGGGAATGTTTGCGTAACATTATTCATCGAACACACGAAAAATGAAGGAAAACGATCGTTTTTTCGAGAGGAAACCAATTTACAGACGCGATTTTAATTGGTTAGCCATATTTTCCGATGAAAAAGTCAAGGAATGGGGAAAAATATTCGGCAAAATTCTTGTTTGGAGAATATTAAGAGAAAATACGTGATTTCATTAGAAACACGAAAAATAATTTAAAAAGTCCTATTTTTCAACACCGAACCATAACACGTAGAAGGTTGGAATTTTTACGTCGTATTTTTAACACAATTAACTCACGAATGTTAAAAAAAGATGGCACTAATTTTGAAAAGGAAAAAAATTAAGAAAAATGCTTTCAATTTCATAGAAAACACGAAAAATGAAGATAAACGGTCGTTTTTTCAAAAGAAAACAAAGTCACAGACGCGATTAGAGTAGCAAGGCCATATTTTGCGATGAAATACTCAAAAAATTGAGAAATTAGGAACACAAACTACTTGAAAGGAAAAATTAACAGAAAAAAGTGATTTAATTATTTATTAATTTATTATTCAGTATTACTCTGTAAATAGGATATTTTGTCCTTTACAACGGACTATTAACAATGGTCACATTTAAAACACCCAAGCCCTAGGGGAAGGAAAACCCACCCAGGCGGAATTCGAACCCACGATCCTTGGAATGGCAGACGAGGACGTTACCCCGCCACCAATGTGGTCGGCAACCCTTCATTAGAAACACGAAAAATGAAGGAAAACGATGGTTTTATCGAAAGGAAACAATTTCATAGTCGCGATTTGAATTGCAACGAACCGTTTTGCGATTAAAAACTCAACAAACGGGGTACAAAGGTGAATATACTACAAAATAGGATAATATTAAGTGCAAATACGTGATTTCCTTAGAAACACGAAAAATGAATAAAAAAGATCTATTTTTCAAGTCATAAACTTAAAATGCAGAAGGTTGGAATAAGTACGTCGTATTTTTAGAGGAACAACTACTCTAATGGTAAAACAAGCTGGTAAAAAATTTAAAAGGAAAAATATTGAGAAAAAATTCACAATTTCTTAGAAAACACAAAAAATATATGAAACCGGTCGTTTTTTAAGAAACGAATCAATTCACACAAGCGATTTCAATTGAAGCGCTATATTTTGCGATGAAAAACTCAACGAATGGGGAATAAGAGTGAAAAAAACTTATGATATGGAAAACATTAAGTGGAATTTATTAGGAACTCGAAAAGTTAATACAAAATATCTATTTTTTAAGAGCAAACCATTACACATAGAAGGTTGGAATTTTGGCGTGGTATTATTAGACGAATAGAACATCGATGGTATTAAAACCTTGTTTAAAAGCGAAAGAGGAAAACAATTAAGAGGAAATACGCGATTTCAGCGAAAACACGAGAAATGAAGAAAAACGGTCGTTTGGCGTTGCAATTCAAATCGCGTCTTTGAATTGGTTCGCTCTCTAAAAAATCACCGTTTACCTTCATTTTTCGTGTTTTCGCTGAATTCGCGTATTTTATCCCAATTGTTTTTCCTTTTTTGTAATTTTGCAAGCTTTTTTCACTATTAGTTTAATTCTTCGTCTAAAAATACGACATGAAAATTCTAACCTTATGCGTGGTATACTTTGTTAATTAAAAATTAGATCTTTTACTAATTTTCGTGTTTCCAATAAAATGACATTTTTCACTTAATATTTTCCATTTACGTAATTTGTCCATCTATGCCCCCAAATTGATTAGTTTTCTATTGCAAAATATGGCGTCGCAATTTCAATCTTGTGCGTGATTTAGTTCGCTCGTGCGTTCGAGCGAGGAAATTTACAGTCGCGAATTGAATTTGCGTCGTATTATTAGACGAATAACATAGTGATGGTAAAAAAAAGCTAAAAGAGAAAACATTTGACAGAAAATATGCGATTTCAACGAAAATACGAAAAATAAAGAAAAACGAACGTTTTTGCGAGAGGAAACAAATTCACAGACTCGATTTAAATTGCAGCGCCATATTTTGCCATAGAAAACTCAACAAATTGGGGACAAAGATGGACAAATTACGTATAGGGAAAATATAAAGTGAAAATATGTGATATTATTGGAAACATGACTATGAGTAAAAAGATCTATTTTTCAATGAACATTGTACCACCTATAAAGTTAGAATTTTTACGTCGTATTTCTAGACGAAGAAATAAACAAATGTTGAAAAAACGTAAATTTACTGAAAAGGGAGAAAAAGGTAAAAAATACGCGAATTCGTCGAAACCACGAAAGTCGAAGTTAACGGTGGTTATTTTAGACAGCGAACCAATTCAATAACTCGATTTGAACTGCAACGCCATAAATTGCGATACAAATTTCAGCGAATGAGAAACAGAGGTGGACAAATTAGAATTCATTCCCAGAATTATAGGGGGTTTGATAAAAGACTAGCATGAAACAACCGTCTTCGAACATGTCGTACGTGATATGATTACCTCTATCAGCGTACTTTATTCCAATACCCGAAAATAATGTATCGTTATCTACCATTGCAAAAACGATTGCGTTAGGTATCCGTCCAACAATAGCATTATCGATAATTACTGTTCGACCTCCGGCAGGTATAGTAAAAGTCTTTAGTTCAGTTCTTTTGTAGTGATATCTTGCATTTTCTTTCTCTATTATTTTACTATGCGCCACCAATAAGGACGGATGGATTTAAAAATGATGCACGTAAAGGTAGCGTTGAAAATTTTCAAAACTCCTTCTTCTCCCACCATGAGATAGAAGGTGCAAGCATCAACTTAATTTCCACATTGACTCGATCCAGGAATACTTGAGATTGATTGAACACGTCCACATGCAATTTACCGAATAGTTCCACATCGGCGCTATTCTTGAACCATGATTTTCGTTTCAGGTACCTTGCATTGGAAGAATCCGACTTATCGATATCATTTCCCGGATCCAATTCCCAGCCTACATTACGCAGGCGCGTTCTGCTCGCAGTGACCCCATAGTTTAACAAGTTTTTGAAATAGCTCCTATAGTGGTAATTATCTTCGGAAGGTTTGACAAGATTTCTATTGAAGTTTACATTACACTGTTCAAATAGAGAATGGAGGAGATTGCTAACGACCCCTGGCTGATTGGTATCACTCTCGGTAAAGTCAGTTAAATTGTTTTTAGTTTCACTTTAGGTTCTAGATAAACGCTATTCAAGTCACTGAACGAATCTTCAGAATCATTGTTTAGAAATTCGATAACGGATCAATTGTCCAACAAAGATATGGGTTTATATGATACAAGTCGCTTCGAGAGAATGTTCGTCTGTATCGAAAAATTGGGTTGGAATATGTCCAGCGAACTCAGCATGTGCTCACTCATTATGAATAAATATCACTCAGCGCGACCTTTTCTCGTTTCCGCCTTCTAGTCGAAGGCTGATGTTTCTTACCACCAACGGGTTTTATTTTATTTAGCCTTGGACGTTTCACCAGCCTCAATCGTTCACCAGTAATACCTTTCAACTTATCCTCGGCCTTGCATTTCAAGTTCTGCCCCACCTTTTTTATTCTACTGCAGAGTATATCCTTTACCGGCTTAGTCCCAAGGTCTGCGAGAGCTGCGGCCCCCGAACTCGCGGTCTCCTTGCCCACGGCTTTTATTCAGCTAAATAGTTACGGCTTGGAAACCGCCACAATACCGCCAGACACTACCTATTCCCCGTCCCTTTTGTATTCGATATGAAGCTCTATAAATGAGACCAATCTCACCTCCCACCTTTTTTGCATAATATGCAAAGTAACGCTCCCGTGTTGGAGCCATCTCGAAAGCTTAGTGATTCGTAAACTATAATTACTTCATATTTATAAAATGTAATGCAACGATTGATGACTGAGATCTTGCGTGAAATGGAATGGGCTACCTGAGTTTATCAGTCATTTATATTTCCACACTCCATGTTGTTTCTCCCCACGGGAAAATAGTAGATTGGATTGAATGTTTGATGTCTGCCGACCTCTAGATTTACTATGCGTCGGTGAATCTCCTATTAACTTTGGGTTTCATCACATCCACGCATAAATAAATATTCGATGACAACAACGACGACGCTGTTTCCCTTTTCACCACGCCACTCTTTTTTATCTTACCACCCTGAGCAACATAGCCTGTCAATAGTTTTGGAAGTCCTGAAGAATAAAATATTTACTCCATGGAAAAGTAAAAAGCAACTCGCTCCAATAATGTCCTCCCTTATATAGTTTTGCCTTGTGTAGTGAAAAGTAGAGAGTTTTAATGTATAAATCACGAAACGAGTCATACACACCATGAAGTAAAGTGTACGTTAATTCTTTACCTTTGATTACCACACCAGAAATAGCCGCTGGTTTAATTCAGAAGGATTATCTATCAATTGAATCAATCAATTGGAGATCTTATTTATCACGAGCCAATTCCTTTACTAGTGATTTTCGATCAATTTCATTCGGTTCAAGGTATGGTTTAAGGTAAGCCCGTCCAAAGATTTTTATGTACCATTAGGTATCACAAAGAACAAAGCATTATTCAATTTTATTTTAACCTCAATGTCATCCTGTGGTCCACCATTTTCCCCGCGAGCCACCAACTCTTCAATTTGCGTTATATATCACCTTTTTTCCCGGCGGAACGCCTCTTTTTCTTGCGACAGAGTTCCAGCGTCTTCAATTTCTTCTTTTATTTCACCGGAAAGAGTTTTAGTACCCGTCCCTGGAAACGAAATTTCAGCAAGACCCACGTATCAATCATCATTTCCTGAATCGAATGAAAGAAAGAAAGAAAATCCAAGATGGCGAATTTCAGCAACGACTTTTCTTACCGGAGAAATGAGCCTTTTGGCGATATTCAAGGCAAATGAAAGGTGACAGTACCCCCCTCCACAATCCACAACCTAACGTGCTCGTTTACAACTTCGAGGTGACAGAGAAGGTTAAACTTGTCAACTCCCAACCCCCCTCCCCTTTCACCAATAAATATGCTATAGCAGATGTCAGTTAGCTCAATTGGTCGTTCGGGCAACGGATACATGTACCACAGCAACACGTTACGGCAAAACGTTTGGGGCGACAGGATGACAAAGCAACGTATCCGATTGAGCACAAAATTATAAACCAAATTAGCTCTTATTTCTTTGATAACACTTCAAATAAGCCCGTAGAAATTAATTAAAGCTCTCAAGACATAATTTTGAATACTTCGCTTATATATATATGCTTCCACTTTACCATTTAATCTCATTCTATCCCGATTATTAGCAGTCTCCTTCTTTTATTATTTGAAGCGGAGTTCATGAAGAAAGATACAGTAGTAGAATTGAGTAAACCGAGAAACGCCCATCCTTATACCACACTTCATCCCCTCCATCTGCCCTCTACTTCGGTATAAAAGCCTGACTGAAATTTTCACCAGTCTGAGGCTAGATCAGACTACAGGTCCGACTTTTCAGCGGGTAGGGTTCAAGATTAGATCTTCCTCCGTCAGACTGAAACTGACAGCTGAGAAGCTGTTTGGTGAGTTGCTAATTTCGGGAATTGTTCCTTATAACATCTTCGTATGTAGAGATAAAAATATACTGTAAATTGGAAAGTTTATCAAAAACCAATTAGTTATTGATTTCGCATGGCATTACCTGCAAAAGTATAAGAGTATTTCCTAGGGTAATAAAGGCATGGTAAAATATAGGTTAAGATATTCGTGTAACCCCTCTTTATAATTCATAACATAAAGCCTTATTCACCAAATGTTTTATTTTTTGATAGTTCAATAAATAGGCCAAATTCTAATGTAATTTTAAGTTTTCCTAATAGGAAACCATAAGAAATTAAGCCGTGGCGTTAAAAACCCTAATAACTCCGTTTTTTGAAGAGATAAATATAAAGTTAAAATTGGAAATGTGATGAATGAGGGTTTGGTTACCCGCTGCGTACGAAATAATTACCACACAACTCAGCTGTCGTCCCTACACTCTGGGGGGTAGTTATATGATTAGTGTATTTTCCCCGTCTGAGGATTCAAATTAATCTTCGATTACCTTCTACGTTACAAAAGGCGTTCATTCATCAACTGGTTATGGACTGAGGTGATTTAAAAAAGATGCTTTTTTAAAAGAGTATACATTGAAGAATATTTGATAAATTATTTTTTTACAGAAAAAATTTCTCAGCATAATAATTATACGCCATCACCTCCACACTCGACATATTGAACACTCGGGGGAGGAGAATCCTGCGCTTCGTCCCACGAAACACTGTTTTTGCCATCAACCACGGTCCACGCCTGGTCGTCACCAACTCCACCCTCACTACTTCATATTTAACTCTCTCATCCAAATCCTTATTCTTCAAAATTTCCGCTCCTCCCTTGTCACCCTGAAGCGTTTCTTCAATTTGTCCTGTCTGAATAAACGGAAATGTAATTCGACATAGTCAAATATATATGGTGTTATATTTAATGAGAGAATAGAGACAGCAAAAGCTAACCAATGATAACGAGGAGGAAGAACTCGAGGGCAACAATTCTGTGGTGGCGGTGGTCGTTTTGGTGGTGAAGGTTACGGTGGTTTTCATTCCATCATAACAAAAAGGAGAAAGAAATTTACTTGAAGTAGCATTGAGAAGAGTAAATAGCAAACAATTGTCTTACATTGGCAAGTCGGTGGATGATTGGAACTGCCAAATCCACTGTAACCTCCGCTTGTCTGATAGACAGTCTCATCGAAAACCTCCACAAATGCAATATCTCTGGCGATTCTTTCGAGAATGATTTGGCAGATACGATCTCCTCGATGAACCGCTAAGTCTTCATCACTAAACATTTAAAGGAGAACTTTAATTTCCCCTCTATAATCTGGGTCAATTACTCCCGCGCCCAATTTAATCCCATATTAAACCGATTGACCCAAGCGGGAAGCTAGTCTTCCGTAAAAACCTTTAGGTATCTCGAGCGAGAAACCGGTTCTTACGAGGGCTCGCCCTCACCTAGGACTAATATCAGACTGGATGGCACTAATATCGCATCCTTCCGGATATTTGTAACAAGGAATGGGAACGATGGCGAGCGGATGCGATTTCCTTTTAGCGATGAGCATTCTTTAGTAGTTAACATGAAATAAAAAAGCCAGAGAGAGATAACAAATCTCACGCGAAATATTAATACAAGTTACCTGTTAAATATACTCACTTTTCGGAGGAGGGAGAACCGATGGTCGAATCGGAGGTGACGGTCGTCAAAGCGGCGGTTGTCGAAGTGGTGGTGTTGGTCGTAATAATAGTGTACTGTTAGGATGGAGTTGGTTGCTGCTGATGCGGCGAGTGTGGCTGTGTTTGCAGTTGCGAGTGATAAGGTGTGCCGAGAGATTGTCTATTTATACCGGATAAATGACGTAAAAAAAGGAAGGGGGAAAGGGAAAGTAAGAACGTACCTGAGTGCTTTCGCAAGGTACCTGAGTAGTTGTATCAGCTTGCTCTTACTCTCCATACCTCCACCGAAGCCTTGAACTGAAAATAACAATTAGAACGCAGCTGGGTGCTCCAGGAATGGTCGAGCAAATCAAAAGAATTCATAGAGTCGAGGAGAAGGAAAATTTCATAAAACGGAAGATAGAGAAAAATCATTCCCATCTCGGCATTCGAGAGGGGAACACATCTTCCAGCAGATCTTGAGTCAATTCTATATCAAGATATTTCACCACTCAGTTTCTGCTGAGCTCTCATCAACCAAGTTTTCTCCCCATTCCTAGCTCAAATGCAGCATAACCAACAAGCTGTGTAAGTGTGTTTAATATTATTGTGTTTAACTTTTAGTTGGGAACAGTTATGCCTTGTCAGTCCTTATTTAACCTATCCTTAATTTCACTTTCAAAAGTTATCGCTCGATGTGCTTGGATGAAAACGAAAAGCAGTACTACTTCATGTCCTCAGATTAATATAATGCAAAGCAGATTTGATGAAATGTTAAAATACTTTTATCGTCGATTTCCATTTTCAATAGTTGAGATCTTAGAGAATGTAACAATAGCGGTATAATACGATAAACTTCTTGAAGAGGGATTTGTAGTTGGTGACTTTCGACATGAATTACGAATGGATACATGGTATAATCCCAAGTTTATTCTTAACCAAATATTGTGTAATCCTCTTTTGCTTTTAACTATATTTATTTCCTATTGTTGCAGTTATTAACATGGCTTCCATCCGGCACACTTTACACAACTTAACGTCCGGTGCGTACATCAGTTTAGACGAGTTAGAAGAGGCCCTTAAACAAATATACGAACGTGTAAGTTTTAACGATGGCACAATAGATGATATGGAAAAATACACCACTTTTTTGGACTTACAGATAAAAATGATGTTTATCAATTGAAAATTGTTTAGCTTGCATGATGGACCGTTTTTCGTTCATGAACTTGATTACGACGAAAGGTGTATTTTTGTTATACCAAACACGGGAGAGAAGTATATTTCGCTCCCAAAATCGATTGAAAACAGTTTTAGTATTCATATTGTTAACTTTTGTCGATTTATTTCCGCCTCTCTAGCTTGTCTATGTCGAAATTTGAGCGAATTTAAATATACTCAGGAAACGTTCGGAGAAAAAATACATTTAGTTACTCGAAAGGGGGTCAATTTCTACGGCTACGAGGATTCAATCAAACGACTCGAAGTACCATCACTCTCAAGTAATGTTAAGTTATACAATCGATTCGAAGAGATTTCTGACATAGATCACACACATGTATGCAACGTTTGGGAAACATTTTAGTGCAAGACATCAGGTGATTACAGTTATGTTCACCTTAAAAGTGAAGTAACCCTTTTAGCAGATGTTTTCGATAATTTCCGCAACGTATGCTACAACGCGTCCAAACTCGATCCCGCGAGGTGTTACACATCACCGGGGTTGACTTTCGACGCGATGCTAAAACATACTGAAATTGAACTCGAGCTATTGAAGAACTACACCATGCTACTAATGATCGAGACCGCCATGCGCCGTGGAGATTAAAAGTGCTACAAGCGTTTTTGCGAATCGAACAATAAATACATGTCCGGTCGTGACCACAATTCAGACTCGTCGTACTTGACATATTTAGATGCTAACAACCTATAAGGGTGGACTCTTTTTAGACTGCTCTCGTACGGTAATTTCAGATGGTTAAAGGCAGAGGAGCTTGAATGTTTAAATTTTGAATGCGCATCCGATGAGAATCAAACGGACTACATCCTCAAAGTTGAATTCGAGTACCCACAAGTGCTTCATGATAGCCATTCCGATTTACTTTTATGCCCCGAAAACAAGGTTCTGTGTGTTGGAAAAAATCAAGTGTCTTATAACGCTTGAAAACAAAGAAAGATATGTCATCCACTTCGTGAACTTGAAGCAGGCTCTATCTCTAGGTCTCTTACCCAAAAATGTATATTGATTGACCGAGTTTAGTCAATCCCCGTGGTTATTCATACATTGACCTGAATACCGACCGACGAAAGGTTGCCCAAAACGATTTCCAAAAAGACTTCTACAAGCTAATGATTAATTTCGTTTTCGGGAAGACGATGGAGAACGTGAGGAAACGGATTAATATATAATTGGTGTCCAGTGAAAGTCAATTCCAATAATTAATAAATAAACCCAAATTTCTCAATAGACCGCTTAATAGCGAATCTTTGGTAGTCGTTCACATTCGGACGGCTGTCAAGAAGATAGGATAAGCCTATACTATATGAATCGGCTTCTGAGTTTTGGAATCTAGCCAAATTTCAATGTACGAATTTCACTTTAAAAATATGCTACCAAAATACAGAGCTAACTTATCACTTTTATGTACGGATAAAGTCAGTCTGATATAACTCATTAGAACCGACGACATTTACAAAGATATAATAGATAACGTAGATGCATTTGACACGTCATAGTTTCCTAAAAATCATTCCTTCTATTCGGAGAATAGAAAAGTCATTGCAAAGTTCAGAGCCGAATGTGATGGGAAAAATAGGACGCAACTTCCAGGTCTCCGTGGCAAACTTTACTATTTCAAGAATTAAGACGTGATGGAAAAAAAGGCAAAGGGTATAAATAGAGCAAGAAAAGAAAAAAAATATCTGCGTTTCTATGACTACGTTCAATGTCTCCCTAAAAATTCGACAGAATATAGAAAGATGTCAATTATTGTTATCCGCAGTAAAAAAAACCCAAGCTATACACCATGCAAATGAATAATTAAACTCTAGACGCATTCGACTACAAACTATACCTTTGCGAAGATGGTTTTAAAACGATAGCGTGGGGTCACTATCTGATTCCTCCCAAGAGAATACACGGCGAGGCATTTTCAAGGGATGAAAACGATTGATATTTAATTCAAGCACAAAACTAAAATTCCAGCAGTGTTTATCATGACGCTACCCTGGTAACATCCGTTCACATACATTTGTGCATGTCCGTCGGGTTGCGGAAAGACGACCTTTTTGTTAAAGTTTCCAAAAATGATTCACTCATGATCGATCAGCCGATAGCACGAATTGTTTTGTGCTGTAGCCCAGAGTGTGAATCGAGTAAAGATCGAGGTTTTATTATGCATCAAATACCCTCGCTTTAGGAATTTGACGTTAGCCCAACTTTATGCATAATCGATGATTTAATGACCGAAACGGGATAAAATAAAACCGTGTGCAATTCGTTTACCAGAGGTAATCATCATTTTAATATTTCGGTATATTTAGTCACGTAGAATATTTTGTATCATAGTCCTCAATCGAGAAACATTTCTTTAAATTCCAGGTTTATTATTTCTTTCAAAAATCCACGAGATCAATTGCAAGTTGGTCATTTTGGTAGGCAAGTGTATCCTATAACTTCGAATGAATAGGAAAGGGTGTATGAGAAGTCGATGACAGTACCATTCGGTTATTTGGTCCTAGACCTCGCGCAGGACACTGACGACAGATGTCACTTTAGACCAAAAATATTTCCTGAAGACGAGCCAACGTAATATACATGCTCGATGAAAATGTTGGGGGCCAAAAAGCATTTGTTTAACGCTCTTAAAACTATAAAGCCTAAATTACGCTCGGAAATTGTAAAAGCGTAAGACAACGAACTATTTAATGCCATCTGCGAGTACTTTTTGAATATAGTAAACGGATATCATAAAATAAAGCCAGCGTTGAAACGAAAACTTGGAAGACATTTAAACACATTGAGAGCCTTGGTAACGCAAGGTATAAGTCTAAATAAAAAACCTGGGATACTCGTTCCACTCTCAGTCAATGTTACTTGGCTCGATTCTAAGTTGCGTAATTTGTAGTCTTGTAGGTAAATGAGTGGATGGTCGTGAATCCCGAAACGTTCGAACGAAGACCCTTGCCTCGAAGACTTAATAAATTAGATGCGAAAATAAAAGCCATCTTGAGCAAAAAGGTTAATGATATTGTGAAATGGAAATTACATAAACAGTTACCAGATAAATATCACGACACACTTTCCGATCCAAAAACACCGTTTCACATTCCTATTGTGAAAACCTTGGATTAGACCCAAGCGCATACGAGACCTCAGCAGAGAAAAACATCCATTCGTATCCTAATATTAAATCCTTGTCACATTCCGAACTCCCAACGAGGCCGCGGCAGAAAAGTGAAGGGGACGAGGCCGCCTAATGCGCCTGAATGCTCATTTCTCCGATAGGAATATTCGTTCCTGGAAAAGGCCATCCTGGATTGCCTCTATGAATTTGGGGGGGAACATCTCCTTTTATTTGACCTTGAATTTCGCCAGAATGCCCATTTCACCTCTGTTTTGGCCTTGTCTCATTTTGTGAACAGGAGACACTCCTTACTGATTCTGACGTAAACTCTTTTTTTTAATATAGAAACGTTTTCAAACTTGTCGCGTCGCTGACGACTCGCTGTCTTCTCATTCACGTAAGCCGGTGCGATACCTATTGCGGAATGAACCCAATAATTTTAACTTTGAATCAATTGAGGTAGATCATCTACGTAGTTTAATCAAGAGCATCTAGTAAAGTACTTTTACATTTTAGTTTTAAGTGTTCGCTCAAAGCATTCCATGATACTTGCTTTAATTCCTGGGTTATTGGACGCGTTAAATTTTGTACTATCAGTCGAGAGATAATTTTAAATTTACAATTTACAAACTCACCTCCCTTATCACTCTGCATTTTTTAAGGTTTACTTCTACCACGAAAAATATCCTCGAATGCTAAAATTACACTTTCCGGTTTCTTCGAACGTAAAGCTCTCGCCCACGAATATCGCGAAAAGAAATCGATTACCGTCAAAATGTACGCAAACCAACGATTGAATCTTTTCATAGGCCTGAGGTCATTTTTATTAACCTTCTAGCATTCGTTAAATTATAATACTATATTTTTGATTACGTGGAATCCTTACCCTCAAAGGTTTGTGACAGGTATACGTCTGCTCCCCTCGAGCTATTTTCGTATCGCATTTCGCCCCACCCCATTTGCCTGGTGTACTTTTTCAACGGTCTAAAAACTAGTGGGGTGACCTGGATCGTTGTATACTCATAATCTATTATGCCGTGTCCCACTCCCTCATGAAGGATTTCTTTTTTCTTAAGCTTTCGTCTAGTCTTTTTTTGGGGATGATAGCTTTATTATTTTCTTCGATTTTTTAGTAGAGAAGCGCTTTCCATCGCTCCTTGTCTTTTGCTTATACGCTCCCATGTGTCATCCTGATCCATCTCAATTCTTTCAACTTCGGTCACCGATCTTCAAGGCGTAAGTTTCTTTCTCTTCCTCACCGAGTTGCGACCTCGTAACCGCCAAGGTTTTTACTCTTGGGACGTGCACGGGGGAGTTCATGTTTGAGACTGTGACAATAAATTAATCGAGTATTTTTTTACCGTGTCCTCGGGAGATTTTATCCCAACACACCTTTCATTTCCACTTCCAAGGTGCTCAACCTAGTTTTTGCATGATATTGATCGAAGGTCTCCGGACTCGCGACTAGCATTTTTATCAAACTCATTTTCGGGCATTAGGCTACCGATGTCAATGCTTAAAATTGAACCCCATAATATTGGTAAAAAACCGCCTATATTTACGAGAAGTGAGCCCCTTTCTTTTTACACTAATTCTATACTATCACAAATTTACAAATTCTGAAGGAAAATATTATTCTTTTTCTAAGTCTATTGAGGAATATTTCAAAATTCCGTTTGGTGACATTTCGATTCTTGCTCGCCTTTCTAGATTCACTGGTTTCGACTTTATCAGAATTAAAAGGCACTAGTACGAAAAGACAATTTAAGTCACACTAAAGGTAGTTTATCCCTATGATTACACTGATTCGTTGAATAAACTCGATGAAACCTTGCTCCCGGAAAAGGAAAATTTTTACAACAGACTGACCAATGAATATGTATCTGACGAGGATTTTCAGCATACAGAGAATGATTGGGACGCTTTTGAATGTGAAACACTCGGCGATTACAACGGTGTCTATCTGAAAACGACGTTATCCTTTTAACTGATGTTTTTGAAACTTTTCGTGATGTATGTTACAACGGGTATAAACTAGATCCTGCGTGGTATTATACTGCTCGAGGTTTAACTTTGGATGAAATGTTCAAACACACTGAAATAGAACTAGAGCTTTTGACTGACTACGACATGATTCTAATGATTGAAAATGGTATCAAGGCGGAATTTCACAATGTTATAAAAGATACTGCGAATGGAACAATAGATACATATCAGGTCATAACCCAGATTCAGGTCCAACCTATTTGACATATCCACGCGCGAAAAAACACTACGGGTAGGCCCTTTCGACACCCTTTACTTATGGTAAATTTCGATGGCTAACACAGACGGATATTGATGATTTAAATGTTGAAAATGTTCTCGAAGATGGTGAAACTAGGTATATGCTCGAAATTGATCTTGAGTACCCACAAAGGCTACACGATACACATTCAGATCTCCCACTTTGCCCGGAAAACAAAACACCACCTGGTGGTAAACAAAACCCTGTTGACGACTCGAAAATAAAAGTCAATATGTAATTCATTACGTAAACTTGAAACAAGCTTTAGAACTAGGACTGGTCCTGAAGCAGATGGATAGAGTAATCGAGTTTAGTCAACCACCTTGGTTAAAGAACAATATTGATATAAACACTGAGGAAAGGAAAATGGAAGTCAATGAATTTAAGAAGGATTTCAGCAAACTGATGTACAATGCAGTCTTTGGAAAAACAATGTACAACGTGAGGAAAAATATGAATATGGATTAAGTTGTAAACGAAAAAGACTACAAAAACTAAGAAATAAGTCAACATTTCTAGAAAGGGCGATTTTTTACGAGTGTTTAGTAGCCGTTCACATGCGGAAGGCAGTCACAAAAATGAATAAACCTATATGCATAGGTTTCTGTGTCTAAGACTTGAGTAAAACCTGAAAATAACTTTCATGAAAAACTTTCACTAAAATGTAAAAGTACTTTACTAGATGCTCTTGATTAAACTACGTAGATGATCTACCTCAATTGATTAAAAGTTATAGTTATTGCGTTCATTCCGCAATAGGAATCGCACCCGCTGACGTGAATGAGAAGAATGCGTTCCTAATAGTAAGTAGTCAGCGACGCGACAAGTTTGAAAACGTATTTAATTTAAAAATAAGAGATTACGTCAGAATCAGTAAGGAGCGTCTCCCATTCAGAAAAGGAGACACGGCAAATAAAGAGGAGAAAAGGGCATTCTGGCGCAATTCAAGGTCAAATAAAAGGAGATAGTTTCCCTCCCACAAATCCATCGAGGAAGTCCAAGATGGCGTATTTCAGGAATGAATATTCCTATCGGAGAAATGAGCATTCAGGCGCATTAGCGGTCTCGTCCCCTTCACTTTTCTGCCTCAGCCTCGTTAGGAGTTGGAAGTGTGACAAGGATTTAGCATTTGGAATACGAATGAATGTTTCTCTCTGCTGAGTCCTCGTATGTGCTTGGGTCTGATCAAAGGTTTTCACACAGGAACGTGAAAGGGTGTTTTTAGCTCGGAAAGTGTGTCGTGATATTTATCTGGTACCCTTTTTTTATAAATGCCATTTCGCAACATCTTTAACCTTCTTGCTCTAGACGGCTTTTATTTTCGCATCTAATTTATTAAGTCCTCGAGGCAAAGGTCTTAGTTCGAACGTTTCGGGATTCTCGACCGACATCTTGCGCAAACTCATTTACCTATAAGACTACAAACTACGCCGCTTAGAATAGAGCCAAGTAACATTGCCTGAAAGCAATCCCAATTGCCCGTTGAACGAATCCCAGGTTTTTTCTTTAGACCTTACCTAGCGTTGCCAAGGATCTCAATGTGTTTCGATGTCTTCCAAGACTTCCAGTGTTTCAACGCCGGCTTTTTTTTATGATTTCCGTTTATGGTATTCAAAAAGTGTTCGCAGATGGTATTAACTAGTCCGTTTTCTGACGCTTTTACTATTGCCGAGCGTAATTTAGGCTTTAAAGTTTTAAGACCGTTAAACAAATGCTTGTTGGTCCCCAACTTTTTCATCGAGCATGTATATTACCGTTGGCTCGTCTTCAGGAAATATTTTTGGTCTAAAGTGACATCTGTCGTCAGTGTCCAGCGCGAGGTCTAGGAAAATATAACCGAATGGTTCTGTCATTGACTCCTCATCAACCCTTTCCTCAGTCTTTCTTGAATGCTCGTAGAGGGTTGACGTGTTTAGCGGTCGCTCCGTCCCACTTTCACTCCCAGACAATACTCGCTGCTGCAATGCCTCCCAAGGTCAAGCATAACGGACCAAAGGACGATCATTCCCATGACCAGGCCGAGTTAAAGTCCATGCTGGAAACAATAAATAAAACCATGGCGAGTTTCCAAGAAGAGCTGGAAGGACACGACAAAGAAGGACGGCTCTGAAGAAAAGATGCTGAAAATTACGTCGCTCGAAGACAGATTTATCGAATTTCGAAATGGAATCAACGGGGACCTAAAGCATCTCTCTGAAAGGTTGAAGGACATTGAAGAACCCGTCTCCAGGTTTGACTACCGCCTCGGTGATCTAGAGCAGTACTCGAGAAGAAACTGTTTTTCTTATACATGGGATCAATGAAGAAAAAGTTGAGAACTGTTTGCGTGTAGTCGCAGATTTCTTCATTAATAAATTAAAGGTAAGCGTGAACCCCATGTCCCTTGACCGAAGCCACAGGATAGGTCCATTTAAGGAATTCCACAAGCATCCTCGACCCATTATCGTAAAGTTTATCTCCTATCAAGATAGGGATCAAGTGTGGAGGGCAAAAAGAAACCTAAAAGCGAGCGGGTTTCTCATAACAGAGTCACTCACAGCTACTAGGAAGCGTCTGCTACTTGCCGCAAAGATCTCGCCGGGCCGAAGAACGTATGGACACAAGATGGTAAAATAACTATTTTAAAACATGATGGCTCCAGGATTTATGACTCAAATGAAGGAAGCATGCAGCAGGCGAGTGTTGATTATAACTCTCGAAACATTTCATCGAGGAGCGGACGCCGCTAACTCAATGGGTGAATTGCCTTGAAGGCATACTTGCCTACCACGAGCATTTTTGACCAACCGCTTGCAGATAGATTAAAATAATTAAATACAGTGATTTGTGACTTGCCAGTGCTCTCTTTACTACCGCGAACACATTATTCCCTCATAGTATCTTACCGCGCCGCACTCTTACCTCTTGGTGCTCGAAATTCCTGCCTTCCGTGCTTTGTGCCTCTACATTCTCGTCGCCCACTCTCCGGAAATTGCTCATGATCTGCCTTCTTTCATTCTGTGCTACTGACTTCCCACCACATCTTACTCCTGCATCTCTAACCTTCTATACCCTGTTGCGGCTTGATCCAGCTCACCTGTTCCTGATCTACGTTGCGAAGTCATCAAGTGAAAAGTGGTTTAGTGTCAGTGCCCAGTGCTTTTTCCCCTAGTTGTCTTAAATAGTGCCTCCCCTTAAAATAGTGTTTTAAAAAGTGTTTTATATTCTTTTTCCCATTTGAATAATCATCCTGTAGTGCTGTGTTTAGAATGCCGGCCCCGGTGGCGGCGGGGTAACGTCCTCGTTTGCCATTCCAAGGGTCGCGGGTTCGATTCCCGCCTGGGTGAGTTTCCCTCCATCTAGGGCTTGGGTGTTTGTAAATGTGACATTGTTATCGTTGTTAATAGTTTGATGTAAAGGCCTAAATGTGCTGTTTTCGGACTTATACTGAATAAATAAAATAAATAAATAAATAAAATAGAGGTAATTTAGTGAAAATTTATTTAGTGTCAGTGCCTTGTGCTTTTCCCATATCTCACTTGATAGTGCCTTCCTTTCAATTGAGTTTGCAGGATCTTTATTTATTTGTTTCCTGCAATTGTTTAGTCTTTGCGTAGTGCAGTCCTCAGCGCCTATCCCATCTAGTGCTTTTCTGAACAATCTCGTAGACTGCCTTAACAAAGACAGTGTATCGCTATCAACTTACCAATGCTTTTAATCTTGTAAATACTGAGATCTTTAATATTTTAAATTCTTTCCTCTTATGCTTCTGCTTGTGTTAATCTAGATAGCTTCGCTATTTCCAGTATTTATCTAAGAAGTATGATGAACCCCTCTTTTGGCTTTCAGGTTCCTAAAAACATAACTTCCTAGTCGTCACCCGTAAGCCATTACGCCTTCCCAAATTCCCAAACTCATTATCGCATACCCACTGTCTTACCCCCACGGCAGGACACCCTCGGCCATACCCCGCCAGTAACACCATCACCGCAGGATGCTCTCCCACTCCTTTCCACTCAAAATACCTTGACCCCCACAGGTAACATCGCTAATCCTTGTCCCTCATACACGACTGAATTCCCCGATAATGACCTTGAGCCATCACATTTTACCCAACTACCCACAAAATACCGGTTCGGATTTTCCCAAACCTTCCTGCCCCTAGACCCTTTTGCACCAGAATTCTTCCCTAAGAGCCACCTTAGATCCCTAAATCATCTGGCACAGGAATTTGTCTCTTTCCAATTTGAAGGTAAAAATACCTCTCGAAGTCTTTCCGCTCCAACCATTGATCTACGTGAATGATACGTGGCTCCAAGTAAACTCCTTAACAATCAATTAACCTTATGCAACATTTTTAGATCTCACCCTCGTTCTTTTCAAATAATTTACCTCAACGCCCAAAGTCTCCCTGCGCACCTTGACAAATTGTGTCAACTTATACCTGACAGCGACGTTCATGCAATTTCCATCGCTGAGACTTGGCTTAAGCCTCATATAGTATGCCTACCTCATCCATCGACATTCCTGGCTACAACTTCTATCGACATGATCGTTTTGGCAAGGGTGGTGGAGGCGTAGGTGTCTACGTGAGAAAAGATCTCTCATTCAAAATTATATCAAAAAGTTCTTCCATTTACTGCAAAAGACCCGAGTTTGCATTCTTAGAGATAACCTTCAACCTACAAAAAATTCTTTTAGGCATAGTTTACCGCCCACCCAAGGTAGGTTATTTTTTCCGACTTGGAAGAAGCATTATCTTCCCTCATTCCGATCTATAACCATGTTATTATTACTGTTGACTTCAATGCCAACTTTCAATCCTCAAATCATGACTCTAAAACAATTACTAACTCTATATCATCCCTCGGTCTTAGCATACTTCCCCTAGAACCTACCCATCGTACATCTTCATCAGCCACTTGGCTTGATGCAATAATTACAGCCAACCCTGACAAAATCACAGCATATGGCCAACTTTCTGCCCCAGGAATATCCATGCATGATGTATTATTTTTAACATACTCAGTTAGATGTCCTAAATTATAGCAGAAATTCATTCTTACTCGCGATTTCAAGTCCATAGATGACAAATACCTAGAATCCGATGCGGCTACCATTCCATGGCAGTCTATAGAATTCATCGAAGACATAGATAAAAAAGTAGAACTATTTAATACGTTCTTAAATGATCTAGGAGTCAAACATGCACCATTTAGAAAAATCCGACTGTCCAAACCACGCTCCCCTTTGATAACAGATGAAATGAAATACTTGATGTGTAGGCGTGACGCAGTCTATAGCCTATTTGAAAAACATAAAAACGAAAATGTATTCAATATCTACAAAAAACTGCGTAACAAAACTAAACAAGTAATTTGTGACGTTGTGCTAAATTATAAAATCCAAAATCAGATATGCCTTCCAAATACCTAAACAGCCCCCGTCACATATTTGAAAAAACTTGAAGTACCTTGGTGTCGGAAAAACTAAAAATCAACACTCCCCTCCAGCTGACATATCTCCAGACAACCTAAACCGTTTATTCACAACCCCACCGACGGAAATCGACTTAAATGCAAAAAATGAATACTTATACAGTCTGCATAATTCTGAACCAACTCCAGTTTCTGCTGGAAGGTCATTCAAAATTTCTCCCGTCACACAAATGGAAGTCCTCCAGGCCCTCAAAAAAATCAAGTCCTCCTCAGATGGAGCTGACGGAATTTCAGCTATTCTCATACAAAAGTTACCTCCCATTGTACTTCCTGTTTTAACTCATATCTTTAATTGGTATATTCTAACTGGAATATATCCCTTACTCTGGAAACATGCTCTTGTCCGTCCCATCCCCAAAAAATTCACACCCACTAACATTGCTGAATACAGACCAATCAGTATTTTGCCTCCTTTATCAAAAGCATTCGAGAGACTTATTCACGAACAAATTTCAAAGTTTCGGAATGAAAATAACTTACTTGATCCTCTACAATCAGACTTTCGGTCCCCTCACAGCACAGCTACCGCTCTCCTTAAAATAACAGATGACATCCGACTATCCATGGATCGCAAAGAGGTGACAATAATGACTCTCCTAGACTTTACCAAAGCCTTCGACTCAATTGACAGATATTCTCTAAGCAAAACTTCAAAACCTGAATTTTCCTTCCTCGTCTTTACTGTGGATTCGCTCATACCTAAGTAACCGATTCCAAAGAGTCATTACACCTAATTCATCCTCTAACTGGTTTCAAATACACAGGGGTGTTCCACAAGGATTGATTCTTGGACCCTTGCTCTTTTCCCTGTATATAAACGATATTAGTAAATGCATTTTAAATCGCAATCATCGCCTTTATGCCAATGATTTACAAATATATCACCATTCCCGCCTTCAAGATCTACCTACAATTATAAACGAAATTAATGCATATCTGGCTGCTTTGTCACTATGGGGAATAAAAAATTTATTGAAAATAAACCCAATCAAAAGTCAGTCCATCATAATTGGATACCATAAACTACATTCTAAAATAAGTATTGATAAACTACCGTCATTAAAATTGCAAGGATCTATCATACCATACCTAAGGACAGTAAATAATTTAGGCTTAATTATAAATGAAACATTATCTTGGACTGATCATTCAATTGCTATCTGCAGAAAAATTAACTCATCCCTGCATTCACTGAAAAGGTTAAAGCACATTGCTCCCCCCTCCTTAAAGATGCTTCTTGTGTCCTCTCTTCTCATACCCCACTTTGATTACTGTGATGTAGTATACCAAGACCTTTCGGGCAAACTGAAAACCAAACTCCAGAAGACCCATAATTCCTGTGCGCGGTTCATATGTGATTATAGGAAGTAAGATCATATTTCCGGCTCATTTAATAGATTATCCTTGTTAAAGCTAGAACGCCGCAGGCATTTACATGTTCTTTCACTTCTCTACGGAATACTTTCAAACCACACACCTAAATATCTATACAAAAATTTCCTCTTCATCAACTCAATGCACAACAGAAATACTAGGGGTAATGATAAACTCCTTGTCCCACACCATCGCACGGAAATCTATCACAAATCTTTTCATGTTACAGCATGTCGTCTGTGGAACTCTCTCCCAGATGACATAAAAAACTCTTCATCAACAACAACATTTAGAAGAGCACTTCACAAGTTCATTTTCCTCAGGTACTTAACTTAACCAGTATACCCTCCGTCATTCCACTCAGCTGTTTTACAGATCACTGTGTCTACTTTGTTTTTTACCCTGCTGTTTTGTTTTGTCATCTCAAGTGGTAGGAGTTTGCATAATTATTTTTAGAAACATCACGCTTCTCATTACTCCGCATGTGTTGTCAATGTATTTAATTTCTCCAATTCAATTTCAGTAACTTATTATTATGTTTACTCTGTAAAAATGATTGTTACAATGTACATGTATCTTTCCTCTAATTAATAGGGTTTTCGCAGGTTTTTCACACCCCCTTTCTCTTCGCGGGTGTTTTTCCTGCGTGGGTTTTTACTAGTTGAGCAATGCCACGCTCTCCCTAGCTTTTCCCAAAAACCTCATTCTTTGCTTAGACATTCCTCATTTTATTGTACTCTATCTTCACTGTCATTTAATTTGAGTATATGTACGTGTATTCTTAATTTATATATGTATATGTATGTATGTATGGGTGTGTATGTGCGTACTTATGTATGTATTTATGTATGTTTATGTGTGTATATGTATGTAAATGTGGATATGTATGTATATGTGTAGGTATGTGTATGAATATAGGTATGTATGTGTGTGTATGTGTATGTATGTGTATGTGTGTGTCTATATATATGTACATACTTTTTTCTTTTCGATTTGCAAATTTGGATTAATGAATTTATGTCTATCTCCATGTGTTTATGTTTAGATTTGAATGTAACTATAAGTTTGATGGCTAATATAATATGTATATGACGATGGATTAAATGGAAGAAGGGACCATTTGGCCTCAATTTTGCCCAAATAAAGACCAATATCTATCTAGAAATCTTTGGTAGATGATCTTGAGGATTGTATTAGCTGCATGCTAGTTAAATTTTCTCCATTTCTACATTTGTTACAAATTAAAGATTTCGTTTTCGTGGAAGAGATACTTCTAGAAATCAACCAAATTTGTACACATAAATATTCTCCTCACCATTAAGAAATCCTTAGTTACTCTTTCTACTTCATTTTAAAATAAACACAATCATTTTTTATTTTATTTCTCCTACAAAAATTACAGAAACTAGCAGAAATAGAAATATCATGAAAAGTTGAAATTTGTGATTTGGTCTGAAGTAAAATGAATTTTTTTGGTATTGTCACCCAACTTGAGAGCCTTAAAGAGGCATTGTAGCTTAATGTTACAAAATTGTCCCATTATATATCCATTTCACAAAGTTAACAAGCACTTTTTACATATCATTTTCAGCAATTTCAATATCTTTTCTGGTAGGGATAATATTTTAATCACAATAACTAACCAGAGACCTATGAAGAGTAAAGTTACCACTTCTGCATCAATGAAACAATCTCACTATTGTAAACTGATTACATCCGCTTTTAAAGATACAAGACACAGAAAAAAGGAAATTTCCTTTTATTTTACAAAGAAATCTAATGTAAGAAGATAAACTGGATATGGTCATCACAATTTTAAAAAAATCCATACTGTTCAACTCAAATATACTCATCTTTCCTACCCAGCTTTTAGATTGAAGGTCACTTAGTTTATATCATGAGGGAAAACTACAGCTCAGTTTCCTCATTTCTACAATTAATATGACAGGACAATGCCAAGGATATGTTTTCAAAAATACCTGTAGATGCATTCTCTATCAAATATTTTTTTATTGAAAAAATACATATAATATATAAATATAATATATTTATATATATATATATATATATATATATATATATATATATATATATATATATATATACATATTAGGTTGAAGGTTATTATATATATATATACATACATTTTAGGTTGAAGGTTAAGGTTAATTTAATGAAACATCAAATATAATTGAGAAAGTAAGATCCAGTCACTTAATTTATATCTTAAGAGAAAACTACAGCTCAGTATCCTCTTTTCTACAATAAATATGACAGGACAATGCCAAGGATATATTTTCAAAAATACCTGTAAATGCATTCTCTCTCAAATAATCATTTATTAAAAAAATATATATATATTATATATATATATATATATATATATATATATATATATATATATATATATATAACATATAATATTAATGCAGAGATAGAATTAATACATGGATTTTTGCACAAGTTTTCTGTTAAAACTATATAAGTACTAAGTATTTAAAGTTTTAATTCATAATCCATGTTTATTTAGATAAATAAATCCTCTTCTTTTTAGCTCCCTTCACTGATATTCAGCCTAGGTAGTGTTTGTCAGAGAAGGAAGTGAATGTGGAATGGTGGAGTTATTATCATTTACCGGTATCAGGTTAACATTCAAGTACACTTTCAAGGCTGCATCTAAGAGGGCGGTTCAATAAGTACCCGGGTTAGAAATAAGGAAACTATTTTTTCCAAAAAACATTTATTTTATTTTACAACATAGTCAGTCCCTCTTAGGAAATATACAGTTCTCTAACCAATCTTGCCATTTGTATAACCCCTCCAAAAAATGGGATTTTCCTAACTCCCAAAAACACACCTCTGTCTCAGATATAACTTCCTTGTTTGAATTACATTTTTTCCAGGTGAATGGCAGCAATTCATTATGTAGTTAATGCAGTTGGGTGGTAACAATTCCAGGTGAATTTGCTGGTACATTATTGGTGGGAAAAATCACCTTCATTTTTGCCAAATGCAGCCATGTCTCCAATTTTTTGTGAAAGAAGTCCAATAACTCAGTAGAATTTCATATTAATCATTCTTCCTTTTTCTAAATAATCCATGAGGTTGATGCCATTTGCTTCCCAAAAAATCATCTGGATGTATCCAGGTTTCATCAACATTGATAACTCAACACAAAAACACCTTTGGATCTCGCTTAAATTGTTGTAAACAATGTTTCAAAGTTGACAGGTAAATCAACTTATTGTCCACCAAAAGCAATTGCAGCATCCATTTGGTTGACAGTTCTTTCTTCACTGATATATTATGTAAAATATTAATTGCCATTCTGGTCGACACATCCATGGCCCCTGCTGCTTTGCACACTTTCAATTGTTGAACAGTTAGAATCATGACATGGACATTTTGAATGATTTCCTTGGTAATCATATCTGACAGGTGTCCTGGTAGCTTCTCATGAAAAACAGATGTCTTCCCACATTTAAATTTGTTGAACCAATATCTAACTGTGGCCATAGATGACAAAGTGTCACCATAAACAGCATCCAACTTTAACTTTATCATCTTGCATTTCTTCCCATCCCAAAAAAAGCAAATTACTGAAGAATATTGCTCTTTTTCCATCTCAGCAAAAATCAGGAAACATGTCTCTTACTCAAATGGCTGTGAAATCCAAATTAGCCTTTAAATCTGTTAAACCATCATTTGATTGATGGCTGCGCACGATGATAACGTACACTTCTCTCAGGAATACTCATTGTCATCAATCTCACAGGTACTTATTGAACCGCCTTTGACAATATGTTTTCCCAGGAAAATATATTTCATTGATGGGATATATTTCTCTGTGGTTGCCCTTTTAGGTAGTGCTAACACTCAAATACCTCACAAATGTGCAGGCTTTGCCCCAGCATTGATATACATGTGACATTCCATGTATTGCTCTTTTCAGATATTGACCTTTGGAAATTTGTCGTATTAATAAGGCTTTTCCCTAGCAAGGGTCACCATCTGATACTTAAGGTGTCATTTCTTATGAAATTCATTTAATTTTTTTTAGAAGGATATGTAATTTAATATATACAAAGCTTCATGAGGTCTTACCTCTGTATTGGTGGCTCAATATGGATTCTAGGATGGTTATAGAAGATCACTGGTCCAAGGAATGATTGTTTGTGTGTAAAGGGTTAGGAAAAAAGAAATAAAGGTCGAATTACAGGGGTTAGGGAGTTTGTTTATTCGATTGAACAAGTTCGTAATGCATTCCCTTGCATAAAGTGAAGAGCATGACAACAAGTGCTCAAAACTGACAATATTTTTGCTCTCTCACATTCTGCAAACCACCGAATTACAACATCACAGTAACCCTCAGCAAATATCCCATAATCTAGACAATGTAATGTCCACAAAAAGGTATACCATAAAAATCTCAAAGGTAATAAAATCAACCATTTTACCCAACATCACAAATTGCAGAAAAAAGCCACACATCTGATACAGGATTCAACATTTGTATCACCTTTTTCCTTGGATCCCACCAACTGAAATCCTTTCTTCAGGACCTATTGCCTATTTCACATGGCAATGATGGCACCTCATTTTTACAGCACCCTTGTCTCTCTCTCATCTATAGATTACCTACCAATTAAAAAGCCTTGTGAGCTCGACCAATCTGTTTGCCTACTCCCCCCCTAATAAATGTCCCCATATTTTCTCAACTTGCAACCAACCTTAATATATACATGCCAGCTTAGTAGATCTAAACCTCTCTTCCCACAACCCCTTATTGCCTCCTCATGTCATTCCAGTGCTAATTTCCCCTCAAAAGAGCCAGGGACTGGTGAGTGGCATAGGGATGGGTTGGTGATTTTAAGAGTGGATTGGTTGATTTGAAGCATAAGTTGACGGAACATTTGGGGAAATTTGGGATAAATTATGTTTTGATGATAGCAAACGGGTTTTTTAAGCCTGATCTCTCAACATTGTTCTCTGCATGGCACCTCATTTAGTCTTAGTGACTGGGTATTTCAGCTTTTTTGTGATTCAGAAACAATGGCCATTGAAAAAGATTCAAAACCTTAATTGTTTGCTTTTTAATGGGTGGTTTGAAAAAAAAAGAAGTTGACAGAAAGGTAAACAAAATTGAAGTGCTAATTAAATAGTCAGAGAGAACTGCTGGGACAAACATAAAGGAGGAAGGAATGATGGATCAAGAGTTCTCCGGAATCATATGTTATTAGTGCAAGGCACCTGCAAAATAGCATGCTTGCAGATTACACCATAAAGTATTGATTGTCCTTATACCATAACTAATGTTCACAAAGGTGGATTAAATATTAGGGAAATGTATTGAAATGACATTAACAAAGTACCTACAAATACAAGATACTTATAATTTCATTTTTGCATATACTGATGATATGTCCAAAAACAGTTCTAAATCTTAAAAAGAGAAACACTGAGGAAAGTGAATTGGATTTTCCGATGCAAAAGTAAAAAATTAAGAATTCTTGATTGATTGATTGTACTGTTGACTTCACTGTCATTTAATTTGAGTAAATGTAGGTGTTTTCTTAATTTATATATGTATATGTATATGTATGTATGTATGGGTGTGTATGTGCGTACGTATGTTTGTATTTATATATGTGTATGAATGCTTGTATGTATGTTTATGTGTGTATATGTATGTAAATGTGGATATGTATGTATATGTGTAGGTATGTGTATGAATATAGGTATGTATGTGTGTGTATGTGTATGTCTGTGTATGTATGTGTCTACATATATGTACATACTGTTTTCTTTTCGATGTGCAAATCTGTGTTAATGAATTGATGTTTGTCTAAATGTATATATGTGCACATATTAATGTAACTATAAGTTTGATGGCTAATATAATATGTACACGACGATGGGTTAAATGGAAGAAGGACCATTTGGTCTCAATTTCGCCCAAACAAAGACCACTATCTATCTATCTCTTTATCCGCATCGCTATCCGCATTCGCTTGTGTATCCGAATCCGCATCGGTATCCAAATCTACATCCGTATTAGTATATATATATATATATATATATATATATATATATATATATATCCGGTTCTGTGTCAGATTCAGCATCCATATACGAATCGGTATCCACATGCGTTTCTGTATTAGCATTTAGATCCGTATCCACTATGCATTTACATCTGCGTCCGCATCAGTATGTGCATTCCTATTTTAATCCGTATCTAAATCCGTATTTTCATCCAAGTCTCCATCCTTATCAGCTTCTGTATCCGTATCAGCATCAATATTCCATGGGAGGAATGGCACTTCTCAAGGTGAAATCAGAAAAAATCGAAATTTTAAAAATGGATTATATGCCTTGAAAACACGTCAATCATTTACTTTTCAACAAAAGAATGACGTTTTTGCTTAATTCGTACCCCTTTACAATGTTTACAATGCACAGGTTTACAATTTTTACGTTTCCGCATCAGTATCTTATTTCGCATCCGTATGCTCATCCGCATCAAAATTTCCTTTCGTATCCGCATGGGTATCTTGTTCCGCAACCCCATCCCTATGCGCATCCGCATTCCTTATTCGCATCCAAATTCACATTTGTGTCCGCATCCGTGTTCGTTTCCAAATCAGTATTTGTTTTGCATCTGTTTATTCATTCGAATCAAAATTGGCTTCTGTATCCGCATCGGTATTCTCTTTTATATCCATATCCGCATATGAATCCGTATCGGCATTCACATTCGTATCCGTATCTTTCTCCGCATCGGTATCCGCATCCGTATACGCATCCGCCTCTGTATTCCATCCACATACGTAACCGCAACCGTATCTTTCTCCTTCTCCAAATTGCGCATCCGTATCTGCATCCGTATCCGCATTTGCGTCTGTTTCCGCATCCACATACGTAACTGCACCCTTTTCCGTCTCCTTATCCACATCCGTTTTCCAATCCCTTTCCGCTTCCATATGTGTACCGGCATTCTCATCCGTATCCGCATTGAAATCTGTATCCGCATCCATATTCGCATCCATATCCGCTTCAGCGTTCTAATCCATGTCCGTTTCCATATCCTTGTACGCCTTCGTATCCGCATCGCTATCCGCGTCCGTATTTGTATCTGTATCCACATCAGTAGCTGCATTTGTACCCGAATCCGTATCAGTATCCGTATCAGCATCCGTATACGCATCTGTCTCCGTATCCAAATTCACATTCGTATCCGCATATGTATCCGTATCTGCGTCGAAATCCGCATCCGTATAAAAATCTGTATCCGCATCGTTATCCGTTTCATAATATGCATCCGCCTCCGCATCGGTTCCATTATCCGCATGCGTATCCGTATGCGCATCTAGACCCGTATCCGCAATGCATTCACATCTGTATCGGCATCCGTATTTTAATCCGTAAGCGACTCCGTATTTACATCCGAGTCCCTATCCGTATCGGCTTCTGTATCCGTATCAGCATCCGTATTCCCATCAAAACCCTAAACGGGATCCATATCTTCTGCCTTATCAGCATCTGCATCCGCATCCGGTTCCGCATCAACATCCGTATTAAAATTGTCATATGCCGTATACAAATCCACATCCGTATCCGTATCCATTTAGGAATCCATATCAGCTTCGGTATGCGTATCCGCAATAGTATTCGCATCTGTTTCTGTTTTATGATTGCTATCCGCCACCTCATCCGCATCCGCTACCGTATTTGCATTGACAAATCTGCATCCTTATTTGCATCGGAATCCATATCCGCATTAGTATTCACACCCGTATGCGAACCCGTATTTGACTTCGCATCCGAACCCACCACCTTTTCCGAATTTCCATCTGGTTTCGCATCCGTGTACTAGTCCGCATTATAAATCGTATCTAAGTTCACGTCCGTACATAAATCAGCATCCGTATCATTTGCTTAATTTTAATAAATTTCCACATCCGAATGAGCATCTCTTGCATCCGAATCCACATGCGTATCCATATCCGCTTTCAGATTCGTATCCGCTGTGCATTCACATCTGTGTCCGTATCCGTATCCGTAGCCGTATTTAAATTGGTATCCGAAACTGTGTTTGCATATGTGCTGCCAGTGGTATCCAATTCTAATCCGTATCAGCAAGTGTATCCCTTTTCAAATCCTTATCCACATCCGTATCTGCGTATGCATCAGCATCTGCATCCGCATCCGTATCCGCAAAAGTATCCGTGTCCGTAATTGAATTCGCATTGGTAACCACATCCGCATTCGTAACGGCATTCGCATCCGCATCCAAATTCGAATTAACATTTATATCCGTATCCGTGTCCTTTTCCATTTTCGTTTCCAATTCCATAACCGAATTCACCTCCCTATCCGCAGCGTTAGACACATCAGCATATGTATCCGCATCGCCTCCGGATAAAAATTTTCATTCAAATTTATATCCGTATCCGGGTCCTTTTCCTTGTGCGTTTCTAATTCCATATCCGAATTAGCCTCCCTATCCGCATCGCTAGACGCATCCGCATATGTATCCGTATCTGCATCAGGATCCCCAATTTTCACGTCATCCATATCAGCATCCGTATCCGCATTCGTATCCGTATCCAAATCCGCATTCCTAATCCGCATATGTATCCGTATCTGCGTGTATATCTGCATCTGTATACGAATCTATATCCTAATAATATCCGTTTCAGAGAATGCATCCGTATCCGCAATGGTTTCCGTGTCCAAATCCGAATGCGTATCCGTATCGGCATTCAGATCCGTATCCGCTTTGCATTCACATCTGTGACCCACTCCGTATATGCCTTCGTATTAAAATTTTTTTGAATCCATATTCGCATACGTGTCCCAATCCGTTTCCGCTTCTGTATTGATATTAGCATCCGTATCCCTATCGAAATCCATATCCGCAACCGTATCTGCATTAGGATCTGCATTCGCATCCATTTCCGAATCAGGATCTGTATTAAAATCCACAGCCGTATCCGTATCCACATCCGTATCCGTAACTATATGCGCATTCATATCCGCATCGGTATCCGTACACGCATCAGTATCCGCATGTGCATCCGTATCTGTATTCGCATCGTTAACGGCCAACTCATCCGCATTCGCATCAGTTTTCAAATTGACATCGGATTCCCTTTCCTTATCCGTATCCATATCCGCATCAGAATCTGCATCTGCATCAAACTGCATCAGCATCCGCATCTCCGTATCCAAACACGATTCGTATTCGCATCCCGATCCGCCACCTCTTCTGCTTTCACATCTGGTTCTGGATCCGTATTCGTCCCGCTTCCGGATCTATATCCGCTTCCGTGTCGTGATCCGTATCCGTATATAAATTCGCATCAGTATCCTAATCCGCATGATAAATCCCATCTGTATCCGCATCCGTATCTGAATCCGCATTCAAACCCATTTACGCATCCAAATTGAAATCTGTCTGGCGTCCGTATCCGCATCAATATCCGTATCCTAATTTCTGTCAGTTTCCGTATCAATATCCGAATTCCCCTCCAAATTCGCATACGCGTATATATCCGTATCCGCTTTCGATTCCGTATCCATAACCATATCCGTATCCGCATATGTATCCGTATCTGCGTCGGTATCCGCATCCGAATACGAATCTGAATATGAATCGGTATCCGTTTCTTAATTTTCATCCGTATCCACTTCGGATTCCGTATCCGAGTCTGCATGCGTATCCGTATTCGCATTCAGATCCGATACGCTAAGTATTTATATCTGCATAATGGGCATAATAAATCTGTATCCACATCCGTAATCAAATCCGCATCCGTAACTGCATCCGCATCCTTATTTGCATCAGATTCCCTATCCGTATCCGCATTCATATCCATTTCCACATCAGAATTCATATCTTTCTGCCAGCCGCATTCTCATCCGTATCCGCATACGTATCCTTATTCGTATCCATATACGTATCCGAATCCGTATCTTCATTCGTATCTACATCCCTGTTTGCTTCGGGATCCACTTCCGTAATTGAATCAGCATCCATTTTCCTTACCACAGCTCATCTGAATACTTATTCGCATCCGCATCCGTATCCGCATTTGCATCCATTTTCGAATCCACATCCGTACCCACATCGGTATCCGTATCCATTTCCCCATCCAAATCCGCATCGTTATTCGCTTTCGTATTCGCGTCTTTAACCTCCTCCACATACGTAAACGCTTCCGCATAGGTCCCCTTATCCGCATTCGTTTTAGCATCCGTATCCGCTTTCGTATGCGTTTTCGGCATTGGCATCCGTATCCGCATGCGCATTCACATCTGTGTCCGCATTCGTATACGAATCAGTGTCCGCCTCAGCTTTCGCATTGGCATCGATGTCTTATCCATTTCCACATCCGTGTTTGTATTCGAAACATTATATACATCCGTAAAAGCATCTCTATCCGCATTAGCTTCCATATCCGCTATGAACACACACCCACATCCGTATCCGCATTTGTATCCGCATCATAATCCACACCCGTAACATTGTCTGCATTCCCATCCCCATTCTCATCCGCTTCCGAATTACATCTTTATTTGTAGCCGTGGCCTTAACCGTATCCACATTCTTTTCCGTATCCGGAACTTTATCCATATCCGCGTCCGTATTCGCATCAGCATCCGCCTTAGCATCCGCATTGGCATCTGCATCAGCATCCGTGTCTCATCCGTATCCGCATCCATATTTGCATTCGCATCAGTATTCACATCCGTATAAGCATCCGTATCCGCATTAGCGTTCATATCCGTATCCTTAACCGAATTGGTATCCACTTCCGTATCCGCATCCATATTCATGTACTCATCTGCATCCACAATTGCAACTGTATCCATATCCTAATCCACCTTAGCATCCCCATTTGTATCCGCATTCTTATCCATATCAGCATCCTAATACGTATCCCCATTGGCGTCTATATCAGCAAATTTTTCAGTTTCCGCACCATATCCCTATCCGCATCCGTATCCGCTTTCGCATCCGAATCTACAATTACATCAGTATCCGCTTCCGTTACTATTTCTGCATCCGTGTCCGCATCCACGCCGGTATCCGCAACCGTATCTGCATTCGTATCCACATTCGTATCAACACCTTCGATACTTTTGGTGTTATTTTTTTACGATTTATTACGATTGGAATCTAGGGGGGCTGACACTTTTCATGGTGAAATAATAAAAATTAAAAATTCTAAAAATGGAAGTAATGCCTTTAGAATACCGCAAGCATTTACTCCTTAAGAGCAAGACATCTTTTGGATATTTTTCGGTAAAATTTACACATTTAATAGAGGTGAAACTTTTGACCTAATTCTTTTCTACTTAATTTTTGGTCATTGAGCACGAATTATTCCTTTCCTACGTTTCCCTAACCATATCCGCATTTCCCTAAACACATCCACATATCCGCATGCGAGTTTCCATCCGTATCCATTCCGAATCCAAATCCATATCCGTATTTGCATTCACATCCTTAATAAAAACCGCATGTTCATATATATCGGTATCCGTATCTGCCTCCTTGGCCGAATCCGTATTGGCCTCCGTGTCCGAATCCTTATCCGTGTTCCATTCCGTATCTGCCACAGCATTAACATCCGCATCCCTATCCACATCCGAATACGAAACCGCATCGTATTCTGCTTTCGAATCAATATCTTATCCGCATCCGTATCCTCATCCGTACACGTAACCGCATGTGTATCCACATCGGTATCCTTTTCCGTACATTCATGCTTATCCGCATTCAAGGCCATTTCCAAATAAAAGTTCATATCCGTATCTGTATCCGTATCAGCATCCGTAACCACATCCATGTGTGCATCTATATCCACTTCCATATCAATATTAGCATGCGTTCCCCCATCCAAATTTGTATCCGCATCCACATCTGCATCCTGTCAGCATCTGCATCTATCTCAGCCTCTGTATTCGTATTTGCATCTATATCGGTATCTGTATCAACATCCGTATCCGTATACATATCCCTATCCATATCTAAATCGGCATCCGTGTCCGCATCAGTTTGCGCATTCGTATCCGCTTTATTACCGTATCAACATTTGCATCCGCATATAATAACGTATCCGTTTTAACTGCCGCATCCATATTCGTATCCGTATCAGCATATGTATCCACATCCGTCCCCTTATTCGTATCCGCATCCTCAACCGAATCCGTATCTGTACCTGTCTCGGCATCTGTTTCCGTATTCTCAAAAGATTTCGTATTCGCATCCTCAGCCGCATCTTTATCCGAATCCGTATCCGTTTCCGCATCCGGATGTTTATCCGCATTCGCATCCAGATCAGTATCCGCATTAGCGCCGGTATACGCATGCGCATTCGCATTTTTATCCGCATCCGTATCCACTTTGAATCAACACCCTTGAAACCTTTTCGTGCTAGTTTTTACAATCTTATATTCCAATTTCAATCCAAGGGGGGTAATGGCACTTTTTCGGTGAAACGAGAAAAAATTTTAATTTTAAAAAGGGATTATTTGATTTAAAAACACCTCAATCATATACTCTTAAGGATAAGAATGACGTTTTTGCATACTCGGGAAAATGTACACTTTTACAATGTTTAAAACGTTTCCGCTAAACTATCTGATTTCGCATCCATATTCTTATCGTCACCTAAATTAAAATTTGTTTCCGCATCGGTATCCCCATCTGCATTTATATCCGCATTTGCATCCGTATACGCATCCGTGTCCTAATCTGTTTCCATATCCGTATTCGCATCTGTATCCGAAACGCTATCCACATCCACATTTTTATCCAAATCCCCATCAGTACCCGCATTTGTACTCGTCTCCGTTTCAGCATCCGTATCCGTATCTAAATCCACATCCGTCGCCGCATATATATCCGTATCTGTTTTGGTATTCGCATCCGTATATAAATCTGTATCCGCATCGGTGACCGTTTCCAAGTATGCGTCCGTATTCGCATCGGCTTCCGTATCCATATCCGAATGGGTATCCGTCGCCGCATTAACATTCGTATCCGCTATGCATTCACATCTGTCTCCGTATCCGAATCCGTATTAAAATCCGTATCCGAATCCGTTTTAGCATTCGTGATCCAATCCGTATCCGTTTCTGTATCGGTACTAGTATACTTATCCCTATCCAAAACCATATTCACATCCGAATCTACATCCTTATCAGTCTGTGCATCCGAATTTGTTTCCGCATGAGCATTCACATCCGTAGCCGTATCCATATCCGTATCCATATTTACATCCTAATTCGTATCCGTATTTTCATCTCTATCCGCAACCTTATCCGCATATTTGTCCGCATCTGAATCCGTATCCGCGTCCGTATCCGCGTCCGTATCTGCACCAGCCTTTGTATCCGATTCCGTATCCGTATACCCATTCGTATACCTAACCGCTTCCTTTCATGCATGTGTAGGGATTATTCTCCGCATTCTCATCCTTATCCGCATCCGTTTCCTTAACTGTCCGAATCTGCAAATGTAACCGCATCACTATCTTCATCCATATACGTAATCGCTTTTGAATATACACTTTTATCTCGGTCCGCATCCTCAACCGCATCCATATTCGCATATGTATCCGCATCCGTGTCCGTTTCCTCACCAGTATCTGATTTCGCATTTCTATCCTCATTCGCATCCAAATTCGCATCTGTATCCGCGTTAGTATCCCCATCTGCATCTTTATCCGCATTCGCATCCGTTAAAGCATCAAAATATCTCCCGTGTCCTTATCCGCATCGGTATCAGCATCCGTATCCACATCCGCGTCTGTATCTTCATCCACATACGTAACCGCATCCGTATCCGTCTCCTTTTACGCATTCGTTTCCGCATCCATTATCCGCTTCCGTATGCCAACATGAATTCGCATCCGTATCTGCATCCGCATTCCCATCTGTATTCGCATCCGTATCCCCATCTGTGTTCACATCCGTGTCCTTACCCGTGTGCGTTTCCGTATTCGTTTCCATTTCGGTATTCCCCTCCGTATTCGCATCGCTATCTTTATCCGCATTTGTATCCGTATCCGCATCAGTGTCCGCATTTGAACCCGCAACCGTATAAGCATACTTATCATCAATCGCATCCGTATCCGTATCCTAATCCGCATCTTTATCCGAATATGTATCCTTATCTGCGTCGGTTTTCTCATCCGTATACGAATCTACATCCGCATTGGTATCCGAATCCAAATCTACATCTGTATCCGCATGAGTATCCGTTTCCGCATTCAAATACGTATGAGCTATGTATTCACATGTGTGCCCGCATTCGTACCAAAATCAGTAGTCACATTTGTGTCCCAATCCTTAATCGCTTCTGTATCTACATTAGGATCGGTAATCCTATCCATATCCGTATCCGCGTCCGTATCTGCATCCGCATCAGCATATTCATCCGTATCCGTTTCAAAATATTCATTTAAATTAAATCCATATTCGTTTAACAACCGTATCCGTATCCATATGAGCATCAATATACGCATCGGTATTTGCATCAGTATTCGCATCCGTATCCGTATTTTATTCCATATCAGCCACCTCATAGGCCTCCGCATCCGCGATGGAATTTAAATCCGTATCCATACAACATCCGATCCATAACTTCATCAATATCCACATCGGAATCCGTTATAACATAAGTGTCCGCATCCGTTTAAGAACCCGTATTCGCATCCTTATCCGCCACCTCTTCTATATCCACATCTCGCTCCGCTTCCGGATATGTATCCGCATCCGTATCGAAATCCGTACCCAAATATAAATTCCCATCCATGTCTGTATCCGCATCCATATTGGAATCAGCATCTGTAACTGTATCCGCATCCGTAAAGAAATCGATATCCGTGTCCGTAATAGCATCCGTTTCTTCTGCAGAAATTGAATATGTTTCACATCCGTTTCCACATTCCTATGCATATCCATTTCCATACGGTTATCTGCATTCGTGTCCATTACCATATCTGCATTCGTATCAACATCCGTATCTGCATTCGCATCCGTTTCCGCTTCCTCATCCGCATCCACATTCGGATCTTGCTCCACATTAGTGTCCATTTCCGCATCCGGATAATCATCCGGATTTGCATCTGTATATTCATCATAATCTGCATCCGTATCCGTACCTACATTCCCAACCTCATCCTAATTCGCTTCCGAATACCCAAATGTATCCGTATCTTCATTTTTATCCGTATCCTCATTCGCATCCGTATACGGAGCTGCATCCGTCTCCACGTCTGTATCCGTATCTGCTTCAGCATCCGCATTCGCATCGGTATCAGCATATCAATCTTCGGTATTCGCATCGGTATCCACACCCTTACGCTCATCCGTTTCTTTATCCGTATTAGCATTCATATCTCTATCCAAATCCGTATCCGCATCCGTATCTGCATCCTCATCAGCATCAACATCCGCATCCGTTTCTGCATCAGAATCCCTATTAAAATCTACATTCATATCTATATCAACATCCGTATTTGTTACTATATGCGCATCCATATCCTCATCGGTATCAATATACGCATCAGTATCCGATTCCGTATTCGCCTCGGTATCCGTCACCTCATCCGCGTTCGTATTCGAATTGATTTCCGTATCCGTATCAACATCGGCATCCATATCTGCATTCATATCCACGTCGGTATCCGTATCAGCATTTGTATCCACATTCTCATCCTTATTCGTATCCACATCCTTAACCGAATCCTTATCCGTACCTGCATCGCTATCCGCATCCGCAAGAGTGTTCGTATCCGCATCCTCAGCTGCATCTTTATCTGCATCCGTATCCGTTTGCGCATTCGCAAATGCTTCTGTTTGCGCATCTATATTCGTTCTCGCATTAGCATCTATATACGCATCCGCATTTGCATTTTGTCAGTATCCGTATCGATATACGTATTCGTATTTGTGTCCGTATCCGTGTCCGTATACCTATTTTTATCGGCATCCGGTTCCACATTCGCATCAACACCTTCGAAACCTTTTAATGCTTCTTTTTCCGATCGAATATTTGAAGCTAAGGGGGGGTTAACTTTCTCTGTTCATGGTAAAAGAAGAAAAAATTAAATTGGTAAAAATGGATAATATGCATAACCAAACCTCAATCATGGAATCTAAAACAAAAGAATGACATTTTTCCCTAATCTTCAGTAATATGTACACGTTTAAAATATTTACATCGTTTCCGCATCAGTATCTGATTTCACATCTGTTTCCTCATCTGTATCTAAATTCGCATCTATATCTGCATAAATATCCCAAATTCCATCCGTATCCGCATCGGTTTTCGTTTCCAAATCTGCATCCGTATTCGCAAATGTATCCTTATCTGCGTCGGTAACCGCATCTGTATTCCAAACTGTATCCGCATCCGGAATCCGATTCTAAATCTGCATCGGTATCCGCATCGGTTTCCCCATCCATATCAACATCTGTAACAGCATTCAGATCTGCACGCGCTATACATTCATATCTATGGCCGTATCTGTATCCGCAGCTGTATTTAAATCCGTATCCAAATCCGTATTTTTAACCGTATCCCCATCCGTATGCGCTTCTTTATCCGAATCAGCAAACGTATCCCTATTGAAATCCGTATCCGCATCCGTATCTGCATCCGCATCTGCATGTGCATCCGCATATGTTTCCGCACCAGCATCTGTATTAAAATCCACATCCGTATCCGTATCACCATCCGTATCCGTATCCGCATACGTATCTGTAACTATATCGCATCGATATCCTAATTGGTATCTGTATCAGTATTCGCATCCACATCTGTATTCGCATCGGTATCTGCCACCTCATTTGAATCCGCATACGTATTTGAATTGAAATCCGTATCCACATCCATATCCGTATCTGCATTCATATTCGCATCGGAATCCTTATTTGCATCAGTATCCGCATCAATATCTGAAACCGGGTTCGTATTCGCATCCGTATCCGCCATCTCTTCCGCATTCACATCTGGTTAAGTATCCTTATCCGTCTCCGCATCCGGATATACATCCGCATCCGCATCGTAATCCGTATATGTGTATGAATTCGCATCCGTATCCTAATCCGCATATGTAATCGCATTTGTATCCTTGTCTGTATCCAAATCGGCATCCGTATCCGGATTAAGATCCGTTTCCCATATGCGTTCACAATAGATTCCGAATACTTATCCGCATCCGTATTATAATACGTACCCGAATCCGTATTCACATCCGTGTTTTTATCCGTATCCGCTTCTGTATCCGTATCTGCATTCGTATTTATATCCGCATCAGCATCTGCATCCACATCCGTTTCCAGATCAGCATCCGTATTAAAATCCACATCAGTGTTCGTAGCCACATCATTATCCATTACTATAAGTGCATCGATATCCTTATCGGTATCCGTATCTGCATTATTATCCACATCCGCATCCGGATCTGTATTTGCATTGGTATCCGCCACTTCATCTGCATACGCATTTTAATTGACATCCGTAACCGTATCCACATCCGTATTCATATCTGCTACCATATCCGCTTCTGAATCCGTATGTGCATTAGTATCCGCATCCGTTGAAGAACCTGTAATCTCATCCATTTCCGCCACCTATTTCCAATCCACATCTGGTTCTGAATCCGTATCCGTTTCCGCATCCGGCTTAATATCCGCATCCGTATCTTAATCCGTATCCGTAGGTGAATTGTCATCCGTATCCTAATCCGCATAATATATCGCATCTCTATCGGCATCTTCATCCGAATCAAAGTCCGCATTCGTATCTGCATCCGTCCCTTTATCGGTATCCTCATTCAGCACCACTTTCGCATCCGCTTTTCACGTCTGTCTGGCATCCGTATCCGCATCAGTCTCCGCATCCGAATCCGCTTCCGTATCCGTATCTGCATCCGTTTTTGCATCCATATCCGCATCACCATTCGTATCAGTGTCAGCATCTGTTTTCGCATCCACGTCCACATCCGCATTTATTTCTTCATACATGTCCGCATCGGAATCCATATCCGTATTAAAATCCGTAACACCAATCGCATCCCTGTCCGCCACACTTTCCGTATTTGCATCCGTATCCACATCCGTATCTGTTTCCTTATCAGAGGTCGTTCCGAACCCGTATCCATTTCCCCATACGTGTCCTTATCCGTATCCCCTTCGATATCTGCATCCTTACCTGTGTAAGTATCGGTATCCGCAACCGAATCCCTATCCCCATCCGTTTCTGTATCTACATAGATGTCCAAACCTGTACTGGATTCTGCATCCGGATCCGTATACGTATCCGTATCCGCAACCATTTATGTATCCGTATCTGAATTAGCATTGGAATTCGCATCCGTATCCGCATTCACATCCCAATTTGTGTCCACATTTGTATCCGTATCCACCACATCTTTATCCTTTTTTGTATCAGTATTTTCATCTGTATCCGCAACCGTATCCCCAGTGACCGCATTGCAATCCGTATCCGCGTCAGTATCTGCGTTCACATTTTCATCCGCATCCCAATCCGCATCTGAATACGTAACTGGTTCCCTTTCTGCATCGACATAGAATCCGCATTCTCATCCTTATCCACATCCGACTCCGTATCCGTAACCATATCTGTAGAAGTTACAGCATCCGTATCTGCATCAGTATATATAACTGCTTCTTTATCCGCATTTGCAATTAGTTCCGCTTCTTCTTCCGCATCCACATTCGAGTATTTATCCGCATCCGTTTCCGCACCAGTATTTGATTTGGCATCCGCATCGTATTTTGCATCCAAATTCCAATCTGTATCCGCATCAGTATCTGCAACCATATCCCCATTCTCATCCGTTTCCGCATCAACATTCTATCCATATCCTTGCCCGTATTCTAATTCGCAACATTATCCGCATCCGCGTCTCTATCCTCATCCACATACGTAACCACAAGCGTATCCGTCATATGATCCTCATTTTTTTCCGAATCCACATCCGTTTCCAGATGCGTACCGGAATTCGCATCCGTATCGGCATTCAAATTTATGAACGCATCCGTATTCCCATCCATATCCGCATCCGTGTCCTAATCCGAGGTAGTTTCCGTTTCCATATCCGCTTTTGCTCCCGTATACGCATCGCTATCCGCATCCACATTTGTATGAGGATCTGCATCGGTGTCCACATTTATACCCGGTTCAATATCAGTATCCATGTCAGCATCCGTATTCAAATTTAATCCGCATCCGTATTTGAATGTTCCCATATCTGCGTAGTTATAAGGGTCGCATCGTCGTATCCACATACGAATCTTCATCCGTATCGTTATTAATTTCAAAACTGCATCCGAATACGCATGTGTACCCGTATCCGCATTCAGATCCGTATCCGCCATGGATTAATATCTGTCCACATCTGTATCCATATCCGCATCTGAATGCGTATTTGCATCCGAATCCTCATCCGTATCAGCATCCGTATCCCAATAAAAATCCATATCCGAATCAGCATCCGCATCAGCATCTGCATACGCATCCGTTTCCGCAGTAGCAGTTCAATTAAACTCCATCCGTATCCGTATCCACATCCGTATCTTTATCCATATGCGAATCCATATCCGCAACCATATCCGTATCCGCATCAGTATCCGAATTCGTATCCGTGTCAGTATCTTGTTCGGATAGATAATAACATCAGCATTCGTACTGGTATTTGCATCCGTATCCGCATCCGTATCCGTATTTGCATCCGTATCCGTGTCCTAATTCATGTCAGTTTCCGTTTCCATATCCGAATTCCCATGCCTATCCCCATTGCTATCCGCATCCGCATATTTATCCGTATTCCAATCAGTGTCCACATTTATCACGTCATGCGTATCTGTATCCGTATCGGCATCCGTATCCACATCCTTTTGCGTATCTATATTCACTTCCATATCCAAATTAGCATCCGTTTCCCCATCCAAATCTATATCCGCATCCATATCTGCTTCCCGTCAGCATCTGCATCTGCCTCTGTATCCGTATTGGCATCCACATCGGTATCTTTATCAACATTCGTATTTGTACCTATATCTGCATTCATATCCGAACCGAATTCGTATCCGTACCTGCATCAGTATCCGCATCTTTTTTCGTAATCTTAAGAGATTTCGTACCTACATCCTCAGCCGCATTTTTATCCGCATCCGTATCCGTTTCCGCATCCGGATATGTATACGCATCCGCATACATATCTGTATCCGCATTAGCATCCGTATACGCATGCGCATTCGCATTTGTATCCGCATCCGTATCCACATAAGAATCAACACCCTCAAAATTTCTGGTGCTAGTTTTTACAATCTTATATTCCAATTTCAATCCAAGGGGGGTAATGGCACTTTTTACGGTAAAACGAAAAAAAATTTAAATTCTAAAAATGGATTATTTGCTTAAAGAACACCTCAATCATGTACTCATAGTCATAAGAATGACGTTTTTGCATACTTTTCGGGAAAATGTACACTTTTACAATGTTTAAAAAGTTTCCGCATAAATACCAGATTTCGCATCCGTATTCTTATCGTCATCCAAATTAAAATATGTATTCGAATCGTTATCGCCTTACTCAATATCACCGCATTCATATCCGCATTCGCATCAGTTTACGAATCCGTGTCCTAATCCGTTTCCTTTTGCGTATCCGATTCCATATCTGTGTTCGCATGTGTATCCGAAACGCTATTCGCATCCGCATCTTTATCCAAATCTCCATCAATGTCCGCATTTGTACTCGTCTCCTATTCAGGATCCGTATCCGTATCTATATCCGCATCCGAAGCCGCATATATATCCGTATATGCTTTCGTATTCACATCTGCATAAAAATCTGTAACCGCATCGGTGACCCTATTCGCATCGGTTTCCTTATCCATATCCGCATGCGTATCCGTCGCCGCATTAAGATCCGTATCCGCTATGCATTCACATCTGTGTCCGCATCCGTATTAAAATCCGTATCCGAATCCGTTTTAACATCCGTGTTCCAATCCGTATCCGTTTCTTTATCCGTATAATTATCCTTATCCCTATCTAATACCGTATCCGCATCCGAATCTGCATCCTTTTCAGCCTCGGAATTCTTATCAGCTTCTGCATCCTTATCAGCCTCTGCTTCCGCATTCGTTTCCGCATCAGCATCCGTATTAATTTCCAGATCCGTATTCGTATCCACATCCGTTTCAATATGCGTATCCTAATCCGCATCGGTATCCGTACCCGCATGCGCATCTTTATTCGCAACCGTATCCAAAACCTCATCTCTATTCTCATTGGTAATTGCATTCGCATCTCTATATTTATTCGTACCCGTATCCGCATCCAAATCAATATCCGCATCCATATCTCTATCTACATAGGTATTCGCATCCGTATTGGATTTATCATCCGAATTAGCATCCGTACACGTATGTGCTGCTTCATCGCATCGGTATCCGCATCTGCATTCGTATCCGCAAGAGCATTCACATTCGTAGCCTTATTCACATCCGTATCCATATTTACATCCTTATTTGTATCCATATTTTCATCTCTATCGGCAACCTTATCCGCATCCGTGTCCATATCCGAATCCGTGTCCGCGTCCGTATCTGCACCAGAATTTGCATCCGATTCCGTATCCGTATCCTTATCCGTATACCTAACCGCTTCCTTATCAGCATGTGTTGGGATTATTGTCCGCATTCTCATCATTATCAGCATCCGTTTCCGTAACTCTGTCCGAATCTGCAAACGTAACCGCATCAATATCTGCATGCATATACGTAAACGCTTTTGTTTCCACATTTCTATCTTGTTTCGAACTCTCACCCGCATCCATATTCGTAAATGTATCTGCATCCGTGTCCGTTTCCGCACCAGTATCTGATTTCACATTTTTGTCCTCATTCGCATCCAAATTCGCAACTGTATCCGTGTAAGTATCCCCATCTGCATCCATACCCGAATTCGCATCCATTTAATCATCTAAATTTCTTCCGTTTATTTATCCGCATCAGTATCGGCATCCGTATCTGCATCCGCGTCTATATCGCCATCCTAATACGTAACCGCATCCGTATCCCTCACCTTATCCGCATTCGTTTTAGCATCTGCATCCACTTCCGTATGCGTACCGGCATTCGCATCCGTATACGCATCCGGATTCACATCTGTATTCGTATCCGCATCCGCATCTGTATTCACATCCGTTTCCTAACCCGTGTGCGTTTGCGTAATCGTTTCCATTTCAGTATTCCCCTCAGTATACGCATCGATATCTGAATCCACATTTATATCCATATCCGCATCAGCGTCTGCATTTACACCCGCATCCGTATAAGTACCCTTATCATCAAGCGCATCCGTATCCCTTTCCTAATTCGCTTCTTTATCCGCATATGTATCCGTATCTGCGTCGGTTTTCTCATCCGTATACGAATCCGTATCCGCATCCGTATCTGCATCCGCATCAGCATGTGCATCAGCATCGGTATCCGTATCCGTATCCGCATCCGTATCCGTATTTTAATCCATATGTGCCACCTCATACGCCTCCGCATCCGCGATGGAATGCAAATCCGTATCCGTACAACATCCGATGCATGATTTCATGATTATCCACATCGGAATACGTTATTGCATGGGTGCCCGCATCCGTTTAAGAACCCGTGTTCGCATTTTTATCCGCCACCTCTTCCATATCCACATCTGGTTACGCATCCGTGTCCGTTTCCACATCCGTGTCTGTATCCGCATCCGTATAGGCATCAATATCCGTTTCCGCATTAGCATCCGTTTCTTCTGCAGAAATTGAATCTGTTTCAAATTCGTTTCCACATCCGTATCCATATCCGTTACCGTATTGTTATCTGCATTCGTGTCCATTACCATATCTGCATTCGTATCAGCATCCGTATCAGCATTCGCATCCATGTCCGCTTCCTCATTCGCATCCAAATTCGCACATTGCTCAGCATTCGTATTTCGTATTTCCGCATCCGGATATTCATCCGGATTCGCATCTGTATCTGCATCATAATCTGCAACTATATCCGTATCTACATTCAAAACCTCATCGTAATTCCCTTCCGAATTACCAAATGTAACCGAATCCATGCCGCATCCGTATCCGCATTCGTATCCGTTTCCGGAACTGCATCCGTCTCCGCGTCCGTATGTCTGCATTGCATCCCCATCTTCATCCGCTTATGAAATTACATTTTTATGCGTATCCGTGGCCGCATACGTATTCACATTTACATCCGTATCTGGAACTGCATCTGCCTCCGCGTCCGTCTCTGTATTAGCACATGCCTCAGCTTCCGCATTGACATCTATATCATCATCCGTGTCTTATCTGTATCCACATTTGTATCCGTATTCGCATCGGTATCCATATCCGTATACGCATCCTTATTCGCAATCACATCCGTATTCGTATCGTTATCCGTTTCCGAAGCCACATCCTTATCCGTAACCGTATCCCCATTGGTATCCGCTTCCGTATCCACATCGGTATCCATATCCTAATCTGCATTCGCATTCGCATCTGTATCCGCATTTTTTTCCATATGCCCATCCACATCCGTATCCGTATTCGCGTCTTTATCCGCATTTTTTTCCGTTTCTGCATCCACATCCCCAACCTCGACCGTATCCGCTTTCGTATCCGAATCTGCAATTACTTCAGAATCCGCTCCAGCATTCATATCCGCAACCGTGTCGGCATTTACGTCGGTATCCGGATTTGTATCCGCATCCGTATCTGCATCCGTATCCACAATCGTATTTACACCCTCGTAAATTGTTAACCGGCGTTATTCCTCACGATTGAATATTTCGATTGGAAGCAAAGGGGAATGGAATTTATGCTTTAAGAATACCTCTAGCATTTACTCTAAAAAGAGAATGACCATCATGCATTTTTTTTGTTAAATGTGCACATTTGTAATAGGAGAAATTTTGGTTCATATTATTTTTTACGTAATTCTTAAGTCATGAAGCATGAATTCTGGGTTTTTTGTTTTATATAATAAGGTATATTAAAAGGATGCGGACGCAGATATGGATACGGATGCGTGCAATGATGAGGATGCCGATAAGGATGTTGATACGTAAGCGCATACGGAGGCCAATGCGGATACTGATTCAAACCCGCATTCATATCCGTATCAGTAAACGTACAGGTATCGGCATCCGTATACGTTTCAAAATCTGTATCCGTATTGACATCCGCATCAGAAAATTCATCCGCATCATCATCATTATCCGCATCCGTTTAAACATCGCTTCATGAAATAGTATTCGTTTGTCATTAAGTGTCCGCATTCCTATCCATTTCCATTTTCCGCACTCGTGTGCGTATCAGTATCTGCATCCGCATCTGAATCTATATCCGTTTCCGTATCCGATTCGCCATTCGTATCCGCCTCCGTATACGTATACGTATCCATACCCATAAATGCATTCATCGATATAAACATCCACATCCGTATCCGCATGCGCATTTGCATCCGTATCCTAATCCGAATCCAAATCCACATTCACCGCATTTTCATCTGTATATGCATCCGTTTCCGCCTCAGCATCCGCATCAGCATCTGCATCCGCATCCGTTTCCGCATAAGCATTCGTATTTAAATCCACATCCGTATATATATCCGTATCATAATGCGCATCCGTATTTTCATTGGTCCCCGGATCAACATCAGTATTCGCATTCGTATCCGTATTTTCATCCGTATCCGCCACCTCTTCTGCATCCGTGATGGAATATACATCCGTATCTGTATAAATATCTGATTCATATCCGCATTAATTTCCACATTAGAATCCGTGTCCGCATCAGTATCTGCATCCGTTTCCGAAACCGTAATCGTATTCGCATCTATATCTGCGACCTCTTCGGCATTCATATTTGAATCCGCATCCGTATCCGTTTCCGCATCCGGATATGTATCCGCATCTGTATCTTCATCAATATCCGTATATGATTTCGCATTCGTGTCTGCATCCGCATCCGTATTGGCATTAGCATCTGTAACCGTATCCGTAGCCGCATCCGCATCCGTATACACATTGATATCTCTGTCTGCATTTCATTCGTTTCCTCAGCCGAATTCGTATCGTTTCTGCATCCCTGTCCGCATCTGTTTCACATTCTTATCCGTATCCGGAACAGCATCCGTCTCCGTGTCCGTATCCGCCTCAGCATCCACTTCCGCATCTGTATCAGCATCGAAATCATTATTTTATACGCAACCGTATCCGTATTCGGGCCGGTATATACATCCGTATACGCATCCGTTTCATATTCGCAACTGTTTCCGCATTGCTATCCGTTTACAAATCAAAACCCTCATCCGTTTTGTATCCTCATCGGTAACTACTTCCGTATCCTCAATCCGTATTCGCATATATATCCGAATCCACATAAGCATCCGCTTTCACAACCGGGTCCACTTCTGTATCCGTATCAGCATCTGTATCCCTATCCAAATCCGTATGCGCATCCGAATCTGCATCTGCATCCGTTTCCGCATCAGCATCTGTACTAAATTCCACATCCGTATCCGTATCCACATCCGTATCCGTTACTAAATGCGCATCCTTATCCGCATCTGTATCCGTATCCACATCAATTTTCGCTTCTGCATTCCAATCAGCGTTTGTATCCGCATCCGTATCTGCATCCGTATCCACATTCGTATGAAAACCTTTGTAACCTATTGGTGTTATTATTCACGATTTTACATCCATGTACACGATTAGACAAATTTATCGATTGGAATCAGAGGGGAATGAAGTTAATGCATTAAGAAGACTTCAATATTTACTCGAAAACAAAATAATTACCACTTTTGCATAATTTTCGGTAAAAGGTGATATTTAAATAGAGATGAAATTTTAGCCTTATTTTTTTTACGTTAATCCTTTCTCATTAAGCATGAATTTTAGATTTTAAGTTTAATATTATAAGGTATATTGAAAAGGATTCGGATGCGGATATGGATGTGGATGCGGATGCGTACAATAATGAGGATGCGGATAAGGATGTTGATACGAAAGCGGATACAGATGCGAATTCCGATACTGATATATAGCCGCATCATTATCGGTATCAGCATATGTATCGGTCTCAACGTCCGTCTCCGTACTCACATTTACATCCACATCAGCATCTGCACCTGCATCAACATCCGTATCCGCATCCGTATCCGCATCGCTTTATGCATTCGTATTCGTTTCCGTATACGTGTCTGAATCCCTTTCCATATCCGCATCAGCATCCGTATGCGCATCTGTATCCGCAACCGTATTCGCATCCGTATCCGCATATGTTACCCAATCCGCGTCGGTTTCAATATCCGTATTGACCTTCATATGCGCATCGATATGCGCATCCGTATCCACGTCAGCATCAGTTTCCGCATTTGTACCCGCATATGTATCAGTTTCCGTTTCAGCATCCGTATCCGTATCCAAATTCACATCAGGATCCGGAAATGTAGCTCTATCTGCTTCGATATCCGTATTTGTATGTGAATTCTTATCCGCATCGGTATCCATTACCAAATCTGCATATGTCTCCGCATCGCTTCCCGTATCCGTATCCGCATGCGTATTCTTCTCCGCATTAAGATCCGTATCCGCTATGCATTCAAATCCGTCCGAATCCGTATCCACATCCGTATCGAAATCCGTATCCGAAACCGTATTCTTATCCGTGTCCCCATCCATATCCGCTTCTTTATCCGTATCCCTGTCCAAATCCGTATCTGCATCCGTATGCATCCGCATCAGCATCTGCATTCGCATTCGTTTTCGGATCAGCATCCGTATTGAAATCTTCATCCGTATCCGTATCCACATCCATTTTTATATGCGAATCCATATCAGTATCGGTATCCGTATGCGCATCCGTATCCACATCCATATCTGCATTTCCATTGGTATCCACCCCCGCATCCACTTCCGCATCCGTATTTCAATTGTCATCCGTATCCACATCCGTATGCATATCTGTATCCACATTCGTATTTTCACCCGCATCCGCATCCGTATCTGCATCCATTTATTTATGCGTATCCATAACCGTATCCACATTTGCAACGATATGCACATCCGCATTGGTATCCCCATGCGCATTTCCATTTGTATCCGTATCCTCATCCAAATCCACATCCGTATCCGCACCCGCGTTCACATTTGTATTAATCTCCGCATTTTCATCTGTATCCGCATCCGCCTCCGTGTCCTCATCTGTATTAGTATCCGATTCCGTATCTGCATCAGCATTTGCATCCGTATCCAAATCCGCATCCATATCAGAATCGGTATCCGTGTCCGTATCAGTTTGCGCTTTTGTATCCGCTCTATTATCCGTATCCACATTCGCCTCCCTATCCACTAACGTATTCGTATTCGCAGCCGTATCAACATCCGTATCCGTTTCCGCATCTTTATCCCTATCAGAGGTGATATCTGCATCATATCCGGTATCGGCATCCTTATCCGCATCAAATGCCTTATTCGTATTCGCATGCGCGTTTGCATCTGTATCCGTATCCGTAGCCGTTTCCGCTTAGGTATTTATCCGCAAATGTATCCGCATTCATTTATCTATCCGCATTCGTTTCCGCATCCGCACCCGTACCCGTATCCGTTTCAGCATCCGTGTCCGTATCCACATCCAAATGCGCAACCGTATTCGCATTAGCAGCCGCACTAGCATCTGCATCAGCATAAACAACCTTAGCCGCAACTGGAGCCTTATCGGAATATGCACCGTGAACGTATCCGTGTTCATATACTCATCCGTATCCATTCCCGCATTTGCATCAATATCCGTATTCGCTGAACGGAACTGAACCGAAGGGAATGAGCAAAAATGAACTGAATGAAACTGAATGAAACTGAAAGGAACTGAACGGAACAAAACTGAAATGAACCGAACTGCACAAAACTGAACTGATCTGAACTGCGCTGAGCCAAATGGAACGGAACTTAGTGGAACGGGCGACTACTGAGCTGAACGTATTGATCTTAACTGAATTTAATTGAACTAAAGTGAAGTGCACTACATCGAACTGTGCGGAACTGAAATACTATGATGAACGAAACCTAGCTCCATGGAACTAATTAAAACGGAAATAATCTGAATGGAGCTGGTGGAACTCAAGAAACGAAACAGATAGGAATTGAACTGATTTTATTAGAACTAAACTAAACTTAAATAAACTGAATAGAACGGGACTGAATCAAACTAAATAAAACTGATCCGAATTAAAATGAACTAATTTGAATATAACAGAAATATATTAAAAAGAACCTGGTGCACAACACTGAATTGTACAGAATTGAACTGAGCTGAATGGTCCTGATCTAAACTTAAAAGAACTGAACGGAACTGAAATGAACCTTACTGAAAATAACTGATCTGTACAGAACAGAAGTGAAATACAATATTTTTACCGCACTGAAAGGACTGAACTTATCTGAAGTGAACTGTACAGAACGGAACCTAAATCAATTGACTTGAATGGAACTAAACCAAAATAATTGAAATGAAATTGACCTAATTTAACTAGAGAGAAATGAACTTAAATGAATTAAATTAACAAATATGAAATGACTGGAGTTGATATAATCTTAAAGACTGTACTCAATTCATTTGTGCTGCATTGAATTGAACTGTGCAGAATCGACAGGAAAAAACTGAACTGAACTAAACTGAATAGAACAGAACAACCTGAACTAAACTTAAGTGAACTAACCTCAACTGTACTGAAATCTAATAAAGTGAAATGAAATATAGTAAAGAGAACTGAAAAAAATGAATAAAGTGAATGAAACGGAATGTAATTCAACGAAAGTGAACTGAAAGAAACAGAACTGAGCGGAACTGAGCGGAGCGTAACTAAAAAGTATTAAACTTACACAACTAAAATGAATGGATCTGAATTGAACGGAATGAGCCACACTAAACTAATCCAAACAGATCGGACCTGACCGATTTTGAACGGATTTTAACAGAACTGAACTGAACAAAACTGAAATGAACGGAACTGCACTAAACTAAACTGATCTGAACTAAACTGAACCAAATTGAACGGAACTGAATGGAACGGATGACTACTGAGCTGAACGTATTCAACTGATATAAACTGAACTGCACTGAACTGAACTAAACTGAAATGAACTGCACTTGACCGAACTAAACTGATCTGTAATGCCTTAAAATGAAATGAAATTAGCTAAAAAATGAACTGAAATGAACTGAACTGAACGGAACGGACCGGACCTGAACTTAAGAGAAATTAATTGAAATAAGGTTAAGCGCACTTGACTGAGCTGTGCTGAACTGAAATGCTATCATGTTAACTGTAAAAAACTGAACCGAATGAAACTTAAATCCATGGAACTTATAAAAACGGAAGTGAGCCAAATGTAGCTGACGGAACTCAAAAATCAAACTGTTAGGAATTGAACTGATTTCAATGGAACTAAACTGAACATAACTAAACAAAAAAGAACGGGACTGAACTAAACTAAACGAAAATGATCTGAACGGAACTAGAATGAACTGATGTAAACATAACAGAAAGAAATTGAAAAGAACTAGGTGCACAAGACTGAATTATTCGGAATTGAACTGAGCTGAATGGTACTGATCTAAACTTAAAGAAATGAACGTAACTGAAATAAACCCTAATGATCTGTACTGTACTAAACTTAACTGAAATAACTTAATTGCACTGAAAGGACTAAAGTTATCTGAACTGAACTGTACAGAACTAAACTTAAATCAATTGACTTAAATGGAACTAAACCAAATAAAATGAGATGAAAAAACTGAAATTAACTAAAATGAAATGAACAGAAATGAACATAACTTACCCGATATGAACTGAATGGAACTGAGCTGAACTTAAAAAAGTTATCAGAACTGAACTGAAGTAAATAGATTTGAGCTAAACAGATATGAACTGTTGTTCAGAACTGTTGGAAAAAACTGAAGTGAACTAAACTGAATATGACAAAACTAAACTGAAGTAAACCGACTTGAACGGAACTGAACGGAACTGAACAGAACCTAAAGAAACTGTACGAAACTGAACGGCACTGAACGAAACTGAACTGTACAACACTGAGATGAACAGAACTGCAATAAACTGAACTGATATGAACTAAGCTGTACTAAACTGAACGGAACTGACTGGAACAGGCGACTACTGAGCTTATATAATTCACCTGATATAAATTGAACTGCACTGACCTAAACTTAACTGAAATCAACTGCACTTGACTGAACTAAACTTAACTGAAATGCCTTAAAATGAAATGAAATGAGCTAAAGGAAAATGAACTGAAATGAACTGAACTGAACGGAACGGACTTGAACTGAAGTGAATTTAATTGAACTGAAGTGAAGCGTACTTCACTGAACTGAAATGCTATGATGTTATCTGAAAGGAACTAAACAGAAGAAAACTAAATTGAACGGAATGGAACCAAATGGACTTGAAGAAAAATGAACTGAATGGAACGGGATGGAAATAAATAGAACTAAACCGAACAAGACTGAATTAAAGGGAACTGAAGTTACCTAAACTCAAGTGAACAGAACTGAAGAAACTAAACTAAGCTGAAGGAACTAAACTGACCGGAACTGAGGGAGACCGAATTGCCCTGAATGGAACTGACAAAACTAAAAAAATAATAGATAAGAATTAAACTGATTTCATTGAAACAAAACTAAACTGATCTAAATGAACTAACCTTATTTAACTGAACATAACTAAACTTAACTGAACGGAACTGCTTTGAATAAAACTGAATGGAACTGAACGGAACGGAAATGAAATAAATTGATGGGAATGTAACTTATCTAAACTGAACTAAATAGATCAGAACTAAACAGAACCGCACGGAACTAAACTTAAATGAAATGCCTTCAAATAAACTGAAATGAACTGAACGTCGGCTTTAATGTACTGAAACCTAACTGAACTGAACGAAGCTGTAGAGAGCTGAGCTGAACGGAACTAAAAGAACTGAATTAATTAGATACAAACTGAACGGAACTGAACGGAACGGAAGTTAAGGTAATGGAACTGACAGAACTGAAAACTGAATTGATCGGAAATGAACTGATTTGGACGGAGCTAAACTTAACTGGACATAACAAGACTGAATTGAACTGTCTTGAAATTAACTAAACTGAAAAAGTGGACCTGAACTGAACAGAACTGGGTTTAACTAAACTGAAATTAACGGAAATGAACTAAGCTGAATGGAACTGAACAGAACTGAATTTAACCCATTCAAACTGACCGGAACTGAACTGAACTAAAATAAAATGAAATACAATGAACTGAAATTAACCTAAATGAAATGAACTGAACTGAAATTTACTTAACTGATTTGAACTGAACGATACAATACTGAACTGAAATGCTTTGAAAAAACCATAAATGTACTGAACCAAATTCAACTTAATTTGGCTGAAAACACTAAGCTGGAATCCCTCAAAATGAACTTATATAAACTGAACTGAAATTAAGCGTACTAAACTAAACTGAATCAAACTGAACGGAACAAAACTGAAATGAAATAAACTGGACTGCACTGCACAGATCGGAGCTGAAAGGAACTGAACCAAATGGATTTGAAGAAAAGTGAACTGAATAGAACGGAACGGAAATAACTGATCGGAATTAAAGTTAGTTGAATGGAACTAAACTAAACTTAGCTGTTATGAACTACACGTACCTAAACTGAACTGAACTGAACTTAACTTAACTGAACGGAACTGAACTGACCTATACTGAACTGAACTGAAATGAACCAAACGTAACTCAACTATGCTGAAACATTCTGAACTAAACTTATTTGAACTAAACTTAACTTAACTGAACTTAAATCAACCTATTTTAACTCAACTGAAGTAAAATGAAGTAAATATAATGAACTGAAATAAAGTAAAATTAACTGAAAATAATTGAACTAAGTGAACTGAACTAAGGTGAACGAGAAAAATGGAACTTAACAGAACGGAACTGATCGGGACTGAGCATGATGTGAAAAAAATTAACGTAAGTTAATCAAACTAGGCATAACTGAACTAAAATAAACTGAACTGAACCAAACGGAACTAAATGCAGCTGAATTGAACTAAACCAAACTGCACTGGTGTAACGAAACTGAAGTAAACTGAACGGTTTTGACCGGAACAGCCTGAACTGCAATTAATTTAACTTAACTAAAGTGAACTGCACTAAACTGTACTGAAATGAATTGCCATGATGTGAACTGGAAGAAACTGAACTAAACGGAAAATACTTCATCGGAGCTTATTAAAACGGAATTGACCTGAATAGAACAGACAAAAATCAAAAAACGGAACCGATAGGAATTGAACTGATTAAAACTGAGCTGAACTAAACTTAAATTAACTGAACTGAACTCTTCTGAAGTAAAATGTAATGAAATGAACTAAACTGAACTCTACTGAAGTAAAATGAAATGAAATGAACTGAACTGAACTCTACTGAAGTAAAATGAAATGAAATGAACCGAACTGAACTAAACAGAACTGAACGGAAATGAATTAACTGAACGGAGCGGAAGGTAACTGAACAGAACTGAAATGGAAGAAACGGAAGTGAGCGGAACTGAGAGGAACGTAACTGAAATGAACGGAACTGAACTAATAGAACTAAACTGAATTCAACTGAACTGAACGGAATAAACTGAACTGAATAGAACTTAATGGAATTGAACAAAATGGAACGGATTTGAACTGAAGTGACCGGAACTGAAATGACAAAAGTGAATGGAATGGAACTAAACTGAATTGATGAAAATGGTACTGCTTGGAAAAAAGATCAACTGAACTCAACGTAACGGAACTCAACTGGGCAAATTGAACTGAAATGAACTGGCTTGAACTTACCTGAAATGATCTGAAATGAAATATACTTCACTCAACTTAACGTAACTCAACTCAACTGAACGAAAGCGAACGAAACTGATCACACCTGAACTAAGCAGAAAGAAACGGAACAAAACTGAACAAAACGGAACGTAAATAAATTGTGTTGAACGGAACTGAACTAACCTAAACTGAAGTAACTAAACTGAACTGAACGGAACTGAACCTAAATGACATTAAATGAACTGAAATGAAGAAACTGAACTAAACTGAACTGAACTGATCCAAACATAATTAAAACGAACGGAACTGAACGGAAAGTGTGAGATCTGAAATGAACGTAATTGATCTGATATGAACTGATTTGAATTTAAGTGAACTGAAATGCCTTGAAGTGAACCTAAACTCACTCACTCAAGTGAAGGGAAGGGCATGGCGGTGGATGTAAAGTGTATTATTTGCAATAGAAAATTAAGAAATGGAGTCCAGTGTAGTGGAGGTTGCTCTTGGTACCACTTTAATTGCTCTAAGAGTAAACTGGAGGATTGCGTGATTGATAATATGCAGTGCGGTAAGTGTGAAAGTCAGAAGAATCGACGTGGTTTAGAAGAAAAAGAATCGGGAATTGAAAAGCTGCAAACGGATTTAAACATCGCTCGTAAAACAATTTTCAGCCTTTCCGCTGAAAATGAGGAACTAAAAGAATAATTAACATAGTGGAGGCGGCGGGTGAAGCAGCAAGTCAAAGATGATCTCCACTTTGTCCGAAGGTGTGATAAGAGGAAACCGGAAGATTTAAGGCCGACCAGAAGTGGAACAAGCTCATGTGACGTGGATGCCTATCGGGCTGGAAGAATACGAGAAAGTATCCTATGGAGAGAGAAGCCAAAGAAACGAGGAGATTGAAGGCAGAATAGGATAAATTTGAGACCGAAGAGGGAAGTACTTCCGATTAGGGAGGTCATAGTGTCCAGGGAGGGGACGTCTCTCGGTGATCCAGGGTCACCCAAAGTGAAAATATTTGGTGATTCAATATTAAGTTTCGTCGAAGATTGTGGCGAAAGTATCAATGAAGGCGTTCAGTGTTTCCCGGGGATAAGAATGGAACAATTGGACAATGAAATAGCTAATATGACTAGTGAAGGTGATAAAAGACTTGTCATAATTCACGTAGGGACAAAGACGTAAAAAGTGTTAAGTCAGGAGACCGTCTAATCGGTTTTATTTGGGATTTGGTGACCTCGCCCAAAAATAAGTTTAAAAGTGCTCAAATTGTTATTAGTGGAATTCTTCGTAGAAGGGACATACATTGAAAGAGAATTGACGCCATAAACGAAGGAATAGAGTGGGTTTACTGGCAACAAAGTATTACATTTGTGGACCCGAATTGTTGGGTCGGTGATAGACACTTGGGCCGCGATGGAGTGCATTTAAACAGGAAGGGATCCCTAGTTTTGTCAAATCTGTTTAAAAATGTCGCCTTAAAGCTCAGTGAGCAGGGGAACCTGTAATGGGCACAAGAGGTGGACCTCGTAATAATACGAATTATAAAGGTATGAAAAATGCAAGTCAAACAAGCACGTACACACTCATAAATAAATACTTCTTTGGGTTACTTAAGATATTGGTAGCATCTTTTTAAGTCTGGTTTTTAACGGAACTAAAATCAACTGAACTGAAATAAACTAAAAGCACCTAACCTGAACTGAACTGAACTTAACATAACTTAACCCAACTGAACAGAACGGAACTGATCTGAATTAAACCGAACGGAAATGAATTAAATTGAACGGAACGGAAGAAAACGGAAGGGAATTGAAATTACCTGAACGGAACTGAGCTCACCTATGCTAAACTGAACTGAACTGAACCGAACGGAAATAAACTATGCGGAACTAAACGTTTCTAAACTAAACTTATGTTTACGAACTGAACTAAACTTAAGTTTACGGAACTAAACTAAACTGAACTGAACGAAAATGAACGGAAATGAACTGAACTGAACTAATTGAGCAGAACTCAACTAAATTGAGCTGAGCTGAACTTAAATCAACGGACTGGAATGCACCTAAGCTAAAATAATTGAACTGAAATGAAATACACTTAACGACTATGAAATGAAATGAACTTTACTTGACTAAACCGATTTTAACTGAAGTCAACTGAACAAAATTAATAAGATCTGCACTAAACGGAACGGAAGTTAATTAAACCGTACTTAACTGAATGGAATTTAAAGGAACTGATCTGAACTGAACGGAGTTTACTGAGCTGAATTGAGCTAAACCGACCTGAATTGAATGGAACTGAACTGAACCGAACGGAATGGAGATGAAAAGACCTGAACTGAACGGGATTGAACTAAACGGAACTGAACTGAATGGGCACGAACTAAACTGGACGTGGACTGATATGAAATGAAACCTAACAGTTTCAGGCCTAACTTGGTGGAATTTTTTCATGTTGTGGGTGAAAGAATTTGAAAACAACTTTGCACTTCCACACACTCTTTAATATAACACGACCATGGTTTCCATGCTGCGCATCATCTTCAGGTACAATAAAAACTGAAATTAACTGAACGGAATTGAACGGAACAAGCTGAAATGATATCAATGTATCCGCAAAAAACTTAACAAAATTTTACTGATTTGAACGTAACAAAATTAAACCGAATTTATCTGAACAGAACGGGACGGAACTAAACCGAACTGACCTGAACTGAGCTGAATTGAACTTATCTGAACGGAACTGGGTTTAAATAAACTGAAGTAAACGGAACTGATCTGAGCTGAACGGAACTGAACGATACAATCAACTGACCTTACCTGAATTGAAAAAATAAAATGAAATAAATTGAACTTAACGAAAGTGAAATTAACTAAAATCAACTGAAATAAACTGAACTAAACTGATATAAACTTAACAATACTAACTGAACGGAACTGAATAGACCGGAAAACATGTAAGCGGGACTGAATGGAACTGAATTTAACGATACGAAACTGAGCTGAACTAAACGGAACTGAACGGACCTGAACTAAACGGATCAGAACGGAACGGAAATAAATGGAACTGAACGTAGCGGAAATGAACGGAACAAAACTGAACACTACTGAAGAAAACCGAAATCAACTTAATTAAACGGAACTTAACGTAACTTACGTAAACTTAACTGAACTGAAATGACATCAACTAATCTAAACTCAACTGAACTGATTTGAAGTGAGCAGAATTGAACTGAACGGAACAGAACTCAACTGAGCTAAATGGCAAGGTACTGAACTAAACTAAATTCTTGGAACTGACAACACGGTACTGAAAAAAGTTAAACTTAACTGAAGGTAACTGATCTGAACTGAAAAGTTTATTAAGGAGCGGAAATAAAAACTAAACGGAACTGAACTGAACGGGAGAGATCTGAACGGACCTGAACGGAACGGTAATGAACTTAAAATAAACTGACTGAACGGATTAAATGGAACTGAAAGTAATTAAACTGAGTGAAACAGAAATGAAAAAAACTGAACCGAACTGAACTTAACTGAATTGAATTGCACTGCCCTTAACTGAACTGAGCGGAACGGAACTGAACTGAACAGCAAAAAAAACTAACTTGAAATAAAATAAAAGGACTGAACTGAACTGAACTCAACGTAAATTAAAAGGGATTGAACTGAATGGAATGGAACTGAATTGACCTGAACGGAAGGGAACGGAACCGAATTCAATGGAACTAAACTGAAATGATATAAGCTGAACTGAACTTCACTAAACGGATCGGAACAGACCTAAATGAAACGAAACTGAACTGAGCGGAAATGAACCAAATTGAATTGAAAAAAGGGAACTGAATGGCACGGAAATAAAAATACCTGAGCTGAACAGAACTGACGAGAACTAACTTAACGGAACTGGGTAAAAATAAACGGAAGTAAAAGGAACAAAACTGAACGGAACAAAACTGCACGGAACTGAAGGGAACACAAGAAAACACAATGAAACTGACGGAACTGAAATACTGAACTGTTCAGATTTGAACTGATTGGAAAGTAACTACACGAAACTAAAATGAAATGAACTAAAAGTACCTAAACTGAACTAACTAAACTTAACTTCACTTAACTGAATGGATGGGAACTGATCTGATGAAAATAGAATTGACCTCTACAGAACGGAACAGAAATGAATAAAATTGTTAGGAACGGAAGAAAATGCAAAGTTACTAAACTGTACTGAATTGAAGTGAACTAACTTAGAAGTGATTTACAAAAAACGGAACGAGAGAACATGATGGTTCAAAGTTTACAAAAAATAAGTTCATGAATTGAATAGAGAAAAGAATATAGCCAAAGATAGTTTTCTACAGAAAAAAATCGGGATATATAATTGAAATATATTTTACAAGTACCTCCGGAGGGGGAAAGACAACAGGGAAAACATAAGAGCTTTAAAAAAGATGGTGGAACACTAATCGTTGATGATAAGGAAAAGGCTAATGCGTTTTATAATTGGTATGCAAGTGTATTTAAGGGTTTTGTAACTAAAAAGGATTCTGTGGATACATCTCTGAGTCAACAAGGAGGCGAAAAAATATTAAACACCATAAGTATTAAAACAACGAGGGCAGATTTTAAAAAAAAATTATGAAAATGAGGTAGAATAAATCGAAAGGGCAAGAGGGTGTCACAATTGACTTGCTTAAATTGGGTGGTAGTGTAGTTTGAAATTATATAAATCATTTATTCAATGTTACGTTAAACAATAATGCCCTGCCAAATGCTTGGAAGGAGGCATATGTTACGCCAATTTTCAAAGGAGGAGATAAGGCACTAGTTGATAATTATAGACCGGTAAGCTTGACATCAGTTGTATGCAAGCTATTAGAAAAGATAATGGCTGATTATCTCTGGGACCTGTGGGAGAGTGAGAATTGGTTGTATAGGTACCAATACGGTTTTAGAAAAGGGCACTCTTGTGAAACTCAGCTATTAGGGTTCTGCCAAGAAATGTTCAACTCTATGGATGCGGGAATATAGGTGGATGCTATAATAGTCGACCTGTCAAAAGCCTTTGACAAAGCTGACCACGATCGCTTAGTGCTTAAGATGGGCCAATCGCCACTACACACAGATAGAAGAGTAATCTCTTGGGTCTAAAAGTTCATGGAAGGTCGAACGCAAAGGGTCAAATTAGGAGAATTATATTCTAAAAAACAAGGGTAACATCGGGAGTCCCACAAGGAATCCTATTTGGCCCGCGCCTGTTTTTAATACATAAATGATCTCCCAGTGTATATTAATTCTCAGATAACACCTTTTGCAGACGACTGTGTTATCTACAGAAAAGTTGAAAATGACAGAGACCGCGACAAACTTCAAAGGGACATTAATAAAATGGCGGATTGGATGATAAAAAATGGGATGGATATTAATGTTAGAAAATTCAAATCTATCACTTTTAGCAGTAAGGTAAATGGAAACAATAGGGGATATAAATTCTCAGAAATTATCATTCCTAGAAGTGATGCTTGTAAATACTTAGGTGTATATTTAACTAAGGACTTAGGGTGGCGGCTAAATGTGGAGTAAATTTTTAAGAAATCTTTCAAAACTCTTCATTTGGTGATGAGAAACCTCAAAGGGAGCGTTAGAGCAACCAAGGAGAAGGCTTATCAGACCCTAGTAAGACCAATTTTAGAGGACGCTTCTTTTGTATGGGACCCTCATCAAGAAGGTCATATTAAAAAACTGGAAAGATTGCAAAAACAGGCTGCCCAATATGTACTGGGGAATCATAGGAGGCTGACATGCTAGAAACGCTAGGCTGGGAACCTCTACAAACTAGAAGGAAAGTAGGCAAACTGTATGGAATGTTCCACATTCTGAAGGGGGAGAAAGCCTGGGCAGATCTTAGGAAAGGGGCGGGGAACCCAAATTTTATAGGCAGAATTGGTCACAAATTCAAGGTAAAATGCCGGGTAAATAGAACAAATAAAAAATTCCTTTTCTAAATAGAACAATTGTTGATTGGAACACCTTACCTGCTAAAATATTCGAGCCCTTTCCTAACACAGTGTATACTTTTATGAATAGATATAAGGTAAATATGTAATAATTTGATTGATGTGAGGTGTATTTTATTATAAGTAACAGCTTAATATTTTTTAATTTCTCTTTTTTTCTTGCTGACTAATGGCTGTAAATGGGCTAGGGACTCGCTCTGTTTTGTTAAAGAGATTGGTGTTTAGAAGTCCGATTTTATCTATAATCTTCTGCGATTATTTGGACTTTTGTGCCACCTGACACTGTCTATGAGCACATCTGTATTTTTAATAATAATAATAATGAACACAGCTAAACTGAACGATAAAAAACTGAACGGATGTAAATGGAACGTCTCTGAAATCAACTGATCTGATGGAATTGAACAGACGGAACTGATAAAAGTTAAACTAAACTGAACGAAACTTAGATGATCTGAGATGTTTGGATATGAGCTGAAAGGAACTGAACTGCTCAGAACTAAACTGAACAAAACATAACGGAATTGAAATAAACGGAAGAGATTTCAACGGCCCTGAACGGAACGCAACTGAATTGAAATGGAACTGATTGAACGGATTAAATGGAACTGAACGGAATTGAACTGATTAGAGCTGGGGTGATCCTAAAAAAATGAATATATACATGAAACAGAACTGAAAAAAACTGATAAACTGAACGGAACATAACTGAACTGAAATGTATGGATATGAGCTGAAATGATCTGAAATGAACCAAAATAAACGATACTGAACTGCACAGAACTGAACTGAACAAACCTTCGCGGAACTGAAATGAATGCAAGAGATCTGAACGGACTGGAACCGAACGCAACTAAACTTAAAAGGAACTGACGGAACAGAAGAAACGGAAATGAATAAGGTTGACCTGAGTGGAACAGAACTTAGATAACTGAAATCGACTGAACGGAACTGCCCTGAATTAACTGAATTCCACAGACCTGAACAGAACGGACGGAACACAGCTAAAAAGTACTAAACTAAACTAAACTGAACTAAAATGAAAGGTTTTAAACTGAACTGAACACAACTTTAATTTATTAACCTGAAAAAAATGAACTTAACTGATCTAAATTGAACTGAACTGAACCTATCTAAACTAAAATGAAATTAACTGAACTGAACTATACGAAACTGAACTGAATGGAACTGAACTGAACAAATCTGACCTAAACGGAACAGAACGGAGCTGAACTCCACTAAACAGAACGGTACTTAACTAAAAGGAAAAAAACTGAACGGAACTTAAAGGAAGCGAACTGAGACGAAATGACCTGTATTTCCTGTGATTAACAGAAATTAACTGAACTTCACTGAAATACACTGAACTGAACTGAAGCTAACTCAACTGAAATGACCTTAGCTTAGCTGAACTGAACTTAGAACCACTGAAGTAAACTTAACTAAATCAAAATAAAATGAAATGAAAGTAAGTAAAATTAACTAAAGTGAAATGAACTGAACTGACCTGAAATCAACTGATTTGAACTGAATGGAACTTAAGATAACACGGAACAGAACTGAAATAAACTGAGCTAAAGGGAACTAACTTAACGACACTGAACTGATTTAAAATCAACGATACTGTACTGAACTGAACTTAAATGTACTATAATGACATAAACTGACGTAAACTGAACTGGATATTGTTTAACTGAACTGAATTGAACTGATTAGAACTGAACTAAACGAAACTAAACGGAACTGAACTGAGCAGTAGAGATGTGAAGAGACGTGAACGAAACGGAACTGAACTTAAAAATAGTTAACTAAACGGAATAAACGGACTGAACGGAATTGAACTAAATTGAACGGAATTGAAAAAAATATAACTTAACTGAACCTAACTGAATTGCACGGGACTGAATTAACTTGAAATAACTGAACGGCAAAGAAGTGAACTGATTGGTATAAAGCACATTAAAATTAACTGAATTGAAATATTTTCACCTGAACTGAACGGAACTAAACTGAATGGAACTGAATTCAATGACTTATCTGAATGGAAAAGAACTGAGCTGAACGGAACAGAACGGACAGGAACAGAAGTGAAGGAAACAGAAGAGAACTGACCCTAAAGTATATAAACGGAACTGAACCACATTGAACAGGATGGAACCGACCGGAACGGAACTGATATAAACTGACGGAATCTGATCGGAACTGAACTGGTTGGAATGGAACTGAACGGATCAGATTTGTAGGGAACTTAAAAAAACGGAATGGAACGGACTGGAGCTGAACTTAACCTAAAAGGGCTGAAAAATACTTAATTAAAAAGATCTGAAATGAACTGACAGGAACTTAGCTAATCGGAACTGAACTGACCTAAAATGAACTGAACTTAACGGAAATATACTCAACTGAACTGAACGAAACTTAACTAAACTTAACTGATATAAACTGATCGACGCTAAACTAAACGGAACTAACTAAATGGAACTGAGCAAAACGTAACTGAAATGAACGGTACTTAACTGATCTCAGCTGAACTGAAAGGAGCTAGTTTTATCTTAACTGAAAGGAACTGAACTGAACGGAGCTGATTTTATCTTAACTGAACGGAATTTAACTCAATTGAGCTGTACCTAATTCAACTAATATAAAATCACCTAAACTCAACGGAACAGAAAAGTACTGACCTAAATACGTTTGGTTTGGATATGAACTTAACGGAAATGAACTGAACTGAACTGAGCTAAACTGAACTGAACTGAACTGAACAAAACTGAACTGAACTGAACTGAAATGAAATGAGCTTAACTGAACTGAACTGAAATAAACTGTGACGAACTGAATTGAGCTGACCTAACTGAACTGAACGATATGGAATGCAACTGAACTGAACTTAACTAAACTGCACTGAAATTAAGTGAATGGAAAAGGACGGATTAAAACGGAACGGAACTCAACGGAGCGGACCTGAACTGAACTCAGCTGGGGTGAACAAAATAGAACTGATCGGAACTGGTCCTTACGAAACTGAATGAATTTAGCAGAATCAAACGGAACTTAATTGAAGGAAAGTAACTGAACTGAAGAAAACTGAACTAATTTGATTTTACCTTAACTAACCTTAACTGAACTGTGCGGTACTGAACTGTGCTGTACTCAACTTAACTGAGGTTAAATGAACTAAACGGAACTGAATTTGTCTACAATTAAATAAACTTACTTAAACTCAACTGACCAAAAATGAAATGAAATGATATGAACTGATCTGAATTGAAAAACAAACGAATTAAATTGAAATGAACTGAATTTAATTGATCGAAACTTAATAGAACTAAACGGAACTGAACTGAACAGACAAGAACACAACGAAACAGAGCGGAACGTAACAAAAACGCACTTAAATGAATTGAACTGAACTGACCGAAACCAAACTGAAATAAACCTAACTTATATGAAATGATCTTTTCTGTACTGAACTGAAATGAACTGAACTGAACTGACTGAAACTGAACTGACCGAAACCAAACTGAAATAAACCTAACTTAAATAAAATGATCTTTTCTGTACTGAACTGAACCAGACAGAACTGAACTTAACAGAATTGAACTGAACAGCATGGAGGTATTTTGAATTAAACTAACGGAACTATAAAAAAAGATCTGATCGCAATTGGATTAATTTCAACAAAACCAAACTAAACTGAACTTAACTGGATTAACCAGAACGGAACAGAAGTTAACCGAACTTAAATGAAATGAACTGAACTGAACGGAACTAGGTTGAACTGAAATGAAATACCGGAACTGAACTGAATTTACTTGAATGGACCTGAACTCAATGAAATGAACTTAACGTAACTCATTGGAACTGAAATGAACTGAACTGAAATGAACTGTCCTAGGCTGTATTAAATAGGTCTAAACTAAATTACACTAAAGGAACTGAACTGAACTGAGTTTTACTTAACTCAACTGATTTTAATGGAGTTCAGCTGAATTTAAAACAACTGACGTAAACTGAACTAAACCAAAATAAAATTAAATAACATTAGTTAAATTTAACTGAAGTGAAATTAACTGAACTCAACTGAAATCATCTGATTTGAATTGAATGGCACTGAAATGAACTGAACAGAACGAAATTGTTTCGAACTGAACTTATATAATCTGAACTGTACTGAACTAAATTGAACTGAACAAAACTAAGGAACCAAAACGAACTAAACTAAACTAAACGGAACTGAACTGTACCTAAATCAATTTACATGAACTAACCTGAAATAAAATGAAAATAATTAACATGAAATGAACTAAAGAGAAATAAACTGAACAGTACATGAGTAAAGTGAACGATACTGAATGGAACTGATCGGAAGTATGCGGCGATTAAATGAAATGAAAGGAACTGAACTTAACTCAACTGAGCGGAACTGAACGAAACTGAATTAAACTGAACAGATTGGAACTAAATGGACGGAGGGAACGGAACTAAACTGAAGTATATTTACGAGATCTGAAGTTAAGTTAACGGAACTGACATAAACTGAACTAAATTGAACTGATATGAACTGAACACAATCGAACTAAACGGAAAAGACCTGAAATAAACCGAGTTTAGGGGAACTGAACTGAACGAAACTGAACTGAGTAAAAGTAAACGGAACTGTACTGAACTGAACTTAACTGACCGGCACTAACCTGAAATGAACAGAAATGACACAAACTGACGTGAACTGAACTGAACGGATTTTAACATACTGAATTGACCTGATTTGAACTTAAATGAACTCTATTTCACGACACTGAACTGAACGGTAGAGATCAGGAGAGACATGAACCGAACGGAACTTAACATAAAAGGAACTGACAAAAGGGAACAACAGAGTGAACGGAATTAAACTGAGGTAAACAGAACTGCAAAAAATTGACTTAAATGAGCTCAACTAAATTGCACTGAACTGATCTGAACCGAAATGAAATGAACGGTACGGAACTGAAGTGATTAGTCTAAGAATAAACTAAACTTAACTGAATTAAATATTTTGAAATGAACTGAACTAAACTGAAAAAAATACGTGAAAAAATAGACTGTGAAGTGGACTTATCTGAACTGGACAGAACTGATCTGAAATGAACTGAACAAAACTAAACTGAATGGAACTGAATTTAACGGAACAGACCTGAAAGGAAGAGAACGGAACTGAACTAAACGGAATGGAATTGAACGAAACGGAAGGGAAATTACTTTAACGGATATGAAGAGAACTAAACTAAATTGAACTTAACGGAAGCAAACGGAACTAAACCGAACTGATCCAAACTGAACGAAACCGATTGGAACTGAATGGATCGGAACAGATTTGAACGGACACAAGCGAAACGTAACAGAAATGAGCGGACCTGAAATTAAAGAAAGTATGCTGAACCGAACCGAACTAAAATGAAGAGAACTTTGCCTAACTGAAGTGAAATGAGAAGAATAAACTGAAATGAACGGAACTGAACTGAAAGTAAGTTAAGTAATTGGAACTGAATGTAACGTAACTGAAATGTACTGAACTGTGCTAACGGATCTAAGCTTAATTGAGCTGAACTAAACAGAACTGAATGGAATGAACTAAATTCAACTGAACTAAACCGAATGGAACAGAACTTGTCTAAACAGACTTAAACGAAACTGAAGTGAACTAAACTGAACTGAACTCAAAGCCACAGAAATGAACGGAACTTATCAGAACTAAACTGAATTGAAATGAACTCAACATATTGAAATTGCATGGAGTATAATTGAACTAAACTTAGCTAAACGAAACTGAACTGAACAAAACTTACCTGAAATGAACTAAAAAGCCGAATTGAACTAAACATATCTGTGGGGAACTGAAAGAACTAAACTCGACTTAAGTTAATTTAAATGAAATGAACGACCGGAACAGAACGTAAAATTTCTTAACTACCCTGAACGTCAATGAACGGAACGGAAATGAACGAAACTGAAAGGAAAGGAACTGAAAATTTCTGAATGGGACTGAACTGAGTGACACTGAACGGTACTGAACCAAACGGAACTGAACTTAGCTGAATCGAAACCAACTCAACTGCACTGAACTGAAAGGAGCTGGAAGGAACTAAACTGAACGGAACTAACCTATGTGGAAATAAGCCGATTGAACCGACGAAACTTAAAAAAAAAGTTACTCATAGGAATTGAACTGATTTAAACGGAACTTATCTAAACTAAATTGATCAGAAAGGGACTAGACTCAATTATAATTAATTGAATTCAACTGAACTGGAAGGAACTAGTGCGAACTGAACGGAAATGGGTTGCACAAAACAGAATTGAACCGAATTGAACTGAGCTTAATAAAACTGAACCGAACTAAAGAGAACTGAAAAGAACTAAAATGAACCTACCTGAAATGAACTGATACGTACCATACTGAACTACAGTAAAATAACTTATCCACACTGAATGGAACGGAACAGAACTGAACTAAATGGAACTGAACGGAACGGATCGGAATTTCACTAAACGAAACTGAAATAAACAGAAGTGAAGGGAAATTAATTGAACGGAACATATCAAAATGGAACTGCTAGGGACAGGACTAATCTGAACTGAACATAACGGAACTGAACTGAAAAAAACTAAGTGAACTGAACTAAATTAAACTGAACTGAACTGAACTAAATTGACATTAACTGAAAAATACTGAACTGATAGGAGCTGAACAATACGGAACACACGTGAATGGAACTTAACAGAATTGAACTGAACGACAAGGAACCGAACTGAACTGGACGATCATGGACGGACCTGAACTGAACTAAACGGAACGCATTGGAAATAAATGGAAGGGAACAGATCGGAACTGAACTGTGCTGAAGTAAACTTAAATGAACTGAACTGAAATGAACTTAACGGAAGTGAACAGAACTGAACTGAACGGAACAAAACTGAACGGAGCTGAGACGAAAGTTTCAAAACTAGTCTGAATTGATGGAAGTAAACACATGGAAGTGACAAAAATTAAACTGAACTATATGAAATTAAACTGACTGAAAAGTATACTTTTGAGCTACAATGAACTGAACTGAATTGAATGAAACGATACTGAACTGCTCAGAACTGAATTGAACAAGATTTAACGGGACTGAACTGTGCTGAAGTAAACCGGACTGAACTGAAAGAAACGGAACTGATCGGAAATACGAAAACTGAACTGAACTAAAATATCACAAACTAACCTAAACTCTACTGAACTGAACAAAAATGAACTACACGGAAGTGAAGAGAACTGAACTGAACGGAACAGAACTTAACGGAGCTGAGATGAAAGTTATAGATCTCCTCTGAATTGAAGGAACTAAACACATTGAAGTGACAAAAATTAAACTGAACTAAAGAAGGTTTAACTGAACTGAAACGTTATATTATGAGCTGAAATGAACTGAAATGAACTGAAGTAAACGATACTGCTCAGAACTGAATTGAACAAGGCGTAATGGAATTAAACTGAACGAAAGATATCTGAACGGACACAAACAGAACGCATCTGAACTGGAAACTAACGAACAAACGGATTAAATGGAACTGAAGGGAATTGAACTGAGTGAAACAGATCTGAAAAAAACGGCATTGAACTATACCGAATTACGTTGACCTAAACTGAACTGAATGAAAGAAAACTGATTTGAACAGCACTAATCTAAACTAATATGAACTGAAAGAAAAGGATTGAACAGAACTGAACTCAACGTAAATGGAAAAGAAGTTAAACTTATCGATATGGAACTAAATTGACCTGAACGGAACTGAATGGAACGGAATTAAACTGAAATAAATTGACCTGAACTGAACTTAACTGAAATGAATGGAACTGAACTATACAAAACAGAACTGAACTGAGCTTAATCGAACTAAACGGAATAAAACAACTAAACTGAGGAAAATCGAACTAAACAGAACACAACTGAACTTAGCAAATTAAAACTGAACTAAACGAAACTTAACTGGGTTAAATTAAAGGGAACGGTACTGAACTATATTGAACTGAACTGACCGAAAATCAACTGAAACGATATAAACTAATATAAACCGAACTTAACAGAACTGAACTGAACTGACTTTAACTGATCAGAATTGAACTAAACTAAAATTTACTGAACTTAACTCAACAGAACTGAACCGAACGGACATTACCTTACCAAACTAACCAGAACTGACCTAAACTAAAATAAAATGCAAATAAATGAACTGAACTTAACTAAAGTGAAATAAACTGAACTGAACTTAACTCAACTGATTTGAACTGATCGGTACTAAATTGTGCTGTACTAAAAATCATTGAAATGAAATTAAATGAATTTAACTGAAATGAACTGACCTGGACTGAACTGAAATGAACCGAACTAAACCAAACTGTACTGAACGGAACTTAAATGAAAAAAAGAACTGCATTGCACTGAAGAGATCGGATCAGAACTGAACTAAACGAAACTGAACTGAACGGAATTAAACGGAATGGAATTGAACAAAAGTTAACTGGACGGAACGGAACTGATCTGAATTAAACTGAATGAAACTAAACGGAACGCAACGGAAATGAATTAAATGGAACGGAACGGAAGACAACTTAAGGTAAATTAAGTGTACTTAACGGAACTGAGCTGAACTAAAACGAACGGAACTGAACTAAGCTGGAAATATCTGAACTAAACTGCATTTAACTTTACGGAACTGAATTAAACTGAACGGAACTGAACTTAACAGAACTAAACTGCACTGAATTGAACTATACTGCAATATTTTTAAGTAAACTCAAATGAACTGAACTTGAACTGAAATGAACTGAAACAAATTGAACTCAACTATACTTATCCGAAAGGAACTGAACTGAACTGAACCAAACGGAACTCCAATAGCCGTAAACAGTTAACCGTTTTAAACAAAGTAAAAATGAAATTAGTTTGCTAGCGCCACAAGTCAAGAAGGGGTAAAAGGTAAAAAAAGGAGAGGACAAAAAAGGTGAATACGAATACGCGTATTTCGGCCACAAAGTAGCCCTCTTCAGCGTACTGAAGGGTAATCGTCACTACAAAACAAGTCGAAGTGAGAAAGGGTAAGGGTAATCTGAGGAATTAATAGTGTTACATATGTGAGGGAGAGGGGTTTGGTGAAAAAAGACAAAAGCCAATAGACGAGGCTGGTGGTAGATGAGTTTGAAATGATAGGTTATGTAGTGAGGAGAAGGGGGAATTACACGGTCAAGAAAATGACCGTTTCAAAAAGGGGGAAAAACGGAAAGGGCAGCCTAACACAACCGTTTAGCGTACGTAGATGGGGGAGGGAGAAGTGAAAGGCAACCTACAACAAATAACCGTTGAAGATGTGGGAAAAAACCGTTACAGAAACTTCATTGAAATGTTTTGATCTTTCCACTAAGGACTTCATCCGCAAATGTTACGAGAGGCAGATTAAGAATAACATTCAGTCATTTAAAAGTACCCCAATTTCTTATTCTAAGCGTAACTTTGAAATACCCAAAATCTAAAGATCTAAAGATAGCTTTTAACCTCAAGGCTGAAAAAGGTAACTTGTGTGTCATTTTGGACAAATACCAATATTTTGGAAAAGTCAGTATTTTTTGTCAACCGGCTCTTATTCTGAGGTCAAAAAGAACCCAATTAACAAACTTGTGTCCCAGTGTAAATCTGTCCTAAATGATTGTCCTACTGTTATTGATAAGGAGACAACCTTACCTTTTACCTCTTCTTAACTTTTGGCGCTAGCCAACTAATTTCATTTTTACTTTGTTTAGAAAGGTAAACTGTTAACGGCTATTGGAGTTTCACTATTATTATATATTACTAGCCGTAAGAGCTCATTTCTATCAATAGGAACCGAAGGGAACGAAAATGAACGGAACTGTATTGAACTCAATGGAACTGAAAGAACTGCAAAAACGAAACTGCTCGGCATGGTACTGATTTGAACGGAACCGAACTTAACTGAACTGAATTGAACAGAACGGGAAGAATTGGACCGAACTGAACAAAATTGAACTTATCTGAATGAAACAGGGTTGAACGACACTGAATTAAACTGAATTAAACTTTACTGAACTGAACTGAGCTGAACGGTAATGAACGAAACTGAAAATGAACCGAACAAAACTAAACTGAATTTAGCAGTGCCTAACGTAACGGAAATGAATTGAGCAAAACTGAACTGAACTTAACAAAATTTAACTAAATGGAACGGAACTCAAAAGAGCCGAAATAAACCGATCCCTAAAAAAACTGACCTAAACATAACGAAACTATAAAGAAATGAAATGAAAGTTACTAAACTTAAATGAAGTGAAATGAACTGATGTGAACTGAACTCAACTGATTTCAACTGAAAGGAACTGAACTGAACCAAACAAAACTTTTTGGATCTGAACTGAATTGAAATGAACTCGGCAGAAGAAAAGGAGCTAAACTAAACTTAACTGAATTAAATTAAAAGGAACTTCACTGACCTGAACTTGAATCAACTGACCGGAACTGCACTGAAGTAAAATGAAATTATATAAAATTTACTTAAATAAACTTAACTCTAATCCTTAGGCTTCCGCGCCGTCTATCTGATGAATCCATGCTGGTTTCCGGGAATTACCGTCGCGTAGGTTAGTCGGATGACAACTGTTTCGCCCCCAGTCCTGGAGGCGTCTTCAGGTCGAAGTGATGTGCGTTGCGTTTTGGCCGCTATATATAGGAGACGCTGGCTGGCCAGGAGCTCTCTGATTGGCTCTTTCTTGACGGCGAGTGGGAATCACCCTTTTCCAAGTGGAGGTCAGGGTTTAGCCGTCCTCACGGTTGAAATTATATGGATTTTTTATTATTTCCACCGCTTCTCTGATGAGTCGCGGAAAATATCGCCTTTCTCTTGCCAGCACTCTAGTCTGGTCGAACTTTATAGAGTGTCCCGGTTCCGACCACGCATGTTCGGCGATTGCCGAAAGTCGGAATTGTTTCTTATCAGTGGCTCTTTGGTGCTCCTTGGTCCTGCATCTGATGGACCTCCCTGTTTGACCGATATATGACTTCCCACACGTGCACTTTATCTCATATACACCTTCGTGCATGAGATCGGGGATTTTGTCCTTTGGCTTTGATATTATGTCGCTGATTTTTCTGGCTGTGGAGAACCTAGTGGTTATGTTGTGCTTCCGTAGTAGCTTGCTTATCCTCTCAGCCGTTCCGGCGACATAGGGAATGGTAGCATATGCCGCTGGTTTTTCTTTTCCAGGTTTCTCCTCGTTCTGTTCTTTTGCCCGAATCCCCTCTTTCGTCAACTCCATTTCCTTTATGACGGTCCTTTTTCGGACCATGTGTTCTGGGTATCCATTTTTCCCCAGCGCGGAAACGAGGTATGTCTTTTCTGATGGGAGTGATTCGGCGTCGGAGATGGCGTAGGCGCGATGCACTAGTGTATTTACTAGCGAGCTCTTATGGGCGGGATGGTGGTGTGATCGCGCATCCAAGTACCGGTCGGTGTGGGTTTTCTTTCGGTATACCGCATGGCCAAGGCTGCCATCCGGTTTTTTGGTCACTAACACATCTAAGAAAGGGAGAACACCATTCTGCTCTGTTTCCATGGTAAATTGTATGGCAGGATGTTGCTGATTGAGGTGTTTCAGGAACAGCTCTAATTCTTCTTTCCCGTGTGGCCAGATGACAAAGGTATCATCGACATAGCGGATCCAAAGAGATGGTTTTTTCGGATAGGTTTCTATTGCCTTCTTCTCAAAATTCTCCATGAAAATGTCAGCTACCACAGGAGAGAGTGGTGATCCCATGGCCGCACCTTCCTTCTGCTGAAAGTACTTATCATTCCAAAGGAAGTATGAATTCTTGAGGCAGAATTCTGCGAGGTCCGGTAAATCCTTTGGTAATCCTTCCGAGGTGAGCTCTTTGATTAGTAGCATTGAGTCATCAATGGGAGTATTCGTGAAGAGAGAGACTACGTCAAAGCTCACTAGCAGGTCCCGTTCCTTAATTTTGATTTTCTTGATGGAGCGAATGAATTCTGTGGAGTTTTTTACGGACGAGTCGGTTCTCCCGGCGAAGGGTTGGAGAGAGCGCGCAACGTATTGTGCCAGCTTGTAGGTCGGTGCGTCGATATTGCTCACGATGGGTCGTAGGGGGACCCCCTCCTTGTGAATCTTGGGTAGTCCATACAAACGCGGTGGCTTGGCTGCCGATGGAAAGAGTCTCCATTTTTCTTCCGTCGGGATGGATGACCGTTTAATTTTCTCCCTTGTGAGTCGTTCTATCTTGGCTGTTGGGTCACTTTTCAATTGAAAATAGGTGCTGCTATCCAATAGGGCTGCAATTTTGTTGTGGTAGTCATCTTTCTTCATGATTACCGTAGCATTCCCCTTATCTGCAGGCAGGACAAGAAGTTCCTTATTGTCACGTAGTTTTTCCAATGCTTTGCGTTCTGCAGCGGTGATATTGGGTCTGGGTGGTTTCGCCTTGCGGAGAATTTGAGAGACATCCTCCCTTATCTCATTGGCTAGATGTTTAGGTAGCTTCCGCACTGCATCTTCGATTCCTATAATGATGTTTTCTTTAGGTATCTCCTTGGGAGCGATGGCAAAGTTGAGGCCTTTGGTCAGAATGGAGGAAATATCTTCACTCAACGTCTGGTTCGTCAGGTTGATCAGCACGCGGTCCTTTTCAGGGCCAGGAGTGCTCGGATGTTGGACTTGGTGGAGTTTATTGAACTTCTTAGTCTGCGTCTCTTTCGAGCTGGTGAAGTTTTTAGTAGACAAGATGTTTGTGATATTATCTATGGTCTCCCAGTCCTCCTTATTCAGGATGCAGCTTAGTTCCAAGTGCAGGCGGTAGAGTTCTTGTGAGACGCGGTCCAATTGGTATCGCATGTTATGCACTCGCTCCCGAAGAAGTGAGATGCTCGCTCTTCGTAAAATTCTTTGGGCAGCCTTGCTCCGAAGATGGTGTTTTAGCGTGACACAGGATGGTATTGTGTCCGAATCTCTGCAACGTTGTAGGAACGCCAAGGAAGAGAGAAATTTGCCTTTCTTCTTCCTTAGGTTCTCGAATCTCCTCGTCTTCCTGTATACATCCTCCCCGTAGAGGCGGTTGAAATTAATCCTTAGGCTTCCGCGCCGTCTATCTGATGAATCCATGCTGGTTTCCGGGAATTACCGTCGCGTAGGTTAGTCGGATGACAACTGTTTCGCCCCCAGTCCTGGAGGCGTCTTCAGGTCGAAGTGATGTGCGTTGCGTTTTGGCCGCTATATATAGGAGACGCTGGCTGGCCAGGAGCTCTCTGATTGGCTCTTTCTTGACGGCGAGTGGGAATCACCCTTTTCCAAGTGGAGGTCAGGGTGTAGCCGTCCTCACGGTTGAAATTATATGGATTTTTTATTATTTCCACCGCTTCTCTGATGAGTCGCGGAAAATATCGCCTTTCTCTTGCCAGCACTCTAGTCTGGTCGAACTTTATAGAGTGTCCCGGTTCCGACCACGCATGTTCGGCGATTGCCGAAAGTCGGAATTGTTTCTTATCAGTGGCTCTTTGGTGCTCCTTGGTCCTGCATCTGATGGACCTCCCTGTTTGACCGATATATGACTTCCCACACGTGCACTTTATCTCATATACACCTTCCGGGGGATACCACCACCATCCCGCCCATAAGAGCTCGCTAGTAAATATACTAGTGCATCGCGCCTACGCCATCTCCGACGCCGAATCACTCCCATCAGAAAAGACTTACCTCGTTTCCGCGCTGGGGAAAAATGGATACCCAGAACACATGGTCCGAAAAAGGACCGTCATAAAGGAAATGGAGTTGACGAAAGAGGGGATTCGGGCAAAAGAACAGAACGAGGAGAAACCTGGAAAAGAAAAACCAGCGGCATATGCTACCATTCCCTATGTCGCCGGAACGGCTGAGAGGATAAGCAAGCTACTACGGAAACACAACATAACCACTAGGTTCTCCACAGCCAGAAAAATCAGCGACATAATATCAAAGCCAAAGGAAAAAATCCCCGATCTCATGCACGAAGGTGTATATGAGATAAAGTGCACGTGTGGGAAGTCATATATCGGTCAAACAGGGAGGTCCATCAGATGCAGGACCAAGGAGCACCAAAGAGCCACTGATAAGAAACAATTCCGACTTTCGGCAATCGCCGAACATGCGTGGTCGGAACCGGGACACTCTATAAAGTTCGACCAGACTAGAGTGCTGGCAAGAGAAAGGCGATATTTTCCGCGACTCATCAGAGAAGCGGTGGAAATAATAAAAAATCCATATAATTTCAACCGTGAGAACGGCTACACCCTGACCTCCACTTGGAAAAGGGTGATTCCCACTCGCCGTCAAGAAAGAGCCAATCAGAGAGCTCCTGGCCAGCCAGCGTCTCCTATATATAGCGGCCAAAACGCAACGCACATCACTTCGACCTGAAGACGCCTCCAGGACTGGGGGCGAAACAGTTGTCATCCGACTAACCTACGCGACGGTAATTCCCGGAAACCAGCATGGATTCAAACTTAACTCTACTAACATAAACTGAACAATACTTTTTGGATCTGAACTGAATTGAAATGAACTCGGCAGAAGAAAAGGAGCTAAACTAAACTTAACTGAATTAAATTAAAAGGAACTTCACTGACCTGAACTTGAATCAACTGACCGGAACTGCACTGAAGTAAAATGAAATTATATAAAATTTACTTAAATAAACTTAACTCTACTAACATAAACTGAACAATACTGAACTGAACAGAACTGTACATGGCGGAATAAGAGTGAACAGAACTGAATGAAACTGAACTAAGCGACACGGAGCTGAACTAAGTTGAACGGAACTGAACTGAACTAAACGGAACGTAAATGAAGGAAACGGAACTGAATTCTGCTGAGGTAAACCAACCTGAACTTAATTAAACAGAACTGAACGGAACTGACCTAAAATTTCCTTAACTGAAATGACATAAACTAACTTAACTCAGTTCAACACAGTTGAACTGAGTTGAACTAAACAGAACATAACTGGAGGGAGCTATACGGAACGGCAGTGAACTCAACTGAACTTATCGAACTGTTCAAAAGGAACTGAAAAATTTAAACTGAACCGATCAAAACTTAACTGAACAGAAAAGTTTAATTATAAGCTGCAATCAACTGAACTGAACTGAATTAAACCATACTGAACTGCTCAGAAATGACCTGAACAAAACTTAATGAACTGAACCGAAGGAAAGAGATCTGAACCGACAAGAATGGAACGCACCTGTGCTGGAAAGGAACTCACTGAACGGAACAAATAGAACTTAAGTATTGAACTTAGTGGAAAATAACTGAGAAAAACTGAACTAACTTGGACTGAATTGCACTGAATAGGAATGAACAAAGTTAACTGAACGAAATGCAGCTGAAGTGAACTGAACGGAATGGAACTGGGTTGAACTAAACTGAAATGAACTCAACGGAACTAAAATGAACCACCCGGAGATGAAATGAAATATACCGTGCTTTACTTAACAGAAATGTACTGAACTAAATTTAAGGTAACTGAAGTGCTGAGAACATAACTCAACTGACCTGAAATTATCGCAACTGAACTGAACTAAAAAACTGATGTTAAATGAACTAAACCAAAATCTAATGAAATGAAAGTAAATGAACTTAACTAAAGTGAAATGAACAGAACTGAACTAAAATCGACGGGTTTGAACTGAATGGAACAGAAGTGAACTGAACCGAATGAACCTGATGGAAAATGAGCTGAACTGTACACAACTGAACTACAATGCCTGAACAGAACTGAAAGGAACTAAAGTGAACTGACCTTAACTAAACGGAACTAAACTGAACTGAAATACATTAGCCTATGTTAACCTAAAGTAAAATGAATGAAATTATATGAACTCAACTTAAGTAAAATTAACTGAAATGCACTGAACCAAACTGAAGTACGTGAAAAATACTGAAAAAAAGAAAGAGGATATGCGCAGGATAACTGAACTAAATCATACTGAACGGAAATGAACGGATATATGCGGATGTTTAATGAAATGAACGGAACTTAACTAAACGGAAATGAAGTGAACGTAACTGAACTGCGCAGAACTGAATGGAACTGATTTAAACTGAACTAAATGGAAGTAAACGGTACTAAACGGAACTGAACGGATATGAACTAAATTGAAATTAACTGAACTGAACATAATCGATCTAAAGGGAAAAGAACTGACTTATACTTAGCTAAAGGGAACTAAATAGAACGAAACTGAACTAGGTGAAAATTTACCCAAATGTACTTACTTGAACTGACCTGAACTGACCTGAAATGACCTAAACTGACCTGAATTGACCTGAAATTTCCTAAACTGACCTGAATTTAACTGAAATGACCACACCTAACGTAAAATGGGATGTACGGATTTAACCTTAACTAAATTAAACTAATTCGAACTGAACTGAACTGAACTTAACGACATATATCTGAACGGAATTGAAGTGAACCTTAAAGGAACTTACCGAACGGCACAAACGCACTGAATTATCGGAACTAAGTTGAATAGAGCTGAAGAAACTTAACTTAACTGAATCTGAATTGCACTCTACTGAACTGGACTTAAGTGAACGAAACGGTACGCAACTAAACCGAATAGTATAAGACTAAACTAACCTTTACTGAATTAAAATATTTTTAACAAAACCTAATTCAAATGAAATAAAAATCCGTGAACAAAAAATAACTTTACTGATCGGAACTAAACTGAACTGAACTGCTCTAAAATGAACTGAATTTAAATGAACTGAACTGATCTAAAACGAACTAAACTAAAAGGAACAAACCTGAAAGGAACTGATTTGAACGGAACTGACCTAAACGGAACAGAACGGAACTAACCTCAACGGAAAGGAACGGAAGTGAACAAAACGGAAGGAAACGGACCTGAACAGATATTAACGGTACTGAACTGAATTAAACTGAATGGAACCAATCGGAACTTAACTGAAATGAACTAAACTGTACGGAACGTAAAAGAACGGAATGTACCCAAAATGAACTGAAATTAAAGGACTGAACTGAAAAGAACTGAAATGAACTGACACGAACTGAACTAAATTGAGCTTACATATACTGAACTGAACTGAACCGACTTGAACCAAAATAACTGGATGTAAAATAATCGAAACTGAACTGAACGGAACGAAACTGAACGGAATCGAGAAAAACGCAACTGAAATGAGCTGTACTGAACTTAACGGAGCTGAACTGAAGTAAACTAAAATTAAATGATATGAGCTAAACTGAACTGAACAGAAGTGATTTAAACTTAGGTGCACTAAACGGAAGGAATGAGAATTATACCGAACAGAACGGAACTCAGCTGAAAGGAAATGATCTGAGCTACACTTATTTGAACTGAAATAAAAGTTAAAAAAACTGAGCGAAACGGACCAGAATTGACCTAAACGTAATTTTTTGAAAATCAACTTCACGGAATTGAATAGAACGGAACGAAACCAAACGGAAATAAAATAAACTTAACTAGACTGAACTGAGTTGCACTGTCCTGAACTAAACTGAACTGAACTTAACTAAAGTGAACTGAACTGAAATGAATTGAGCTTAAATGAACTTAATTGCACTGAGATGAATTGCAGTGAACTGAAATCAACTAAACATAACCGAGCTTAACTGAGCTGAATCAAACTTTACTGAAATGAACTGAAAGGGACGGAATAGAACTGAACTTAACTTGAATGAATTGAACTGAATGGAACGGAACTGATCTGAACTGACCTGATCTATTATGTACGGCACAGTACTGAACTGAACAGAAATTAACCTAATTTTACTGATAAGAACTGAACTTACCTGAACTAAACTGAACTGAACTGCATTGAACAGAACGGAACTGAATTGAACAGAACTGAGATGAACGGAATTGAAAGGAACTGAACTAATTGGAAAAAACTGACTGAATTAAACAAAACTGAGCTTAATGGAAGGAAACTGAACTGAACTCAACTGAACTGAACGGAACAGAAATGAAAAGCACTGAACTGAACGGGATTGAGTTAAACGGAAGTGCACTTAACTGCTCTGCACTGAACTGAATGAAACTGGGGTGAACTAAATTGAACTGATCCGGACAGGGACAGAACTTAACTGAACGAATTAAACTGAAATTACTGAGTTGAACTGAACGCAACTTAACTGAGCTTACCAAAACTGAACTATTATAAACTAACCTGAACTGAACTGTATCATACTGTACTCTACTGTACTGAACTGAACATTAATCAACTGACTTGAATTCAGTTGAAGTAAAATGAAATGAAATAAAATGAACTGATCTAACGTAAATGAACTGAAATGAACTGAACTGAAGTGGACTGTTCTGAAATAAAATGAACGAAATTGAATGGAATTGAATGGAACTGAACTGAACGGAACGGTAGTGAAGGAGACTGAGCCTTAAGTAACAAAAATGATCGTAACTGAATTGAACTGAACTGAACTAAAATGAACTGAAATGAAATGACCTGAACGAGCTAAATGGAATAAAACTTAACTTAACTTATTGAAACTGAAATGACCGAAATTTGCCTGTAGTGATCTTAAAAATTCTTAACTGTTTGGAACGGAACTTATCGGGATAGAAACAATACACCTCAACGAAATTGTGGACTGAATTACATGGAAATAAACTGATTTAACCTGAACTGAACGGAACTGGGTCGGAACTGGGGTGAACCAGACGGAACTGAAAGAAAATGAACTAAACGGAACAGAACTGAACGAAACTTAAGGGAACGGAAGTGAAATGAATGGAACTGACGGACGTTTGAAACGAAACTGATCGGAATTGAACTCTTTTGAACGGAACTAAACTAAACTGAAGTAACTGAGTAGAACGCGATTGAAAATAGCTGTACTGAACTGAACGTACCTTGAGGGAACTAAACTGAACGAAAATAATTAAAACGGAAGTGAGCTGAATGGAACGGCCGGAACGCAAAATTCAAAACTGGTAAGAACTGACCTGATTTGAAGAAAACTGAACTAAAATGATCAGTACGGGACTGAACTGAACCAAACTAAACTGACCTGAAATGAAGTAATATGAACTGAATGGAAATTAACTGAACGAAATTGGGTTGCACAAAACTGAATTGGACGGAATTGAACTGAGCTAAATGGAACTGAATCTAACTAAACTGAACTAAACGGAACTGAAATGAACCTAACAGAAAAGAACTAATATGTAAAACACTAAATTGAACTAATATAACTTAACCAAAATGAAAGGAATGAACTGATCTGAACTTAAATGTGCTTAAATCCACTTACCTCAATGACACTAAATTTAAGTAAAAGAAAATGGAATGAAAGGAACTTAAGTAAAGTGAAATGAACCGAACAGAACTTTACTCAAATTCAATAAACTGAGCGGAACTTTACTAAACTGAAGAAAACTGAACTGAACTGAACTAAACTAAACTGAATGGTACTAAAATGAACTGGACTGAACGAAAATGAATAGAACTGAACTAAACTGAACAAAATCGAACGCAACGGAAGAGAACTTAACTGAGCTAAGTGGATCTGATCTGAACGAAACTGAACTGATTTTATTATTGTTATTAAAAATACACATGTGCTGATAGACATTGTCAGGTGGTACACAGGTCCCAAATAATTGCAAAAGATAATAGATATAATCAGATTTCGAAACTCAAATCTCTTTAACATAACAAGGGAATCCCGTTCCCATTTACAGCTATTAATCAGCAAGAAAAAATGTATAAATTTAAAAAAAATGAAGTTATTACATATAATACAATACACCACACATCAATCAAATTATTACATACATGCCTTACATCTATTCTTAAAAGTATACACTCTGTTGAAAATTTTCTTTATTTGTTCTCTGTGTCCGGCATTTTACCTTAAATTTGTGATCATTTCTGCCTATAAAATTTGGGTTCCCCGCCTCTTTCCTAAGATCTGCCTATACTTTCTCCCCCTTCATAATTCGGAACATTCCACAAAGTGTGCTTACTTTCCTTCCAGTTTGCAATGGTTCCCAGCCCAGCGCTTCTAGCATGTCAGACCCATCCTCCTATGCTTCCCCAGGACATATCAGGCAGCCATTCTTTGCACCTTTTCAAGTTTTTAAATATGACCTTCTTCATGAGGGTCCCATACAAGAGAAAGGTACTCTAAAATTGGTCTTACTAGGGTCTGATAAGCCTTCTGCTTGGTTGCTCTAACGCCTTCTTTGAGTTTTCTCATTGCATTATGAAGGGTTTTGAAAGCTTTTTTATAAATTTACTGCACAATTAGCCCCCACCCTAAGTCCTTAGTTCAATATACACCTAAGTATTTGCAAGTATCACTTCTAGGAATGATGATTTCTGAGAATTTATATTCCCTATTGTTTCCATATGCCGTATTGCCGAAAGTGATGGATTTGCATTTGCTTACATTAATATTTATCCCATTTTTTGTCACCCAATCTGCCATTTTATTAATGTCCCTTTAAAGTTAGTCACGGTCCCTATCATTTTCGACTTTCCTGTAGATAATACAGTCGTCTGCAAAAAGTCTTATCTGAGAATTAATATTTATTGGGAGATCATTTATATTTATTAAAAACAAGAGCGGGCCAAGTACGCTACCTTGTGGGACTCCCGATGTTAACCTTGGTTTTTTTCAGAATACACTTCACCTAATTTGACCCTTTGTGTTCGTTTAACTTCTGACCCAAGAAATTACTCTTCCAGCTTTGTTTAGTGGCAATTTGCCCATCTTAAGCATTAAGCGATCGTGGTCAACTTTATCAAAGACTTTTGACAGGTCGACTATGATAGCATCCACCTCTATTCCCGCATCCCTAGAGTCGAACATCTCTTTGCAGAACCCTAATAACTTAGTTTCGCAAGAGTGGTCTTTTCTCAAACTGTATTGGAGACTATGACACCAATTCTAACTGCCCCACAATCCCAGAGATAATCAGTCTTTATCTTTTCTAAAAGCTTTCATTAAACTGTTGTCAAGCCTACCGGTCAATAATTATCAACTAGTGCCTTAACTCCTTCTTTGAACATTGGCGTAACGTATGCCTCCTTCCAAGCATTTGGCAGGGCATTATTGTTTAAGGTAACATTGAATAAATGATTTATATAATTCGAAACTACACTACCACCCAATTTAAGCAAGTCAATTGAGATACCATCTGGCCCTTTTGTTTTATTTGCCCTCATTTTCATAATTTTTTTATAAATTCCCTCGCTCGTCGTTTTAAAACTTATGGTATTTAATATTTTTTCGCCTCCTTGTTGACTCAGAGATGAATCCACAGAATCATTTTATTTATCATAACTTTAAATACACATGCATACCAAGTATTAAACGCAGTAGCCTTTCCCTCATCACCAACGATTACTGTTCCATCTTCTTTTTTTAAAGCTGTAATATTTTCCCTGTTGCCTTTCCTCCTCCGATGGTACTTGTAAAATTTAATATCATTATCTATCCCGATTATCTTCGGTAGAAAACTTTCTTTGGCTCTTGAAATTGTACTGAACTAATCTGAACTGAACTGATCTGCAGTGTACTAAGACGACATAAACTAACGCAAACCGAACTAAACGGAACAGAACTGAACTGATTTGAACTGATCAAATTTGAACTGATCAGATTTGAACTGAACTAAACTCATCTGAAGTGAAAAGAACAAAACTGAACTGATTTGAACATAACTAATTTGAACGGACTTAAACGAAACTGAACTGAAAAATAGCAAATATACCTTAACTAAATTTAACATAACTTAAATAAAGTGAACGGAACTGATCTGAATTAAACTGAATGGAGCCAAATGGAACAGAACGGATATGAATTAAATTGAACGAAACGGAAGACTACGAAAGGTAACTAAACTGTACTGAACGGAACTGAACTTACCTAAACTGAACTGAACTGAACTGAACCAAGCAAAACTGAACTAAGCTTAACGTAAGTTAACTAAAATGCACTTTACTGTGCGGAAATATAATAAACTTAACTGAACTGAACGGAACTTATCGGAACTGAAAGGAACTGTACTGAACAGAACTGCACTGCATTTAGCTCATATTCACTGAAATATTTTAAGTGAACTGAAATGAAATTAACTGGAACTGAAATGAACTGAAAGGAACTGAACTTATCGGAAAAAACTGAACGGAACGGAATTGAACTGAATGCAACTGAAAGAACTAAAATAATCGGAACTGCTCGGAATTGTACGGATTTGAATGGAACTGTACTTCATTGAACGAGAAGAACTGAACCTAACTGAATTGAACTGAACGTATCTGCACGGACCTGGGTTAAACTCAACTGAATGAAACAGAACTGAGCTGAACTGAGCTGAACTTAACTGAACGAAACTAAATTGAACCGAACTAAACTAACCTGAACTAAACTACGCTGAACTTAACTGAAATGCACTGAACACAACTTCAATGGACTTACAAACTAAACTAAATGGATCTAAACTAAACTAAACCCAATTGAACTGAATGAAATAAACTGACCTGAACCGATCGAAACTGAAACGAAATGAAATGAAAGTTACTAAACATAAGGAATTTTAAATGAACTGATTCGAAATACACTCATCTGATTTGAACTGAACGGAAAAGAACTGAACTGAAGCGAATGAACTGTTTTGAACTGAAGTGAACTGAGTGGAAATGAACTAGGCAGAAGGAAAAGGAACTAAACTAAACTGAACTGTATAGAACTAAAGGTAACTAAACTGAAATTAACTGAAATCAACTGACTTGAACTGAACTGAATTAGAATGAGATCAAATGAATTAAACTGATACAAAATGAAACGACCTGAAATCAACTAAATTGAACCGAACTGAACTGATATAAACTGAAGAATACTGAACTGAACGGAACTGAACAGACTCAAACAAGAGTGAAATGAACTTAATGGAACTGACCTGAACGATACGGAATGGAACTGAACTCAAAACTGAACGGAACTGAAGTGAGCTGAACGGAACGGAACTTAACTCTACCGTAGTACACCAATATTTACTTCAATAAACGGAACTGAACGGAACTGACCTAAACTTAACTGAACTTAAAATGACTTTAGCTTACCTAAACTGCACTGAAATAAATTGAGCTGCACGGCAGTGAACAGAACTGAACTGAAACGAACAGAACTGAAAGAATGGGAAATGAATTCTGCTAAAGTAAACCGATCTGAATTTAAATAAAAGGAACTGAACGGAGCTAACTTAAACTGAATGGGACTGAGATAACAAACTAACCTAAACTGTACTGAAATGAATTTCACTGAACGGAAATGAAAGGAACTGAATTAAACAGAACAGAACTGGACGGTGGAGAACAGAACGGTACTTAACTCCAAACTGAACTTATGGAACTGAAAAACCGGAACTGAAAAAAATTAAACTGAACAAAACAAAACTGAATGAACTGGATTGTTTGGATATGACCTGAAAGTCACTGAACTAAATTAAACGATACTTAACTGCTCGGAACTGAACAAAAAAAAACTTAACAAACTTAACTGAAGACAAGAAATCTGAACGGACTAGAACGAAACGAACCTGAACTTAACAAGAACTCAATGATCGGGACAAATGGAACTGAAAGGTATTGCACTAAGTGGAATAGAATGGAAAAAAACTTAATTGAACTCAATTGCACTGAACTGAACTGAATAGAACTTAGCAGATATAAAATAAACTAAACTGGACTAGAATGAAAGGATTTGAACTGAACTAAGTTCAACTTAAACTGAATAACCTGAATGAAACTGAAGTTAACTGATCTAAACTGGACTGATCATAACTGAACAAAATTGAAAAAAACGGAACTGAACGAAATAGAACTTAACTGAACGGAACTGACCTGAACGAAACACAACAGAACTGAACTAAAAGGAACAAAACGGAAAGGAACTTAACGGAAATGAGGTGAATTGAATGGATCTACCAGAACTGAAAAATCGAACTGATCGATATCGAACTAATTTCACCAGAACCCAACTAAGATGATCTAAACTCAACAAAACGGAACAGAACTGAAACGATATGAACTGAAACGAACTAAACTAAACTGAACTTCGCAGAATAGCACTGAAATAAACTGAACTAAACTGATACTAACCGAACGGAACAAAAATCAACCGAACTGATCTAAAATGAACTACTCTGCTCTTCTTAACAGAAATGAACTGAGCTACACTGAAATTAACTTAACTTAACTGAATTGAACAAAACTCAACCGAACTGAGCTATTCATAAACAAAATAAAATAAAATAAAATTGACTATACATAACTTAAAAGAAATGAACTGAACTGAACGAAATTGATTCGAACTGAATGGAACTGAAGTTAACTGGACCTAACGAAAATGGTTGGAACTGAACTCAACTGCTCTATATTAAACTAAACTGAACAAAAAAGACCTAAATGATGACCATCGAAAATAACTGAAATGAGCTGAACGCAACTAGAAGGAATTCAACTGAACGGAACAAAACTGAATGGAACTATTTAAAACGGAAATTAGCCGAATGGAACTGATTTAACTCAATATCAAATATTATAGGAATGTAACTCAACTGAATGGAACAGATCTTAACTGAACTGAACGGGACAAAAAAACTGACATGAACCTATATAAAGTGAACCGAACTGTAATGTACTGAACCGAACTTAAAAAAACTGAACTACACAAAAAGCAACTGAGCTTACCTGAATGGCACGGAGTTTAACTAAACTTAAAGCAAAAGACCTGATTGGAACTTAAGGTAAATAAAAGGAAATAAAATGAACTCAACTTAACTGATCTAAACTCAACTGAACTGAACTTAACTTCTCTTAACTGAAATTAATTCAACTGAACTTAACTAAATGGATTTGAACTGAACGGAACTGAACTAAACGGAACTTACCTGAACGGAGTAGAACGAAACTGAACGGGACGGAACTGAACTAAACGGAACATAACTGAGCGGAAATGAAAGGAACGGAGGTAAATTGAATAAAACTAACGTATTTGAAAAAACAAAACTCATCTGAAATGAATTAATTTGAAAAGAACCGAACTAAGCTGACTTGAACTTAACTGAACAGAACGGGAAAGACCGAACTCAACTGAAATAAACTGAACGGAACAGAAATGGGTTGAACTATACCGAAATAGGCGCTACTAAACTGAAATTAGCTGAATGGAACTAAACATAACTAAGAAGAACTGAACTTAACTGAACGGATCTCAAGTGAACCGAACAGAGCTGAAATGAACTTTACTGTGCTGTACTAAACAATAATGAACTGAACTACACCGAAAGGAACTGAACTTAAGTGAACCTTTATCAACTTAACTGAACTTAACTGAGCTGAACTGAATTGGAAACAAATGACGTAAACTTAGCTATACTAAAATAAAATTAAATGAAATTAACTAAACTTAACTACAAAAAAATTAACTGAACTGAACCCGAATGTATATATTTCAACTGGATGACAACGAGGTCAACTGAACCAAACAAAAGTATTTTGAACCGAACTGTACTGAACTCAACTGAACTAAAATGAACTTAACAGAACTTAGAGGAATTAAATTTAACTGAACTAATAAATCAGTTTACATGAACTAACCTAAGGTAAGATGAAATGAAATGCACTGAAACTAAGCAAAATTAACAGGAATGAACTAAACGGAACTAAAGTAAACTGAACTTTACAAGATAAACTATATTAAACATATTTGGAAATTAACTGAACTTAACTAAACGGAACTGAACTGAACCTATATCAATTGACCTGAACTAACCAAAAGTAAAATGAAATAAATGAAATGCACTGAACTAAAGTGAAATTAACTGCAATGAACTGAACGGAACTAAAGATACCTTAGCTGAACTGAAAGAACTGATCTGAACTAAACTTTACTCAACCAAACTTAAATGAACGCAGCGGAAAGGAACAAAACTGATATAAACTAAATTCAACGGAACTAGATGGAACGAAATTTAAATAAACCTAAAGGAACGGAACATAACGGAAAGGAACTGACCTTTCCTGAACAGGACTGAACGGCCCTACACTGAAAAGTACTGGACTAAACGAAAGTGAACTATGCTGGACTGAAATAACTCAACTGCACTGAACTGAACGAACCTGATCTAAACTGAACTGAACTGAATGGAACTGGAAGGAACGGAACTAAACAGAACAAATCGGAACGGACCAAAACACAACACAACTAATGAATACGGATATGAGCTCCATGGAACTGACGGAACTCAAAAAAAGAAACTGATAGGAATTGAGCTAATTTGAATGAAGTTGAACTAAACTGAAGTAAACTGATCAAAACGGGAATGAAATTAACTGACATGAACTAAACGGAAATTAACTAAACCAAAGAGGGCTGCACAAAACTGAATTGAACGGGATGTAACCGAGCTGAACGGAACTGTTCTATGCTGAACGGAACTGAAATGGACCTACTGTACTGAACTGAACTTTACTTAACCTAACCGCATTGATAGGAAGTGAGCTGATCAGAACGGCTGTGCACTGAACTGAAATTAAATCAAGTGACCTGAGTGGAACTAAAGTTAAATAAAAGCAAAGAGAGAGAACTGAATTTAACTAGAGTGAAATGAACTGAACTGAACTTCATTTAACTGATTTGACTGAACGGAACTAAACTGAACGGAAATAAGTTGCACTGAACTAAAATTAACGAAACGGAACTGAATAGAGCAGTACTTAACTAAACTTAACTGAACTTAAATATGAGTAGTTGAACTAAACTGAAATCAACTTAAATTATATAATCTGAACAAAACTATACGAAATTAAACAAAACTGAACTGAGCTTAACTTATCTTTACTGAAATTTATTAAATTGAACTACATTAAATGGAGCTGAAGTGAACGGAATTGCACTGAACGGAACTAAGGGTACAAAATTAAATGGGAAAAAACTAAACGGAACAGATTTGAAATGAGTGGAACTGACAGAACTGAAAACTGAACTAACCGGAATTTAACTGATTTGAACGGAACTAAATTAAACTTAACTGAACTTGACTAACATACCTAAACTGAACTGAAAACTAACTGAACAGAACGGAACCTATCTGCATTGACCTTAATGGAACTGAATGGAACGGAACGGAATTAAATTAAATTGAACGGAACGGGAAAAAAAACGGAAGGGAACTGGGCTGTACTCAACGAAACTGAACCGTTCTGAACTAAACGGAACTGAACTAAGCGGAATGGAAATTAAATCAACTACACTGAACTGAACGTAACTGAACAAAACTGAACGGAACCGAGCGGAACTAAACTTAACGGAACGAAACTTGGTGAACCAAAAGGACCTGAAGTAAACGGAGCTGAAAGGAATTAAACTGAACGAAGCTGATTTGAACGGAAGTGAACTGAATAGAACTTACGGGACTGACAAAAAAGAACTGATTGGAATTGAACTGATTTGAACGGAACTGAACTAAACTGAACAGAATGGAACTGAACTAAACTACACTGAAATTAACTAACCTGAACCAGGTGAAACTTAACTGAACAGAACTATGTTGAACTAAACTGAAATAAACAGAATTGAACCTAGCTGAATGGAACTGAACGGAACTGAATTTAACCTACCTAAACTGACCGGAACTGAACTAAACTAAAAAAATGAACTAAATTTAAGTTAACTGAAATGAACTGAACTTAACTCAACTGATTCAAACGAACGGTAAAAAATTCAGCTAAACTGAAATGCTTCAAAAAACCTTAGATGACCTAAACTAAAATTAGCTTAATTAGACTGAAATAACTAAACTGGTGGAATCTATTATATTCTTTCAGGCTTCACTACATGGAAGTATTTAATAGCCATACTTAAAAGAAAAAAAACTTTTTTTTCCATAATTCTGTGGAAAAGTACAAGTCTTTTTTTTTTGAGCATGGATAAACTGCATTCCCTTAAAATGAACTGATATAAAATGAGCTTTAAGACCTGCACTTAACAAAACTGTACTTAACTGAATGGAACTAAACTGTAATGAAGTGAACTGAACTGCATTGCAAGGATCGGCACAGAACTGAACTGAAAGGAATTTAGCTAAATGGATTTGAAGAAAAGTGAACTAAATAAAACGGAACGGAAATAAAAAGAACTGAACTGCAATGACCTGAACTGAACTGAGCGGGACTAGGATGAATTAAACGGAACTGAAGGAACTGAACTGAACGCAACTGAGTGGGACTGAAATGAACTGAAAAACTAAACTGAATGATCGGAAGTGATTTGAACGGAACTGAACTAAACTGAACTGAAATGAACTAAACGTACCTAAACTGAGCTCAACTAAACGTAACTTAACTGAATGGAACGGAACTTATTAGAATTAATCTGAATGGCACTTAACGGAACGGAACAAAAGTAAAATAATACTAGTAAAATTACTGAACGGAACAGAAAATATATATACTGAATTGAACCAAACGTAACTCAACTATGCTGAACTAATCTGAACTAAACTAAAATCAACTTACTTGAACTCAATTGAAATAAAATAAAGTCAATAAAATGAACTGCAATAAAGTAAAATTAACGGAAATGAATTGCAATGAAGTGATCTGAACTAAACATAACCAAATGGAACTGAACGGAACTGAACTGAACTGAACGGAACAGATCGGAACTGAGTATAACGTAACAAAAATGAACTTAACTGATTTTAACCGAAAATTAACTGAACATACCTGAATGGAACAGAACTGATCTTCACAAAACTAAACTAAACTAAACTAAACTAAACTAAACTTAACTAAACTAAAATAAATGAAACCGAACAGAACTTACCTAAACTGAACGGAAAGGAAAAGACGGAAAGAAACTGAACTGCTCTGAACGTGACCAAAATGAACTAAACTGAACTGAACTGAACCTTACGAAACTGAATGAAGCTCAATTGAATTGAACTTAAGTCCACTATACCAGTGGACTGAAGTTCAATAACAGAACTGAAGTAAACTGAAATGAACTGAATGGAACAGGCCTTAACTGAAAGTAATTCAACTGAACTGAAGTGAATTGCACTGAACTGTACTGAAATGAAATGCTATGATGTTCACTGGAAGGAACTTAACTGAACAGAACGGAACTGGAAGGAACTAAAATGAACGGACAAAACCAGATCGGATCTTATTAAAACGGAAGTGAGATGAATGGAACAGACGAAACTCCAAAAACGGAACTGATAGGAATTGAAATGATTTGAACTGAACTGAAGTTAACTGAACTAAACTAAAATGAACTGAACTAAACTCTACTGTTGTAAAATGAAGTGAAATGAACTGAACTGATATAAACAGAACTGAAAGAATATGAATAAACTGAACAAAACGGAATTAAATTAAACGGAACTTAACTAAAAAAACGAAAGTCAACAGAAAGTAACTAAAATGAGCAAAACTGAACTTATAGAACTAAACTGAATTGAACTGACCTGAACAGAACTGCACGGAATGAACTGAACTGAATGAAACAAAACGGAAGTGAAGGGAACTAAACAAAACGGAACAGAACTGAACTGAATTAAACGGATCTGAAATGACAAAAGTGAACGGAAATGATATGCAATAAATTGATCAAAATGGAACTGCTAGGAAAATAACTCAACTGAACTCAACTTAACAATACTCAAACTGGTTAAATCGAACAGAACTGAACTGGCTTGAATTTACCTAAAATGATATGAAATGAAGTAAACTTAACTGAACTTAAGTTAACTGAACTGAGCTCAACTGAACAAAACCGAAAGAAACTGATCTGAACTGACCTCAGCGGAAAAAACGGAACCAAACTGAACAAAACGTAACGTAAAGTAACTTTGCTTAACGGAACTGAACTATCCTAAACTGAAGTAACTGAAATGAACAGATCTGAACTTAACTTCATTTACCTGATAGAACTGATCTGACCTTAAGTGAATTGAAATTTCTTGAAGTGAACCTAAATTTACGGAATTGAAATGAACTGAAATAGACATAACTAAACTGAACTAAGATGCTTTAAAATTAACTGAATTGAACTAAGGTAAAATGAACTGAACCGACTTTAACGGAACTAAACCGTAATGAAATGACCTGAAACGAACTGAACAAAACGGAACTGAACTACACCTAACGACCAAACGAACGGACGAGCAAACCTGAACTGATCGGAACGGAACATAACGGAAGGGAAATAAGAACTGAACTAAATGGCACTGAATTAAATGGAAATATACTGACCTGACTTGAACTGAACTAATCGGAACTGGGGTAACTAGAACTGATAGGAACTGATCTAAACGGAACAGAAGTGAACGGAACTTAAGGGAACGGAAATGAACTGCATGACACTGATGAAACTTGAAAAAAGAAATAATTGGGTTGGAACGGAACAAAATTAACCTGAACTGAACTGAGTTCAGAGGGACTGAAATAAACTGAACTTAACGGATCAAAGTTAACAGAATTAGGTTGAACTAAACTGGAATTAATTGAACTGAACTAAACTGGAATTATCTGTATTAAACTGAACTGACATGAACTGAAGAATACAGAAAGTAACTGAACTAAAATCAACTGAACTGAACTTAACCTAAAAAAACTGAAAAAAACTTAACTGAATTGAAATGAACTAAACGTTACTGAGCTTAAATCACCTGAGTTAACATGAACTAAGCTTTAATGAAAAAAACCTAAAATAAACCGAATTTATCTAAAGTGAAATGAGCTGAACTGAACTAATTTCAACCTATTTGAGCAGACCGTACTGAGCTGAATGAAATTGATATGAACTGAACAAAACTAATTGGAACTGAACTGATCGGAACGGAAATGAACGGAACCAGGTGAAACGTTACTGAAATGAACGGAATGAAATAAATGAGGTGAACTAAACGGAATTGAACTGAAATAAAGAGAACTGAACTGAACTGAACTCAAATGAACATAACTGAACGGAACGAAACTGAACTAAAATGCCCTGAAATTAATGAAAATGAACTGTAATGCAATAAAATGATCTAATATGAACTGAAAAGAACTGAACTTAACTGAAAAGAACTAAACTGAACTAAACGGAAAGGAACAAAACTGAACTAAGGTAAACGGAACTGAATGGAACTTAACCGAACTTAATGGAACTTAAGTTAACTTGCCTGAACTAAACTGAACGGAATTAGCTGGAGTAGTAACTGAACTAAACATATTGGTACTGCACGGAATACAATTGACGGGAACTGAACTAAACGGAACTAAACTGAACTCAACAAAATTGAACTAATTTCAATTAAACTAAACTAACCTTAACTTAACTGAACTATACTGTACTGAATTGAACTAAACTTAAATGAACTAAATGGAATTGAACTGAACTAAACTTAACTAAGCGGAACGGAACTGACTAGAACTATCTGAATGGAACGGAACGGAACTCAACTGAATGGAACTAAACTGAATGGAACATAACTAAACGGAATTGAACTAAACTGATCGGAACTGGGGTGACCTAGCACGAAATTAAAGGAGGTCAAATTAAACGGAAATGAAAGGATATGATTTGAACGTAACAGAAATTAAAGGAGGTGAACTGAAAGAAATGAGCTGAAATAAAATAAACTGAATTGAACGGAACTGAACTGACCTGAGCTTAACTTAACTGAGCAAAAAAAACTGCACTGAAAGCAACGGAACTGAAGTGAACTAAAATGAACTGAACGAAACTGAAATTAACGGAACTTATCGGAACTGAACTAAACTGAACTGAACATATTGGAACTGCACGGAATAGAATTGAACAGAACTCAACTAAACGGAACTGAACTGAACAAAGCTGAACTGAACGTAACTGAATTGAACTTAACCGAACTGAACTGAAATGACCTGAAATGCACTGAAAAGAAATAAAAATACCTGGGCTGAACTGAAAAACTGAACTGAATTGAACTTCATTTAACTTAACTGTACTGAATGGAGTTGAACAGAACGGAATTGATCTGAACTTAACCTAACGGAACTTAACTGCACGGATCTCAACTGAACCTAACTGAACTGAACTAAACCTAACCGAACTAAACGGAACAGAACTGAATTGAGTTTAACGGATTTGAACGGAACAGAACTGAACTGTACTGAACGGAACTCCACTGAACTCCACTTATCGTTCATATGATAGATGCCAGAACTAGCCGACTCAAGGACTCATTCTTCCCACGGACAATACGGGATAGCAACTGCAGGGTTATAGATAGCAAAAATTCCACTTGCCACCCTCAGCGTCTAAAAAATAATTAGTTGTATTTAAATGCATGCTCTTCCACTAACCTTATGTGTTTTGCTATAATAACCCATTCTTTCCGAATGACCTCATTCATGTTCTGTTCATCTGTTTTTAAGTTTCCCTTTCAGTCCCTCGTCCCTCTCCGCGGGGGCAAATTCCTGCTACCTGCAACGTTGGGTCCCATTCCCTGCCATTTAGAGACTCTTTGGGGGTAGATTGTTTCGTGGTGCATTTTCATGTGGTAGTGATGTTTCAATTTCTTGCTTGTTGTGTCCTGGCTTCCGTGTTGTAGGATGTCTTTCGTGCTGCATCATGGGTTGCAGTTTTTTAGTTGTTTTGGTATATGTGTTTGCATGAGTATTGGAAGAAGGGATTTTTGCATGAGTGTGTGCGCTGCTGTGGGTGTAATTTTCCGTGTTGTTTTTTTTTGCATGTGGTATTTTTCCTTTTTACGGTTGGTGACCTAACACCCCCCGCCACAAGCCCTTGCGGCGGCTTGCGGGGTATTATGTAGATGTAGATGTAAATATGTGGATGAGGAATTGAGACCTTATCGAAAAACTGTATATCGCAACGGATTCCGTGCATATATTTGGCTTACAAAAGAATTAAAATGGAGGCAAACACAGGTATGCACTGGACTCAGATTCCATATACACTTTCTTCAATCGAATGATAAACAGCGAATACTCGTCTCTTGTTTAGCAGGAACGCCTTTAAAAAAAGCTGAAATATAATCGTTTCGATTCAATCAGAATAAAATAACCATCGGGGTGAGTAAAATCGTACTTCAATCATAATATAATTCCCACCTTTCCAGCATTCCAGCAAACATTTCTGTAGTAAGGTTTCTACAGGACTTTTGCCGATCTTGGGAGCAGGTGACCCAAAATTCACATCAATTAATTATCCAACAAAATAATATTGATGCCACTCGCTTTAAATTATCCAAAGGAATTTAAATTTATAATCTCAGTGCTTCAAAAGGGAGTGTTTTCATTAAATTTTCCAAAATAATATTTGTGCCTGATCATAAATCTCATTAAGAGACTTGTTCACCAGCATTGTAATCACATGCACAAAAGCAAAGAAACATTCAGTTTTGGCCAAAGAAGACTTGTTTACGGAAAAAAGTCAATTTAATAACACCAGTGAACTTCTCTCGATTGGTTATCTGGTCTTTCTTTGCACGATTGCGTCCCTTAAGTATGCGATTGTGGAAAACAAACAAACACTCGGCACATCGACGCTTAAACAGCCGGAATTCCGTAAACTTCTTTACGCAGTCTGAACTCACGAAACCAGGAGTAACTTGCATCCTCCACAACCTAATTACACATATCATTAAGAGATATTAGCAACAGAATGCAGGAAACGACTCTTGCCAATATAGAAACATACTTTTTGACAACCTTCACCGAATGTACTACAACCCGATTGCATGAAATGCAATATATATACGAAACAGAACTGAAAAAACTGAACTGAACTAAACGGAACATAACTGAACTGAAATGTTGGGATATGAGCTTAAATGATCTCAAATGAACCGAAATAAACGATACTGAACTGGTTACAACTGAACTGAAAAAACTTCGCGGAACTGAAATGAATGCAAGAGATCTGAACGGACTAGAACGGAACGCAACTAAACTTAAAAAGAACTGACGGAACAGAAGAAACGGAACTGAATGGAGTTGACCTGAGTGGAACAGAACTTAAAAAACTGAAATCGACTGAACGGAACTACCCTGAATGAACTGAATTCCACTGACCGGAACAGAACGGACGGAACACAGCTAAAAAGCTAAAAAGTACTAAACTAAACCGAACTAAAATGCAAGAATTTAAACTGAAATGAACTCTACTTAAATTTAATAACCTGAAAAAATTGAACTTAACTCATCTAAATTGAACTGAACTGAACCTATCTGAACTAAAATGAAAAGAACTGAACTGAACTATAGGAAACTGAACTGAATGGAACTCAACTGAACAAATCTGACCTGAACGGAACAGAACGGAGCTGAACTTAACTGAGCTGAACGGAACTAAACTAAAAGGAAAAAAACTGAACGGAACTTAAAGGAACCGAACTGAGCCGAAATTTCCTGTATTTCCTTTGCTTAACAGAAATTAACTGAACTTGACTGAAATACACTGAACTGAACTGAAGCTAACTCAACTGAAATGACTTTAGCTTAGCTTAACTGAACTAAGAACCACTGAAGTAAACTTAAATAAACCCAAATAAAATGAAACGAAAGGCAGTAAAATTAACTAAAGTGAAATGAACTAAATTCACCAGAAACCAACTGATTTGAACTGAATGGAACTGAAGATAACATGAAACAGAGCTGAAATAAACTGAGCTAAAGGGAACTCGACTTAACGACACTGAACTGATTTAAAATCAACGGTACTGTACTGAACTGAACTTAAATGTACTATAATGACATTAATCGATGTAAACTGAACTGGATATTATTTAACTGAACTGAATTGAACTGATTAGAACTTGTAAAGGGGATAACTTCAGGCGTCACTTTGTGGACACGATACATATTGCAAAAGAAACACTTGGTTTTTCCAAATAAAATATTTATTCACGACCTAGGTTTCGACGCTTAGCGTCATCTTCAGGTAAACCTGAAGATAACGCTGAGCGTCGAAACCTAGGTCGTGAATAAATATTTTGTGTGGAAAACCAAGTGTTTCTTTTGCAATATGATAAGAACTGAGCTAAACGAAACTAAACGGAACTGAACTGAACGGTAGAGATGTGAAGAGACGTGAACGACGGAACGGAATAAACGGACTGCACGGAATTAAACTGAGTTGAACGGAACTGAAAAAAATGTAACTCAACTGAACCTATCTGAATTGCACTGGACTGAATTGAACTGAAATAACTTAGCGGCAAAGAAGTGAACTGATTGGTATAAACCAAACTAATATTAACTGAATTGAAATATTTTCAACTGAACTGAACGGAACTAAACTGAACGGAATTGAATTCAATGACTTATCTGAATGGAAAAAAAACTGAGCTGAACGGAACCGAACGGACCGGAACGGAAGTGAAGGAAACAGAAGAGAACTGACCGTAACATATATTAACGGAACTGAACCGCATTGAACTGGACGGAACCGACCGGAACGGTACTGATATAAACTGACGGAGACTAATCGGAACTGAACTGATTGGAACGGCACTGAACGGAACAGATTTGTACGGAACTTAAAAGAACGGAATAGAACGGACTGGAGCTGAACTTAACCTAACAGAGCTGAACAATACTTAAATAAAATGAGTTGGAATGAACTGACACGAACTGAGCTAATCGGAACTGAACTGACCTGAAATGAACGGAACTAAACGAAATATGCTCAACTGAACTGAACCACACTGAACTAAGCTTAACTGATATAAAATGATGGAAGCTAAACTAAACGGAACGAACTGAATGGAACTGAGCAAAACGTAACTGAAATGAACGGTACTTAACTGAACTGAACTAAATTGAACGGAGCTAGTTTTATCCGAACTGAAAGGAACTGAACTGAACGGAACTGATTTTATCTGAACTGAAGGGAACTGAACGGAATTGAACTGAATTGAGCTGTACTGGATTCAACTAATATAAACTCACCCAAACTGAACGTAACAGAACGGTACTGACCTAAATACGTTTGGTTTTGAAATGAACTTAAAGGAAATGAACTGAACTGAACTAAAATGAACTAAACTGAATTGAAATGAAATGAGCTTATCTGAACTGAACTGAAATGAACTGTAACGAAATGAATTGACCTGACCTAACTGAACTGAACGATATTGAACGGAACTGAACTGAACTTAACTAAACGGCACTGAAATTAATCACTCAAACGGAACTCAACGTAGCGGACCTGTACTGAACTGGAGTGAGCTAGGGTGAACTAACTAGGGTGATCGGAACTTGTCTCTTCTAAACTGAATGAATTTAGCAGAACTAAACGGACCTTAATTGAAGGAAAGTAACTGAACTGAAGAAAACTGAACTAATTTGATTTTAACTTAACTAACCTTAACTGAACTGTGCGGTACTGAACTGTGCTGTACTCAACTGAGCTGAGGTTAAATGAACTAAACGGAACTGAATTTGTCTAAAATTAAATAAACTTGCTTAAACTCAACTGACCAAAATGAAATGATATGAACTGATTTGAATTGAAAAACAAACGAATTTAATTGAAATGAACTGACCTGAGCTGATCGAAACTTAATAGAACAGAGCGGACCTAAACTGAACACACAAGAACAAAACGAAACGGAGCGGAACGTAATAAATTGCACAAAACTGAATTGAACTGAACTGACTGGAACTGAACTTACCGAAACCAAACTGAAATAAACCTAACTTAAATTTAATGATCTTTTCTGTACTGAACTGAAATGAACTGAACCACACGGAACTGAACTTAACAGAATTGAACTGAACAGCACGGAGGTGATTTGGATAAAACTAACGGAACTATAAAAGAGGATCTGATCGCAATTGGATTAATTTCAACAAAACCAAACTAAGCTAAACTTAACTGGACTAACCAGATCGGAACAGAAGTTAACCGAACTTAAATGAAATGAACTGATTTGAACGGAAATAGGTTGAACTAAAATGAAATACCGGAACTGAACTGAATTTACTTGAATGGAACTTAACTCAATGAAATGAACTTAACGTAACTCATTGGAACTGAAATGACCTGTCCTAGGCTGTACTTAACAGGAATAAACCAAATTACACTGCAGGCACTGAACTGAACTGAATTATACTTAACTGAACTGAACTTAATGGAGTTTAACTGAATTTAAAACAAGTGACGCAAACTGAACTAAACAAAAATAAAATGAAATGTTATTATTTAAATTTATCTAAAATGAAATTAACGGAACTGAACTGAAATCATCTCATTTCAATTGAATGGGACTGAAATTAACTTACAGAACGAAACTGATTCGAAATGAACTTAAATATTCTGAACTGTACTGAACTGAAATGAACTGAACAGAACTAAGGAACTAAACTGAACTAAACTAAACTAAACGGAACTGAACTGAACCTAAATCAATTTACATGAAGTAACCTGAAATAAAATGAAATAATTAACATGAAATGAACTATAGATAAATAAACTGAACTGAACAAGAGTAAAGTGAACGATACTGAATGGAACTGAACGGAAATATACGGCGAATAAATGAAATGAAATAAACTGAAGTCAACTGAGCGGAATTGAACGAAACGGATTTGAACTGAAAAGAATGAAACTAAACGAAACTGAACGGAAATGAGCGGAACGGAACTAAACTGAACTAAACTGATCCGAACTGAACAGTACTAAATTGAAATGAACTGAATATAATCGAACTAAAGGGAACAGAAAAGAACTATACTGAGCTAAACAAAACCGAACTGAGTTTAACTGAACGGAATATCATTGGACTAAGCTGAACTGAACTTAACTAACTGAACCCATCAAAACTGAACTGAACTAAACTGAACTGAACTGAACTCATCAGAATTGAACGGAACTAAAATCAACATAACTAAACTTAGCAGAACTGAACTTAACTAAAATAAAACGATTTTAAATGAAATGAACTGAAATGAACTTAACTCAACTGATTAAACTGAACCCTACTAAACTCAGCGGAACTAAAATGTCTTTAAGTGAACCTAAACTAAATGAACTAAAATGAACTCTACTGGTCTGAAAATAACAAACTGAACTACATTGAAATGACCTGAAATAAACTTAACTAAAAGGAACTTAACTGAACTAAACTGAAATGAACTGAACGGAATTGAACGAAACAAACTGAAATGATATGAACTTATCCGCAAAAAACTGAATGGAATTGTACTGATTTAAACGAAACAAAATTAAACCGAATTTATCGGAACAGAACGGGACGGAACTAAACCGAACTTACCTCAACTGAACTGAACTGAACTTATCTCAGCGGAACTGGGTTTAAATAAACTGAATTAAACGGAACTTAACTGAGCTGAACGTAACTGAACGGTACAATCAACTGACATTACCTGAATTGAAAATATAAAATGAAATAAATAAAATCAACTGAAATTAACTGAACTAAACTGATATTTACTTAACAATACTAACGTAAAGGACCTGAACAACCGGAAAACAAGTAAATGGGACTGAATGGAACTGAATTGAACGATACGAAACTGAGCCAAACTGAACGGAACTGAACTAACCTGATTGGAACGGAACGGAAATAAATGGAACTGAACGGAGCGGAAATGAACGGAACAAAACCGAACACTACTGAAGGAAACCGCAATCAACTGAATTAAATGGAACATAACGTATCTTACGTAAACTTAACTGAACTGAAATGACGTGAACTAATCTAAACTGAAATGAACTGAACGGAAGTGTGCAGAATTGAATTGAACGGAACAGAACTGTACTGAGCTAAATGGCAAGGTACTGAACTAAATAAAATTAATGGAACAGACAACACGGACTGAAAAAAGTGAAACTTAACTGAAGGTAACTGATCTGAACTGAAAAGTTTAATTAGGAGCGGAAATAAAAACTTAACGGAACTGAACTGAACGGCAGAGATCTGAACGGACCTGAAAGGCACGGTACTGAACTTAAAAGAGACTGAACGGATTAAATGGAACTTAACGTAATTGAACTGATTTGAAATAGAAATGAAACTGACTGAACTTCACTAAACGGATCGGAAGATACATAAATTAAACGAAACTGGACTGAGCGGAATTAAATCAAGTTGAATTGAAAAAAAAGGGAACTGAATGGCACGAAATTAAAATTACCTGAACTCAACGGGACTGAAAAACGGAACTGCACTGAACTGACCTGAAATGAACTAAACAGAACTGACGAGAACTAACCGAACGGAACTGGGTTAAAATAAACGGAAGTAAAAGGAATTGAAAGGAACAGAACTGCAAGGAACTAAAGGGAACACAAGTAAAAACAACTGACGGAATGAAATACTGAACTGTTCGGATTTGAACTAATTGGAAAGTAACTACACGAAACTAAACTGAAATTAACGAAAAGTACCTAAACTGCACTGACTGAACTTAACTTCACTTAACTGAATGGATGGTAACTTATCTGAATAAAATAGAATTGACCTCTGCGGAACGGAAGGGAAATGAATAAAATTGTTAGGAACGGAAGAAAATGGAAGGTAACTAAACTGTACTGAGTTGAAGTGAACTTACTTAGAGTGATTCACAAAAAACGGAACGAGAGCTCATGATGGCTCATAGTTTACAAAAAAAAGTTCATGAATTGAATAGAGAAAGGAATATAGCCAAAGATAGTTTTCTACAGCAAATATTTGGGATAGATAATGGATATATATATTACAAGTACTTCCGGAGGGGGCAGGACAACAGGGAAAACATAAAAGAACTTTAAAAAAAGATGGTGGAAAACTAATCGTTGATGATAAGGAAAAGGCGAATGCGTTTAATAATTGATATGCAAGTGAATTTAAGGTTGTTGTAACTAAAAGGGATTGTGTAGATACATCTCTGAGTCAACAAGGAGGCGAAAAAATATTAAATACCTAAAGTATTAAAACGATGAGCGCAGATTTTTTAAAAAATATGAAAATGAGGGTGAATAAATCGAAAGGGCCAGGTGGTGTCACAATTGACTTAATTAAATTGGGTGGTAGTGTAGTTTGAAATTATATAAATCATTTATTCAATGTTACCATACACAATAATTCACAGCCAAATGCTTGGAAGGAGGCATACGTTACGCCAATGTTCAAAGGTGGAGATAAGGCACTAGTTGATAATTATAGACCGGTAAGCCTGACATCAGTTGTATGCAAACTATCAGAAAAGATGATGGCTCATTATCACTGGGACTTGTGGGAAAGTGAGAATTGGTTGTATAGTCGCCAATGCGGTTTTATAAAAGGGTACTCTTGAAAAACTAAGCTATTAGGGTTCTGTCAAGAAATGTTCGACTCTAGGGATGCGGGAATAGAGGTGGATGCTATCATAGTCGACCTGTCAAAAGTCTTTGATAAAGTTGACCACGATCGCTTAGTGCTTAAGATGGGCAAATTGCCACTACAAACAGATGGAAGAGTAATCTCTTGGGTCAGAAATTTCATGGAAGGTCTAAAACAAAGGGTCAAGTTTGTTTTAATATATATGAATTTCAACAATTTTGTATCCCTATTCCTTAGAGAAAACATTATATATTTGGCCCACCTATTTGGTATATCAAAGTTTTAGAAATTGGGAATGTTATACCCTTATGTCTGGTATCGTATAGAATTTTTAAAATGGTACCTTAGGGATTTTTCCATACCTTTTTTTCCCAGGGTAAACACTTATAATTTTACGGGTAATTCCATGCGGAATAGATAACTAAATTTTCCCTGATAAACTTTCAAATTTAAACCATATTTTTATCTAGAGGGTTTTTTTGTAAACGCCACCTCCTAATTCTTATCCTTTCCTATTAGGAATAGTGACGTACCCAATTAGTATATCAAACTTTTAGAAATTGGGAATAGTAAACACTTATGCTCGTTATCATATAGCATTTTGAAAAGGGTACGTCAATCGCGGATTTTACTATACCCTTATCACCCTAGGGTAAACCCTAATATTTTTACGGGTAATTCCACGCGGAATCAGTAGCCAGCTGTTTTCTGATATACATTTAAATTTAAATCATATTTTTATCTCTTCAAACAACGGAGTTATTGAGCATAATTCCCGAAAATTTCGGCTTTTTTGGCTATAGGGCCAAAACCGCTGGTCCGATCGGTCTGAAAGTTCTGGAAAATACTCAGTACGATAGTACTGAATACCCCCACGCTGCTCAACCCGCTAAGGGGTACATAGGGGGTGTCCTTACGACAATGATATTCCCGTACCCTAAAAACCCTTGGATACCCTGGAAAGGGTCTCCGGTTTTCTCGCCGGGATTCGAAGGCGGGCATCGAGAGTGACCCATCTTCACATTTACTCGCTTCTAGAGCGCATAGAAAAAATGAAAAAAAATCCAAAAAGCCAATTTGGCTAACGGGTCATACTTACCCCGCAGCTTTTGGTGTTAGCCCCACGGAGGAAGATCTCATCTGGAACCCTACACGATGATTAGGTGGGCCTATAGCCTGGGAATATTTCCCAGACTGCTGGCGACTTACCGCCGATCCGTCCCCTTTATATACTCCGTAGAAGGTGTAGTGGAAAGGGAAAAAGCTAAGGGTTGAGGGATGGGCGTTTCCCGGTTAACGCAATTCTACTCTCTCTTCATGACCCCCGCTTTAAATGTCAATTTCCGAACAGGAGAAGGAGACTGTGATTAATCGAGATAGAATGAGAGAATAGCAAAGCGGAATTTAAGAGAAATAGTGGGATTTTCAAAAATTAGGTCTTGAGAACTATAATTAATTTTTTACGGGCTTATTTTAAGTGCTATTAAAAAATTAATAAGAACCTTTTTAACATATAATCACGTTGTCTTTCCATTATTTTCGTTTATTTGTTGTTATCGTAATTAATAAACGAGATATTTGATGAAATCTATATATATCGTCCTTTTTAAAGAGGACATTTTAAGGCATTAATCTGAAGTATAATTGCCTTTTTTTTCACATGGCACCATTTGTCGTACTCTACAATTGATAGTTCTGGAGATATAAGAGGCGATGGCCTTGGGTCATGATTTTTCCTGCATGGGTTGGGTTGACGTTATACAACTAGATTGCATATGAAGGAAAAATGCTCCCTCCCCCCTCTTTCACGTGACGTTATTTGTTTTTCTCTGCGACCGATAGTTTTTTATGTATCCTGGTTTGAGTTTCAAGGTGAAACTTGCGCCAGGATGATTTTTCCTGCGTGGGTTGGGTTGACGTGATGCAATTATATTGCCTGTGAAGGACAAATGCCCCCCTCTTTCACGTGACGTCATTTGTTTTTCTCTGCGACTTACACTTCCAAGTTTGAATGTCAAGGTCAAACCTGCGCCAAAACAAACATTTTCCCCCTACTAATGAGACCTTGCTGAGCCTAAAAGTGAACACACAGCATACATTTCTTCATATCATTATGGAGATAGTGTTAGGAATGTAAAGATCCAGCACTGATGATCATAGAAAAGGACAAACATGTATAGAGATGTAGTAAAGCCCTTTGAAGAATTAAAGTTGTTTCTACAGATCTGTTAATAAATTATTGGACAGAAATCTGTGCATACATTCCTAAATATGCACTGGATATTCTTGTCAACCCCTGTATCAAGGATCCCTTACGTCTAGGAAAGGAAGAGTTGGGAAAAAGAAATCCTTAAAAGTACCTCCCAAGAAGAGATTTTGAATCTCAAGATTCCTGGATTTCAAATTCTGGTCAATGTGAATGGTTTTCAAACTCCTTGATTGTTGTATTGTAATGCAGCCATAGCCTATCAATTCATTTAAAATTACCATTGATATATAACTAAGTTTCTTGGCCTTGTCAAAATCCTAACCTCAAAATTTTACTACTTTGGAGGCTGTTATTCAAATGATAATAACTTATATGAAATAGGGCACATAAAAAGGGGACAGAATATGTTTTAAACAGACAATAGAAACTGTCATTCAAGCAATAGAAGGACATACATAGAACATACATACATGATCAAAGAAATAAATTGGTGCCTAATATTTCACAAAGATTGTCATTTCTATATTAAGTGTTAAGAAAAATTACTGAATTGCCAATTTTTTAAAAATAAAACTGTGTTTAATGTAATTCACAGTTAATCCCTCTAATTTTCATCTTCTATAAAAATTATAAATTTCTCAGGGAAAAAAGATTCATTGATTGCATTAACACAAATGCTTAAAATTTTTCAAAATATTCATAGATAGCATAACACAAATGTATATGTGACACCACAGCAAAAACTCTTGATGCTGATTCTGGGATAAAGTTTTAAAAAAATGCCACAAGACAGCACTTGTGAGATGATAACAAGGACTTTATTTTTTTTATTATTTAAATGAAATTTCAAAAAGATGTAAGGAAACTATCTGAGAAATCAAAGAAAGGCCGGGTCAGGACTATAAGGTGCCCAGGAACCACCTAGATGGTGCTTTGGGACCAGATGATGCTAATGACAAAGTAGGGAAGGCTGGGAGCATTGTTACGGTGGACCTTGACTGCATCTTGGCTGTGTTACAAAGTGGAAGAACATTTCACTTGAAGAATTTCTTTTGACTCAGGCTGTTATAAATGGAAAAACATGCTTCAGGTGGGGGCAAATTAATTAACTATGGCTGCTTAGATCAATCTGAAGGCCATGTGAGTTAGATAAGAAGTCTTTTCCTTTAAATTTTCCAAGGGATTCGGCCGCATTGCAATAGATAATTGTGTCAAAATAAAGTAATATGTACAACTTTCATAATGGAAGTTTCAAGGTTGAACATCATCATCAGGCATTGAACATCACAGTCAACCTGATGATGACATTCAATGTCACAACTGGGGTCATTTTTTTATAAACTAGAGTGTTTGGCATCACAGTCAATTATTTTATTTCAGCATCCAGGTTATTTTGGGACAGACCTTATAAACGCCTTAGCAAATCAGTTATAGACACTTTTACAATTCAAAAGATTTAGTTTAGCATAATAACAGTTTAGAACTCAGCCAGAAAATTGATATTGGTTTTATATTTGCTTACCATAATTAGTTAATACCCTCTTGGTATAATCACTTACCTTACTGTTTGAGAATTCCTCTTCTGTTATAATTACAAAATTATCTGCACTATTTAACCGATTTTTAAACAAAATTGGTCACATAACATAGTCTGTTCATTAAATTATTCATTTTACTTACAATTGGTGCCTCTGTATCTGCAAGAAATAATTTTTGAAGAGATCTCCAAAGCAAAATAGAGGTGTATGGGAAAGATGGAAAGAAACCTGATACTAGGTATCTTACTATTAATGATGATAGGCATCTATGGGTAAAATTGGTTACCTTCCCATCTGATGGACAGTGTATTGACATGATTTAGACAGCCATGATGAACATGTTCAGGCACTCACTTGATCTGTTTATTTTCTTTTACTGTAATTATATCATATTCCTGTCTTAATTTTGTGTATTGGTACAAAAAATAAAATTTCCCCCATCAATGACAAAATTATTATAAAGTTTTATTTATCAATATATACAACACCCTTATCAAAAGATATCAGTTATCTGGGCCCTTGAACTATCAATCAGGCATTCATTAGCATGGAAAATATAACATTAAAGAATATTTAATCCATATGGATTAAAGTGAACATAATTTACCAATTTCAATTGCAACGGTACATAATATAAAAAGTACAGCTTACACAAGAAACAACTATAAATGTGAAATCCTATTCCTGGGAAAAAATATATGTATTGATATATGTACTAGTACAAATGTTAATAAATCTTCCATTAATACCTTTCTTCCTCCAGCATTAGCATTACACTTGTGGGCACATGTCTGCTATACTACCTTGATCAAAAAGTTCCCGGAATAACCACCGTGTGGCGCTCCCATCGTTCCGATTTGAGTTCCGTTTTTTTTGTTAGATTGGTACATCTGTTGTTGATATTCCCTTTAAATCTTAGTGTCATAACTTGACATTTGCAAAAGTTACGTAGCCAAGAGTACATCTATCTCTGTGTGTGTTGGCGATTTTTTACAATTGCAAAAATGGATTTAAATTTGCAACAACGAACTTGTATTAAATTTTGCGTAAAAAATGGATTTAGTGGCGCACGGACGTTGGAAATGTTGGAAAAGTGTTTCGGCAACGATTCTCTAAAAAAACGGTCGTTTACCAGTGGCACGAGCGGTTCAGAAGTGGTCGTGAGTCAATCGAAGATGATGAACGCAGTGGAAGACCATCGACATCGAAAGTCGGTGAAAAAATTGATAAAGTAAAAGAAATGTTGGTCAATAACCGCAAATTAACCATCAGAGAAGTAGCGGAGGACTTGAACATTGCCTATGGATCCGCCCAAGACATTGTGGTTAATGATTTGGGTTTCCGTCGTGTAGCAGCAAAGTTGGTGCCAAAAGACCTCAATTTCATGCAAAAAAGAGACCGTGTTGACGTCGCAAAAGACATGATTTGCGAGGCTGAATCCGATCCCACATTCATCAAAAGGATCATTACTGGAGACGAGACGTGGGTTTATGAGTACGACACGCAATCCAGACATCAGGCAAGTGAATGGCGTTCACCAAATGAGCCGAGACCAAAAAAACCACGTCGTTTTCAGTCAAAAAAGAAGGCAATGCTGACGGTTTTCATGGATTACAACGGTGTAGTGCATCATGAATTTTTGCCAGAAGGCCAGACAGTAAACAAAGAGTATTATTTGAGCGTTATGAGACGTTTGCGTGAAGCAATTCGCCGAAAGAGACCAGAAATGTGGGCAGAAAACTCGTGGATTTTGCACCATGATAACGCACCGTCGCACAGTGCTATCTATCATTATTCGCAATTTTTTGACGAGAAATGCAACAAATACCATCCAACAGCCACCGAATTCACCTGATTTGGCTCCCTGTGACTTCTTTCTGTTCAATCGAGTTAAAAAACCATTACGGGGAACGCGTTTTAGCAGCCGAGAGGAAGTAATGGAAAAATCGCAGGAAGCACTGATGGACATAACGAAAACCGAATATAAAAAATGTTTCGAAGATTGGATCAAGCGCTGGCATAAGTGTGTTGCAGTCGATGGGGATTACTTTGAAGGGGACAATATAGATTTAGATGAATAAACTTGTATTTTTAATTTTCTGAATAAATTCCGGGAACTTTTTGATCAAGGTAATATTCTAGAAGGATTCCTATAAATATTGATGGGAATTCCTCTCTCAGGAATGGTGTTAAATGCTTTTAAGTGTTCAATTTATTATTTTTTTCTAATGCCTCCTTCCTATCTTCATTTGAAGAAACATGTCAGTTGTGGATTCTAACAAGAGTTGAAGTAATTAGTGAGATAAAGTAGAGACTGAAGAATTTAAGATAAGAGATAATTCAAATGGATAATGAAGTTTTGGAGTGTTAATTGTTGAGGGCATGGTACTAGAAAGGAAGACCTCATTAAGCCAGAAGACCCAGTATTAAGCTCAACGGCAAGTGAAAATCAACACATTAGTAGGATATTAATAAAAGGGGGCATTTTCTTGAAACCATGTTAGAATTATGGTTTCTAAAGAAAATAGTATCCTGTAAAGTGGCAGATTTCTCTTTCTAGAGGCGTTTTTCTTTCAAAAACCACATTAGGAAGTTACAAGTTGCATTGCAATGGTGATTAAATGATATTTCCTGCTCTGCTCCTGTTAATTGAAATTGAATCAAAGTACTTGAAACAGGGGGATAGGATTTTTCTCCAAAACCTGTCTTAATGCTCTTTAAATAAATGAAGCAGCAAGAAGTTATTGTAAACCCCTACTTGCTGATCATGTAATGAAGGACCAAATGATCAGAAATTTAAAGTAAACCTTTGCCACATATTAAATATGACCCTGTTAATTTAGACTATTTTATCAATGATTATAAAGCCTCTTAGCATAAATACCATCGCTCTCCAAGTGGTACACTTAATTAGCCCCTAAGCCAAAAAAGGGATGAAAGAGCTAATCAAAAGTTAAATAATTCTACTTGTGTCTTTTTACAGTTAAAAAATGGTCCATAATAAACTTGTTCTACAAAGACTGGCAGTAAATGCTGCTCTCAATGTTAATTTCCTGAAAAGACTTCAAAAAAGTGTCATCAATATGAAAAACAAATTTCTGCTACCTGGAAACTCCATCATGACAATGTGACTTACCACAATGTTCTATGAGCCAAGCACAAGGTATCTCCTTGTAAATTCTGATGAAAGCAGTCGTGAATGAAACCCATTTTTTAATCATTGAATTTATTCAATCAGCTTTGACAAATATCTTTTCAGGGGTCCGCAAAAAAGTCTTCTAGGGAGCATATCAGTCATTGCCAAGTATTTAGAAATGATAGGTACAGGACCAAGCGGAATAATTTTAAGGAGAGGGAATTATAAGTTTTTGCACACAGGTTTTCAATAAATTACTATTGCACGTTTTAAATTACAATTGCAGGTCAGAGCTAGTCTTCAAGTACAAGCTAAAATATTGAATACAAAGAGGGTGACTATAATTCAAATGAAAGCACTTGGCCAATTGTTTTGCTGAAATTAATGACAGATGTCAGTATAACTGTGAGATTCCTAAGAAAGTACTTTCAAAATGACAGCTAGGGCCTTCTTATTGTTTTGGGGCTACCATTTTATTTGTTAAGTATATGTTTATACATTTGAATAGTTTGAAGTTGACTTTGAGTAGATTGAGTTGCGTTATTCTCAACATGACTCATAATTTCCTCTGCTGTTATACACATATATTAGGGTGAGAACATGCCTATTAATATAATTTAGGTACCTTTTAATGCTCTTATCACAATCTTGAGCTTAAGAGGTACGATTTTGGAAGGTTCTCTAATAATGGGCAAAGAACCTGAAAACACAATAGTTTTAACCAAATCTACCTAATCATGGTAATATATTTAGTTAAACATTACTAATAAAGTTCACTTTATTGTTTTACGGTAAAAATTCCAAAGTTTAATTTCAATCATGAGTCTTAATGATATTATTAATTCCAGTACAGCATCACTTAAAAATAATTAAAATTTTTGGTTGTTGAGCAAGATTAAATAAAATATACTGTTATGTTTTAGCTAACATATTGTTTAAAAGGAAAATTTCAGCTCCACAACTACTGTTACCATAAATGTGGACCATATTGAAGCATAAGAAAAGACAAGATTATTTGAAAGTAAGGAAGAAGGCTACAGAAAAATGTGTAGGCACACCCAGATAAGGGTATCATCATTTCAAAGCCAGCCACCATCAGAGTAAAATGGTATAAAGCCAACAAATAGCCACATAATGAAATACAATACATATAAAAGTGATAATATTATACAATGTGTTTCAGGACAAGATGTAACAGAAAAGTTAAAATGTTTTATAAAGAAAACTTGTAAATTTCCGGTTTATATGCAATTGAAGATTTTGCATCTCCAGATAGATACAATTCATATTTAATAAGCAAAAAATTCCCAAACCTGAACACTTTAATAGCTTTAAAATATGACCAAAAGAGAGGTAGCTAACCATTTTTGTATGAACAAATATGCGGGATCATAGTGTAAAAAATTACACTTTAGCTCCTTTTAAGCCTTTATAAATGCTTCTAGAGATTTGAGAGAATTTATCAAGTGCCTTTTGAAAAACAGGCTTGTATTACAGGCAAATATCTTAATTACTTTCTGAACTTTAGTCCAAAACTCAGAGACTGATGTTGAACAAAAAACATAAAAGTTTATCAAAATAAAAAATTCCAACTGCCATTTTGAGTGGGTTTTTTTAATTTAACATTTTAATTTTTATTTAATCTGGTTCAAAACTATGTTTATTTTGTATCATAGGCTCCTTTCTCCAGGGTACTCTGTTGAAAAACCGATGTAAAAAAATGAGAATGAGCATACTCATTTCCATCCCCTAGTATTGGAATTTCCTTAATTGTTCTGACTAAGAAGGAAAAGTTTTTTATGCCTATATACACTGGTGAATGTGTAAAATTCATTATTCTAAAAAGGTAAGAATGCTATAATCATTCATAATGCACTCGATGTGAACAAGGGCCCTGGACCAGATGGTATTCCACCGTCTGTTTTACATTATTGTTGAGATATCCTTGTCGAACCCCTTACTTTTTTATTTAATTTTTCCTTGTGTCAGGGTATCTTTCCTGGTATACTAAAATTCAGTCATGTAGTTCCTATTTTTAAATCAGGGGTCAAAGAAGATGTAATGAATTAGAGACCTATTTCTATACAATCATTCATTGCTAAAGTATTTCAGCATCTTGTTCTGAACCATGTTAGTCCTGTCTTTAAATCTGTCATTCTGAATGAGCAACATGGTTTTTATGCTGGTCGATCCACCACCACTTATTTGACTTCCTTTCAGAATTATGTTATAAAGGCATTTAATGTTGGTTTGCAAGTCAATGCCATATACATGGATTTTAGCAAGGCCTTTGATACAGTTGGTATTAATCATCTTATTAGTAAACTCTATGCTTATGGTATCTCTGGTAGATTGTTAAAATGGTTTGATTGCTACCTTCATGACAGGAAGCAGGTTGTAAAAATAAAATCATACCTTTCAAATACATTTAATGTCACTTCTGGGATCACATTTGGGTCCATTTCTGTTTAATGTATTCATAAATGACATTGCAAGTGCAATCCATCATGTACAGTTTCTCGTATTTGCGGATGATTTAAAACTATACTTAAAAATTATATCCTTAACTGATTGCCATGTATTGCAAAATAGCATAAATCAATTAACAAACTGGTGTTCTTACAATGTCTTGGAACTCAATATCAAAAATTGTAGCTGTATGTCATTCTATAGAAATAATACTCCTGTTTCATTCAAGTATTGCATCATGAATACACCTCTTGACCAAACTATCGAGATCAAGGATCTGGGCATTATATTTACTCATTCAATAACTTTTGACAAACATATTGATAGTAGTGTTAAAAGAGCTAATAAAATGTTGGGGTTCATCACCCAATTCACCAGAGATATTTTTGATGTAACTTGCATCAAATCACTATTCACCATGCTTGTGTTACCAATTTTGGAACATGGCTGCATTGTGTGGTCACCATTTTATGAGTGTCATATTAATAGGCTTTAAAAGGTTCAAAGATGCTTTATTAGGCTATGCATGCGCAAACTTGGTGTTGACATGTACAATATTTCATACCCGGATGCATACAAGAACCTGGGGATCTCAGTTTAAGATTCCCGGCGCATCTTGGCAGATATGATGTTCCTACACAAATTGTTGAATAATAGCGTGTCCAGTCCTGAACTTTTGGAATTAATCTCTTTACAAACGCCTTCTTATCCTTCCAGGAGCAAGATATTATTTCACAGAGAATTTTATAGACGCAACTATATGTACCACAGCCCAATAGCTAGAATTCTGAGGGAAGGAAATGAACTTCCTCCTGAAATTGATTTCTTCACTATGAATGCTTTGCAGTTTAAGCGATGTTTGAGATACAATTTGTAATTGTGAAGAAATTTCTTTTTATAATATATATATATATTCTTAAATTTAAAAGGGTAATTGCCCGTGTATGAGCAATACATGTATGTATGTATGTTGTGTTGTGCAATAAATAAATAAATTATGAAATGCTCAGGGGTTTGTTACAGTCACATTTAAAAAAATTAGGTTTTTGGAGAAATAACTATTCCTGCAGTACCGTTTTTTAAATCAAAGATGTCTAAAAATTAAAATTTTTAAATTGGGAAAACTTTCTAATAAAGTGTTCTAATTATGAGTTGACTCCGTGTGGCTTTTTAAATCCCTTTGGGTGCATTTTTAATTAGATACCTGAGAAGAGGTTACAGATTAATGCATACATATTTGTAGACCGCATTCAAAATGACCTTCACGACCATTCCTTGTGATATTTGGAATTCACCTTTTTTCTTAATATGCATGCATAATTTTTAAGTCATCACATTCATCCAGTATATTTTGAGGAGTATCTTTGACAAAAACATATTCTAGTGCTACAGCAAGGAAAGTTAAACCTTGTGCTGCTGTCAAATTTCAGTGAGAGAATGAAAAGGCATGAATATAAGGGATAAGTTTAAAAGTTCTCAACTTGACACAGGAATGGTATTCCAATCAGAGATATATTTATGCTTCTGGGTGCATGTGTTTAATTTGTAAGCAGAGTTCCAAATGGTTCTGCAAAATAGTTCCTGTAAACAAATTGTGGCATTAAATGATTTCTGATTAAAATGAAGAACTTGAATTTATTTCTGTAATAAAATTCTTCATTATAGAGGGATTAATATGAAATTCATATGAAGTTTACAAAAGTAGAGAGGGACTCATTTAATTTCAGCCGACCAAAACTGAGTTGCTGAATTTTCAACAGGGTCCAAAATCTCTTGGAGATGACCTCCCAGAAGGATAGCCATCAAGTGCTACTATACAGAAAAATATCAAAAAAAGATACAAAACATCATGTATGACATTAAGCCACCAAAGGGGCATGAGATACCTCATATGATGAGGATAGCAAAAGAAAAGTTGCAAATTAACTTGCAGTAAGGAATATGGTTGGGTAAGCTCTGGGCAAGATGAGTGCTGCATTTGTTAAAAGCCCTTTAAAAGCAATTTTCCCAGCAAAGTTTATTGTAAATTTCAGAAGTTACCAACACATTTAACCTTGCCACTCAGTGCCAAAGAAACCAAAGTGAAAGGCATATGTTTTGGCAAATTGCAAACATATCCAAACCCATGCATTTCAATCCCAGAATACCAACAATTTCATTTATATTTCCAACGAAGGGGCATTTCTCCAAAAGAAGCAAGAGAATTTCAGATAATTAAGTTTGAAATGTTTGGATGAGTAAAACTTCCTTCATAGACCCCATATTTTGCTCCTTAAACAGTGTGCTCTGGACTGAAATACCTTAAAGCCTCCTTATCTGGAGGGAAAATTCCACAAATTGTAACAGCATTCCAATCTTTATTTATATATAGAAAAAGATACTTAAAACTCTTAACTTCCCAATTCACTGTTTCAAAGACAACGTCAGCAACACAGTCCCAATAATGATCACTTAGAACTAGGGAATTCCCTTGCAGCTTTTCAGGAATAAAAAACAAAGTAACCAATGCAGATATACCTCAACTTCGTTTGAACTTAATTTTGTGCAATTGAAAATTGATCCCTAAGAGATTTAATAATATTCAAATGAAAGATAGTGAATTAAAATTTTTCTTAACTGTTAATTTTTATTCAAAGAAGTTACACAAAACAGGAGAATGATGTTACCATTTTAAAAACTTGAAATAATATTATTATGATGGTCCTTGGTAGTGATATAATTATTTGAAAGAGTTTATGATCATTAAATAATGGTCATTAACAAAATTATGCACGTCATTCATACATTGCCTCTGTACTTCTTGGAAGAAGGATTTGTTTAATTCGAGCTCTTTAGTTTTTTACTAGTTTCTAAGCCTTCCTGTATTCAATGATGATGCACGGTTAATATTCTGACAAACATGTCACACTCATTTCTGCTTTCAAATGAATGTGGCTGAGAATGAGGCTCCAGTTAGGAGCATGAGTGAATGACTTTGAATATAATTTACATTGCTCCCTGATCATTTTGCAGTGTGTGACTTCATGTGTGACTTGAGATTATTCTTCTGAATGAATGCTTTAGAACATACGTTGCACCGGTGTGATTTTTCTGCAGTGTGTGTCATCATGTGACTCTTTAGATGACCTTTCTGAGCAAATGCTCTCGAGCATATGTCGCACTTGTGGCTCTTTTCTCCAGTGTGTGTCAACAAGTGCTTCTTAAAATTACTACCATGTGCAAATGTTCTTGGGCACATCTCACACTTGTGCCTCTTTTCGCCAGTGTGTGTCGACAAGTGAATTTTTAGATTACCTTTCTGAGCAAATCCTTTAGAACAGATGCTGCACTGGTATGGCTTCTCACTAGTATGTGTTAACAAGTGCCTTTTTAGATCAATATTCTGAGTAAATGCTCTGGAGCATATCATGCACTTGTGGCTCTTTTCATCCATGTGTGTCAACAAGTGCCTTTTTAGATTACTATTCCGAGTAAATGCTCTTGAGCATATTTCACATCTATGTGGCCTTTCTTCAGCATGTGACAAAATGTGCCTTTTTATCTGCATCTTTTGAAAAAAACCTTTCAAACATATTGCACATTTAAACGGTCTTTCTGCAGTATGTGAAGACTTGTGGATTATGAGTTTACTCAAAAATTGGAAGTTTTTGGTGCAAAATTCACATTGGTAATTTTTTTTCACAGCATGCACCAAGTTGATGTGACTTGCAAGGTTATTTTACTGTCAAATGCCTTTGAGCAAGAGTCACAATTGAATTGTGGGTCCTTCCTAACATGCACACGCAAGACATGATCTTTGAGAAGGTCCCTTTGTGCAAATTCCTTGTAGCAAATTTGACAAGCATGCAATAAAATGCCTCTTGCATCCTTCCCTGCAACATCTTGTTTCTTGTAATTATCTGAAAGATTTGAAGAAAAGGAATCTTATTAATGAAAAATTATGTACCTGCAATGCTGAAAATATTTGTACTCAATACAAAAAGGTAAGCAGAATATAACAGCTTCTATAATACCTTTTCAGAAGAATTTTGCCAGGAAATTGTTTTCTTGAGTTTTTACAATCAAATAATCCATTGAAGTTCTATTTTAAATAAGCAAATCTAAAATACATATACCTGTTGCTCCATTCCCTGATTTTATGAAATCATGTTTAAGAATTATTTTCATGTTCCATTAAAATTATTTCATCTAATTGCTGATTTAAAACTTTTAACACCAAGCAATTCAAATTATGACCCTTGCACAAGAGTTCACCAATTTACTAAACTAATGGCTTGTTTCAACCAACATGCACATTCCATGAGCACCTAGTTGTTGACTTTAAAAAGTAAATATTAAAAGTAGCAAACTTTTGTATCAAATTCTGTCAATAAAAGAGGACTAAACATATTTATACTATGTTACTTTTTAGTTTACTAATAATTGGCTTTCAAGTGTTATTCATGAGCAAAGGTTATGACACACAGAGAATGTACAAAGATTAAGAGGAGAACAGAGAGAGATGCAGTAAAATGAATATAGTTTTCTGGTGGTAAATTAACTTATAAACAAAAAAATTATCAAGAGAAAGGGTTCAATGCCATCATGCTTGAGATTTCCACTAATGTTTACTTGGCATGTACAAATGCCTAGAAAAATAAATTTGTAAAATAATTTTGAGAAGGAATAAGAATATTCCCTGTATTAAAAGAATGGAATATGAGAAAAGACAAATGTTTAAAGAAAGGAAATTCATTTCCTAGGGAATAGATAATCAAATGAAATTAACTCTGCGTGGCTGTTTTTTACCAAAAGCACAAAGTCCCACAATAGAAGTTAAAATACTAAAATTTCAAAATGTAAAATAGGAACTAGAAGAATGACAATCTTTATTATATAATAAAACCATCAATTCATTCATGGACCAAAAACTAATCAGGTAAAATGGTCAATTTAGTGAGTGATAAAGTTATTCACCTCAAATAATATGTTTAATACTTAATTTATTTATTGCTTCTATTTAACTATGTGAAATTACTATAAGTATGGCAATCTCTGATTTCCAACTGAAACATATGGTGCCCTTAAAATTACTTTTATTTATAATTTTGATACAATTTATCCAAAAAAAAGACCTTTCACATTTTCTGGCATAACTTTTCCTATAGTGGTCCTTTAGATTGCTAAAATTTTTAACAACAAATATATTTTACACAGGAAATTTAAGAAAGAAAATAAAACCCCTACTTTAACTTTTCTCTCAAAAAAACAACTAAAAACATATTTATCACTTAAAAAGAATTTTTTACCAGGTATATCGTCAGAAAACAAATTTTATGATGCTTCTTTTAAACAAAAGAAAAGTATCAGTGTATAATATGTGACAATTCTTTTGGGTTTAAGAGAAAACTATAATGAAACAAGTTATTATTACCAAATTAAAGTGTCACTAAAAGTTATGCTGAACAGCTATTGCTAGCTGCTTGCTAGCTTTTCACAAGATCAATTATTAAGCACTTCTGTGTCATGACTATTTCAAATGGTGCTTTAATAAAAAATAAGAATTAAATAGTATGATCTTGTTATAATCATGGCCAGATAATTCTGACCCAATTACATGCACTAAAATAATTTTAAAGAATAAATTACATTTACTTTAATATTATTTTTCTTGGTGTTTTTAATATTTCACCATCTAGCAATGAAATAAATATAGGTCCAATTGGCAAAATTACAACCTCCGAGTCAACAAGATAAGTGTATATTAAACCATGCCAAAATAACTCATTAGGACCTAAGAATTAATAATATGTTAGTAGTTACTAAACCTACTTTTGGCTGCAAAAATATCTATCACCCAAACATTACCATAGTGAGAATAATATTTTTGATTTTTTGTGACTTCATGTTATGTTATTATTTGGCTTTCTGGTTCAATTATGAAATTGGGAATTATGGAAAGATTAGGACTAATTCCGGGCTGAAATATCTCTTGAATTCGAGAAATGAAATATAATATATTAAGGTGCAAACTTTTTAAAAAGTCAATTATATCTCATAAGGACTTTGATAAGGACTAGGAGGTTAATTCCCAAAAAAAACCAGAACCTAAATAAGCAAAGAGGATATATAAAATAAAGAATATAAGCCATTTCTATAAAATGACAATATCTGAAACTATTGTGTTATACACAAGAAAAAATTACATTATTAAGGAATAATAAACAAAACTAAGGAAATACTGAAACTGCAAATTTTGGATCTGAACAATTAATAAACTAATGGCATTGACAACTATGGCATGATAATAAGGCTGTTCTTAAACAAAAGGCTTCAGACTTTTTTAATAGAAAATGGTTAATTTTTTGTGTGAATGCACTTACAGGGTCAGTATAATAGGCATAAGGACTGGCTTGTTTTAGCCCAAATAGAGCATCGGATAGGTGTCTGACTTGTAGGCTTAGTAGAAGATATCCCCAAAAATAATAAATATTAGTTTAGTTGGCTCTGTGCATGTATTGAGAAAGATGGTGGATATTAGTTATGACTGATTTTTTTGTTTTCATGCAAGCAATGAGTGCATATGGGAGCAATGCTCTAGTTCAAGATTTTAAATTTGTAGACCTGGGACTAATAAAACAGGCTTATCCAGATAATGTCTTAAGCCAGAGAAGTTTTTGAGTGGCACAAAATATTAAAGGAAGGGGGACAACTTGTTAAAGATAAGGGCCACGTAAGACACCTGACAACCCCTCCAACTGATTATCAGGTATCAAAAATAAAACTGTTTTTCACTCTGATATGCATTTAATAACCTCCCTTATTAGTAAAGAATCCAGCCATTTTGGTGGAACCAACATTAACAGTTTCATGAGGATCTTGTATTAAAGGAGGTATGTGAAAAGTTGGTGGCAAAAGTCTTGAGCAAGGAACAAAAATATAAAGAAGCTTCTGACATAATTTGCCATTGCGATGCTCTTAAAAGCACTGACCTGGCTCTACTGTCCCTTTTCTTGTTTTTGAAATAAAAAGATAGAAAAAAGATATCAATTATTCTCCAATCTAACATTTCAAGTACTGATGATAAATGCTGAAACAATATTCCAGAAAATGATTTTCAGTAGACTTTTGACAAGTGGCAGATAAACCAACTAGGTATATTAATGCAGGATGAGCATATTCTCAATTTATGTATGTAGCTGTGAGGATAACATCATTGTCTTTTGATTTTTAGAGCCAACAATTATATTTATTGTATGGATCCTGCTTAATTTTATACCCAAAATCCCTAAAGAGAATAGTTAATGGTTAAATATTCAAAACAAAAAAATTAGAATACCTTTTGAAAAAGTTTTACTACAAGTTAAGACCACAGTAAATAAACCTAGAGTTAAATTGATCAGTGTACTAAAACCTTGATGAGGGAAACTTCAAAACTGAGCTAGAATAATCAACAATTTCAATTACAATCTTGGTCAAAAGGGGTAAAGATCCTTGACTGTTAGTATGAAATGTAAATAAGGCAACCATGGAATATTTAAAGTTCAACATATGTATCAGATTGGTACTCAAATTATTAAAGTTTGAAAACAAGAGGGACTTAGAAAATAACAACCTGCAGTAGTGAAATGAAATCTATTATATGCAGTTTATTTTATTTATTTTTAGGATTTTTGCCCTGTCAATGGCTGCAAAAGAGCATTTTATTTTGCAACATATTCTGTTTCAGTTGTTCTCAAAATCATAAACAAAAGGAAAGAGAATAAGGCAATCAATAACTTAGAGGATGATCAGTTTGGATAAAGGAAGGCGGGAGGTACATGTTATGCCATTGCAGTAATGAGATTATTAATCAAAAGGAATAAAGAACATACCCAGGAGTTATTTGCCTGTTTCTTAGATTTTGAAAAAGCTTTGGATAGAGAAAATTGGGAAAAAGTAATGAGTATAATGGAGAAAAAAGGAATAGATTGGAGGGAAATACGGCTAATGTGCAACCTATTCATGTCCCAGACTGCTCAGGTGCAAGTTGGGAATGAGGAGTCAAGATGGGCAGTGTAAGAAAGAGGTGTAAGGCATGGTTGTCCATTATCACCATTGCTGTTCAACATGTATGCAGAGGAAATGAATAAAGAGGCATGGGAAGAACTGGAGGTAGGAATGAAAGTGGGCTGATGACCAAACTTTGTTAGTCAGTCAGCCAAGGGGCTGCAAGCATTGCTTAGTGAATTGGCAATTCAGTACAGGTATGGGATGAGAATCAATATTGATAAAACAAAAAATATGCAATTTTCTAGGATGAAAAAGGCTAAGCTTAACATTAAATAGGATGGCAAAAACTAGAGCTGGAAATACAGTTTAGGTATCTCAGTATTGATTGGACCAACACAGCAAAAGTAATAGGGACATAAGGATAGGAATTGCATTAGGTGAAGGGATGTTGAGCAAGGACATTATGAAAAGACTCTTTAGGAAACTTTGATATGGAGGATAGCAATATACAGTGCAGAAACGTGGTCATTGAAACAGGAGGATAGACATTGCCTGAAGGATTTTTAAATGTGGGTGTGGAGAAGAATGGAGAGGGTAAAATGGATAAAGAAGAAAATAAATGAGGAAGTGCTTGGTAAAGTGGGCAAAGAAAGATGTTTGCTGGGAGATATCTTATGAAGGGAGGAAAAGTTGCTGAAGGGATTACTGACTTGCAGCCGGATGTTGAAGACTAATGGAGGGTAGAATGTTAGGCAAATAAGGAAAGGGAAGGATCAGAATAGGGATGTTAGACTGGATGATGAGAGGAAGAAAGTACTCAGAGCTGAAGAGGGACCTGATATAGCATAGGATGTGGTGTTTTGCTAGGGGTCACAAATTATTTAATTAATATTTATGTCTTACCATAAACCTACATTGACCAGTAGATTACCTGATAATAATAATTCTGTTACAAATTTATTCTGTTTTAAATATTAAACCATCAATTTTTGTAATTAGTCATAACATTGTATTTGACCTTTTAGGTATTTTCAAAATATTGAAAATGCAAAAGGAAGACAGCAGAGTCTCCAGCTCCTCTCACCTTGTGTCTTCAACTGTTCCAATGTAACTCCACCCGTCTCCTGCAAAGTATCATCATCACATTCTTCCTTATTGTCTACTTCTTCATCAGAGAATAAATGCAATTCTAAGTCTTCTAAATCATCCTGAAAAATACCAACATAACCAATGTAGATTGCATCCATGTAAAACATTAATAGAATGCCCAAAAAACTTTTAAACCTAACCTATAAAATTATACAAGGTTTACAATTTAACATTCCAATCTAAATTAATAATTTTAGCATGCATTTATACAGAATATTTGTCTTTTCAATTTCTTCAAAAGCATTAACATCATTCATTGAACCTTCTAACATCAAATGATATTGCCATTGTTTCAATTCAAGTTTAGAGAAGGTAAATTATAGGAGAGCTTACTGTTACAATGTAAGTAATCCTTTGATATCCATGGATTAAAAATATAAAATGAAAATATTTAAATACTCTTAACAAGAAAATGCCTCAACATTATTAATAATAGTTTTGGTCCACCAATGAAATTAAATAACACATGTAATACAGAGAATAGGTCTGGTAGCTTATTTTTCTCATAGCAATAAGCTTCTTTAACAAACTATAAGAAGTCATCACATTGTCTAATTGGAATCATGATCTTGTTCAAGAATACAACCAGCTCATTTTGAACTTAGCAAGCCCCAATTTATCACCAAAGAACACTATCTAAAGCTCTACTCATCTATCATGATACTAAAGCCAAGGATATCCATTTTTATTTATTTTGACAGATGGTCAAAATTTCCAAATAAATTTATCAGGAACAAACATCTTGGGAGCTAATTTCTTCAAGGTACTCTGGTACTTAAATCATTTGGAAGTCCTTCATTTTCTTAAATACAGAACATTTGATACTGTTAATAGTTGATTTGCATGAAAGTATTTTTCAATAAAGTTATTAAAGATTTTTATACATCAGTCTTTGCATTTAAAGAAGGATTTAGCCATTAAGAACCACATGGAAGGCCATTTCATCTAATAACACTACCTTAGATTGAAAAGCCCTGCACCCAGGATATAACATAATGTTTAATGTTATGAAAGAGCGTTCGTTATGAAAGCAATGCATAATAGCTTTCTTTCCTTACCTGAATCTCAACTTCTTCACAGTTATCATCATCCATCAAATCCACATTAGTGTTGGCTGAACAATTGTCCTCTTTCTCAATTGATGACTTTTGTACTGAATGGTTAATTCCTTTCATTGAACTTCTCAACGCCATCAAATTTCTTCTTTTATCATTCACCAAATCAACACCCTGGCTCTCTGAATCCTTCTGAAGGCTTGGGAGCACACACAGCTCCTAAATAAACATAAATAATCAAAATCAACACCAAGATGTTTGATAAGTAAATATAAAGTTCACCTAACAATAAGCCCCATATTGGTATTACTTAAAATTATACGAGGGTCATCCGGAAAGTAGTACCCGTTCGTGAAATAAAGACACAAAAGTAAATATTAACAAACATAAAAAATTTTATTTGAAAGAGGATACTTTAAACTACTTCTCAACATAATCTCCAAGCAAATTAAGGCATTTGTCATAACGTGTGACAAGTTTCTGTATTCCTGCTGCATAGTCCTTCGCCGCCAGCTCATTGAGATACGCGAGGGACCCATCTTGCACAAATTTTTGCATAATGCAGATGGTGTTTAACAATTTCATGAACAAATGTTCGAGAAACATTGGGAAAATGCTCACAGATGTCATCAATTGTGACGCGCCGATCGTTCCTCACGAATTCGTCAACTGAGCTCACCAGTTGGTCTGTAATGACAGACGGTCTCCCGAACGCTCATCGTCGTATGTGTTCCCTCTCCCCATGTTGAAGTTGCGACACCACCGCCGAACAGACGACTCGTCCATTACATTGTCTCCATACACCTCCTTTAATTGGCGATGAATATCACATGGGCGAACGTTTCTTGCATTGAGGAATTTAATCACTGCCCTCACTTCACAACTGGCGGCATTCTCAATTTTTTTAAACATTGTAAACAATCACAGAAACAACACAGGCAATGCTAGCGTCACGCAACTTGGCTCAGAGAAGGCAGACAAGCCACTGAAGCTATCTGACCTCGTCCAGCGGCTACTCGCGTCATCAGCACTTCATGCGGCACGAACGGGTACTACTTTCCGGATGAACCTCGTAATATTCATAGACATATCATAGAAAGAAAAGATAATATCCTTTCCCTAGGTTAACTATTGTTTCTGAATGAGAAATTTTGTGCATCATTTACGTTTGCATAGAAATAGCAAACTTTGAATGATACTCAGAAATATTTGCTAGGCCATCAAAACCAGGAAATATGGCCATTTCAACTGTATAGCCATTTGTCAAATTATCTAAAAGGTTTTATTTTAATCTATAACATTAATGGGAAGGGAATATAAGCAAAAATTGGATAATTAAAATGATTATAGACAAATAAGACTTTTTTCTAAAACGATATATCAAAAAATTAACTTTCAGGTTTGAAATATTCACATCTAAGGTAAGGTCACTGTTTTTCCTTCATCTTAATTTGTCCAGGCATGGAACTCATTTCCATGTGCAAAATATTAGTGATCTGCTAAATTCTGAACCAATAGGTACTGGTCAATTTGACGGTGGGTTATGTTGGTTGGCAACATGACAGTGCACACCTTTATTAAAAAAATTTGCTAACATTAAAGACTGTAATAGTTTTATCTGCAATATTTTATAGGTTAATATAAACAGAGTAAGGTCTGCAGTTATGGCCTTCTGCAACATTTAAAAAAAGATAACAGTTAAGAATGCAATTAAAAAACATGAAAATTAAGTAAAATGATTGAATATTCTTCCTAATTAATAAGATTTCCATCAGGCAATTTAAGATTGAAAGAAGTATCCGTCATTTAATTTTATGCTTAGGACGTGGTCATTCAGAACTTTGTACCTGAGGAAGGAACTGCATTTTACATTTTTTCACCTTAAAGTGCTGAATGGGCTAAGAAAACGTGTCAACAAGGTTAAGAAAACCAACAGAAAATTCATGAAATTATATTTAAAAAAACATTTATGACACCTCAAATTAGCCTTACCATGTCACCTATTACTGTTCCTTCAAAATGAAAACTCTTAAAAAGACATTTTAATATGGTTCTTCAATGCCAAACAAATATCCGTTCTATTTTAAGGTATTCACCAGTTGAAAAATGAAGCATTTGCAATAACAGCACATATATCACCAAAATAATTAGGTTATATTGGTGCCATTATGGTTAGAATGGTTCTTAAATACCTCAGAAGTCCCTTCTTGATTCTCTTCACTGTTAACCAAATCCCTATGCCTGGCTGGAATTTCAACAGTCTCCTGCTGTTCAACTGCTATTTTATCCATGTCTACAATCGTCTGCAAAGTTAGTTAAATGGTGAGAAAACAGTAAAAATAAATGATTTTAGGTATAATTTAAGGATTTTATTATTTTCTTAGTATATATGGAATTCAAAATTAATTAAAAGTGCTTTTTTCCTAAAGTATGATGCATTTGGTATTAAATTTTCAATATTTAACTTAAACAACTATTTTTTATGTATAACATCACTAGGTATCAAAGCAAAACCAATATATGACGGAAACATCTTTAAAATGAAAAATAAACTTCTTGTTATCCAATTGCAACATTAAAAATGGGAATTATAGATGAGATTAGATAAATTATATCAGGCCCAGTTGACATGCATGAAAGATTCAGATGAATGTCGGATTCCATACAATCACTGAATAAGAATTATTTTATGTTATGGATTTAATCAGAATTATCATCAAAATTCCATCAGATGATTCCTGAAGATCAAGGTATTTATTTTAGAATTTAAATGAGTAATTATATTATCTATACTATGATTGCCTTTTTCTTGAAATTTGCCTGCATTTCTTATGACTTGAAGATTGGCAATGTCCAAATGAATATCATTTAAGCAAATTTCAACTCTCTTTACCTTAAACTTCCACCACTATGGTCTGATAACTTTTACACAAAACCTTCTTAATGCCATGTCATACCATAGTAATTGTTTCATTTATTATTTTACTTCTATATTTATTCCTAGATGTACCTTCTTGCATTGCAAGATACGTACAAATCACATACAATACAAACACATCCCCTGTATAATAAGCAATAATATAACATTATTGTCTTTTTGATTAGCAAGTAATTACACAGCTGTGTGGTGATGATAATCATTCAAGCCAAAAAAATTAGTGGTTTTCATAAATATCTATCTGTGAATCAAAGATTTGGTAAAAAGTATTGTATTTTGTAAGATGACATACAGAAATCTTTCCAACTGTAGGTATTCATGAGTTGAAAAAAGAAACGTGAGCCATAATGGCACTTATATCGCAGATTCAATTTCTCAATTACCTCAAGGGAAATTCCTTCCATATTCTCAACATTGTGGTCCACATCTCCCTGGCTAGCTGCAATTTCATTGGTCTCCTGCTCTTCAGCATCCATTTCCTCTGTCTTCACTATGATCTCCTAAGTTATTGAATAATGACAAAACAGTAAAAATATTGAACTTCAGATATTGTTTTAAAATTATATGTAGTTAAACCTTTTAAATTAAGTAAAAATCAGTGACTAAAGTATTTTCAAATGCAAAAAAATATGTATTTGCTAAATCAACAAAGCTTTGGAATGAGCTCGGCTATTGTGTTCATATCTTAAACTTATGGCTTAAAAAAATGATATGTCCACCTGTTTCAATGTCTTCCTTACCTGAATAGAATCTTCTTCATGACTATCCATAATATGGTCCATTTTTTTCAGCCTAGCTGTCCTTTCAACAGCTTCCTGATATTCATAATCTGAAGTCTCTCTTTTAACTGTGATCTGAACATAATTCTTAAAAATATAAATATTGAAAAAGAGTTAAAAAAGAGGAAGAACATTAAAATTAAATTTTGAATTCATGAACAACATTTTCTATTTCATTTTTATGCAAATATATATATATATATATATATATATATATATATATATATATATATATATAGACATACATATATATATATATATATATATATATATATATATATATATATATATATATATATATACACATATATATATTTATATATATATATACATACATATATATATATATATATATATATATATATATATATATATATATATACATACATATATATATATATATATATATATATATATATATATATATATATTTCTTACGTATGAATGCAATTCAAAATTACACAGCAGTGCTTTTTTTCTTAATTTCTTATGCACATGGTATGAGAGTATCAATGTTTACCTGTAGTGAGATAATTTATATCTGTAGCACAGCTAGATAAAACAGAAAAAGCAATTATTAATAAATTTAATTTTAAAATTGTATCAACATCACCTGATGGCTGATTTCAACATTAAAAATGAGAATTATAAGAGATAATGTACATATTATCAGACCATTATTGACATGTATGAAGGAATTAGATAAATCTCTGTTTCTCTTCATTCATTCAATAAGAATTCTTTGATTTTATGGATTTATTCAGAATTGCAATCAAAATTCTTTTACTAAGAATCCAAAGGATAAAGGTATCAATTTTAGACTTTCAATTTGTACTTACATTGTTTACCCTGGAAATGCATATTTCTCCTAATATGCTTGATGCTCTAGTGACCACCTGCAAATTGGCAATGTCCGCATCACTATCATTGGAGGCATCAGTTGACAAAACATGATTATTAGGAAATATATATTTTCTAGTGGATTTACCAGTTTAACATCCTGGAAAAAATTATTAGCAAAATGCTGTAAAATGAAATGGAGCATTACACAGCCTTTAGTAGATATTAATAACTATTTAAATGGGTCATTGCTACCAAAATTAATAGAATCCTTAGTTTTTGAGTGGTTTTAATATTAAAGAATCGCTCACCAAAAAATGACAGAAAAAAATTTCTAAATTACATAAGTTATTTATGAAAATTGAAGATACCAATTGTAAATGTTTATTAAATGAATTAATAAAATATATCAAAAGGACCAATCTACTTTCAACATTCCATTCAACACTAGTTTTTCAAGTGCATTACAATTTAATGTTTTTTAAACTATGCTGACTAGATGGTTAGGCTTCACAAAATAATTCCTAGTAATTCTTTTAACATCAATAAATAATCAGTATCAGTTGCGCTTATTAATACATAGAGTTACAAAAATGGGAGGCAATTACCTTAAAATTGAATGACTTAATAAAATACGAATAAAAAAAATATACCATCGAGTAATCTGGAATCTTATTTTAATATGAGATGTCATTGTTTACATGGACATTCGTATTTTATCATCCTCGGTTTACGCAAAATTTGATTGCCTAATTGCATTTAATATTTTCACAATTTTAGTAAAATTCACTCTTAGTCCACTGTAAGTTGCGATTTCCAACTGAATATAGAATAAAATTGCTTTAAGTGTTACCACGAGCGTAGTTAATTCCCATTTTTTTTATAAACGCCAGTATTAGTCATTTGCTAATAAGACCTTAAGACTTACGTACAATAGCGAGGACACTTATTAAAAATAAATATGTTCATTATTCAATTTAAGTTACTTCCGTTGACGCATAACGCTACCCAATACATTGCTCAAAACATTACAAAATACCAACCATAGTTGGCCTCGACTCACCGTTGCGCGGCGGTTTTCTCTGTCCGCGTGTTTCTTTGTCCTTTTCCTGTTCAATTGATAATGGTTTTCTTTGCACTGCTGCTTAAACATGTAGAAATCCGTCAGCAATTTAAAGCATTTATAGCACAGCAACCAAGGGTTGCTCCTTTCCCTGACTACCTATAATAACAAGATTATCAAAGTATAAGACCCTAAACTTTCGCTCTCAATGGGGCTCGAATCATTATTTGAATAATTTAAAGGCTTTTTTAAGATAAAATAGGGCACTATCGCACTTTTCCGGGTAAATTTACTATAAAGGCATCATTATCAATAATACGTAAACATACAACGGATAATCTTACCTTCAATTCTAACAACTCTTCTATTGCTTCCCGCACCAATTTCTCAGCATCGTTGTTTTCATAAAAAATATTTGTGTACCGTTCACCAAGGCTAAGACATAATCTACACTTTAAACTTTCGTGTCGAGGCATCATCGGAGCACTTAACGTTGTAAACATTAACTTCACCAAAACAGTAACTTTCAAAATGGCCGACTACATATCGATGGGTCGTTCGTTGTGAATCGATTACTAAGTGCGAGTTCGAGAATCGATTTAATTTTGTTTCGGCGCTAGGTGATTACCATATTCAAATAAATTTTGATATTTTAAAATTATTTAAACTCTCACCTAATAGATTGTGGACATTCCTGTGAATTTATAACACTTTTGCACTACCAAGAAGTTTATAGAAATTACTTCTTTTTTGAAAGGAGAGACATTAATTTCAACAGTACCTTTTCTGTGTATATTTTATTTTGTACATAAACTAAAAATTTTAATCGTGTTAAATTGATTTTATGTTTACATATATATGTTCTCGGGATAAATATCTCTTAGAAGAATAATGACTGGAAGTTAAAATTGTGTAATTACTTTTTCGGCGTAAAATTCTGAAAATGAACCTATGTGTGGATATACTAAATACTTTGCGTATTATGAGAGGAACTCCAAAAATCGGACCTTCCACATTTTGATACGGGCATTAAAAGATCATTAATTCCAAATTACAGATTTTCTTTCCAACCATTACAATATAACTGGGACGCAGGGAGAGCATTTACATTGCCATGCTTGTTAACAGGCAAATAATGGTGGTCAAATTTACAAATGAATAATAAAATGATCAATGTTAACTTCAAACCATTCAATGATATATTTATTATCACATTTCTAAATATTATAGCAGCAGTAGTGTCTAAAGGGTAAAGGAATAATTTTGACGTGTATTTAAAAAGGATGTCAATAGAAGGACATCATACTAGAATTATAATATAATCTGACTACCCTATACCTACGACAGCTAATGCATCCCAATATCTATGGTTATTTTTTAATATTGACATCGTAAATAATGCAGCAATGACTTTTTTGACCCAAATCTTCGAAACGAATAAACAGCACATTAACGATATCATATTTAGCATTTTTTGATGTTCTTTCAACGTGAAATGATTATTCTGGACAATGATAAAGGTGCAAGTTTTTTATGTGTCCTTGTAATATCATTTTTTATCAATTTATTGGTCTATATTACCTATGACTTAGTTGACATCTTCAATTAATATTTTTGCCAAGCTGAATGTGCAATGATCTAGTTTCTTGAACATTCAGAGTTTTCCTTTCAGTATTAAATAGTGCCAGGGCTTATCTAGGACTTAGCCTTCTAGCAAAGGTTTTTCCAATGAAATAATAAAAATTTAATGAAACATTATTAATGTGGATTTTATTTACTTTATGCATGTGGCGTTAAGGAATAATAATTAATAAAAGCAGAGACAGTACTGAATCAGTAGAAATTAGGATTACATACTGGGAAACCTGGGTTGGAAACCTGTGCACACACCTCTCTGGTCCCCCTTTACTGGTGGCCTGAGCTGCCTGATCCTTAACAGGATACCAGATATTGTCCTGGAAAAGTAAAGGTGGGCATAGGAAGAGAATAAGAAAAAAGAAGTTTGCTTATATCACATAATGCTGTTTGTGGCTGTTCATTTATTTTTGGCAGTGGCCCCTAACCCAGTTATTAGTACACTGATAGAGAAGATTGAAAACCTGTCTAAACAAGTGGCAGCCCACGCCAAAGAGCATGGTATGCACTCACGTCCCCTTTCCCTCAGCCATTGCCAAACCTCCTACCTGGCTCCAGCACTCAATTCATTCCAATCAAGGCATCTGCTGGTACTACCGCCAGGGAGTAATGCCACTAAGTCTACCCTTCCCTGTTTGTATGATGCAGGGAAACAAATTTGGCAGCCGGTGTAGGCAGCAGGTTACATCTTAGACCTATCCAACCATGTTTTTGTCATTGGCACCTCGTCTGGTGTCAATTCCTTATAGATATTGGTGCCGATATCTGTCTCTACCCAGTCACATGGCTCCGTGAGCATAGAGGGAAATCAGATCTTCAGCTTTTATCTGCCAATGACACTGCCATCACCACAAACGGAAATGCCACTCTCTCCCTTTCCCTTTGCCTCTGGCGAGAATTTTTGTTGAAGTTTGTCATTGCCGATGTCCTGACGCCAATAATAGGGGCAGATTTTCTTTGCTATTTTGGTCTCCTTGTGGATATTGCTCATAAATATTTGGTGGGCAATGTGATGAGCTTATCTTTTAAGGGCACCATCGCATCTCCCAGCAAAGGTCAAGTGTAAGTTATTTGTGGTGCCTCCAATTATTCTCACCTTATGGCCAAATTCCTGGGGATTAAAAATCAATCAGGAGCTTCCCAGCAAGTCAAGCACTCCATGGTTCATTTTAAAGAGACCAACCCTGGCCCTCCGTTTTCATCTTGGCCCCACTATCTTGCACCAGATGAGCTTGCCTTTGCCAATTAAGAATTTGAGCTGATGCTTCAGACGGGTTCTGCATAGAGGTCATCTAGCTGTTGGTCATCTGCCTTACACCTGGCGCCAAAGAAGAGCACCAAGTGGCATCCTTGTTGCAATTATCACTTGCTGGATTCCAGAACTGTGCCTGATTGTTACCCAGTACCGCATATCACGGATTTTGCACAGGGGTTATGTGGCTATACCATTTTTTTTAAATTGATTTAGTTTGTGCGTTCCATCAATACCTGTCAACCCTGCAGATATTCCCAAAACTGCAATAAAAATGCCTGTTGAACTTTTTGAGTTTCCATTTATGACACTCCGCCTTCAATACACTGTGCAGACCTTTCATAGGTTTATAGATGACATGTTAAAGGGATTCCCTTATGCATATGCATACATAGATGATATCGCTGTCGCATCATGTAACTCTTTGGAGCATGAGCAGCATCTGCGGACAATATTTGGCCACTTGAGGGATCACGGCATGGTTATCAATCCCTCAAAATCTGTTATTGGTGTGAATGAGATACAGTTTCTAGGATGCACGGTAATGGAGGAAGGAACTTAACCACTCGCCGAGAAGGTTAATTTCTATGCATCATTTTCCCCCACCAGCTACCATACACCAGCTGTGGCAATTTTTAGGGATGGTAAATTATTACCACCATTTCATCTCTTATGCCCCAAATAGCAAGGATCCCCTTAACAAACTTCTGGCAGGTAAGGTTAACAGCAAGGACTCAATCAGCTGGACACCAACATCAGAGACTTCATTCCTAGCCTGCAAAGAGGCACTTTGCAATAGTGCCATTTTAGCACATCCGAACCTGTCTTTCCAGACAGGTTCGGATGTGTTGCCTTTCTGACCCTTTTCAGAGACACTTTGAAGTTTTTGGTTGATGCTGTCCTTCAACAACATACTTCCAAAGGATATCAGCCTCTTGGTTTCTGGACCAAGAAACTGAGTGATGCTTAAAAGCCTTATAATGCTTATTACAGGAAAATTCTAGCAGTATATAAGGCAGTGATCCAGTTCCGGCATATGGTGGAAGGACGAACCTTCACCAACCCCTAACCCCTTTCTTTTGCATTTTCCTAGAGGCATGAGAAGTGTTCCCCCCAGCAATTTAGGCATTCAGACTTAATAAGCCAATTTACCACAGACATCAATTATGTAGCAGGTAAAGATAATTTTGTCGCAGACACCATGTCTGGCATTCAAAGCATTTCTGCCCCCATAGATTACTCTGCACCAGCTGCTATTCCAGAGTCTGATCATGTCCTTGTCAATTCCCTTCAGAATTCCTCATTTGTTCTGAAAAACGTTGCTTTTCCTGGTTCATCAAATCCTCTTATATGTGATATGTCCACTTCCTTAACCAGGCCAGTGTTCACTGAGCCTTTCCATAAACAGGTATTCCTCAGCATGAATTGATTATCACACCCTGGCATTTGACAGACAACCGACCTAGTTGCAGCTTAGCACTTTGTTTGGCCTTCCTTGAGGAGAGACTGGCATGCACGCTCACGTTTACAAAGGAGGAGAAAAATCACAAGGCATGTTTAGTCCCCCATTGGTGCTTTTCCCATTGCCAGTGCCAAACTTATGCACATTCACCTAGATTTTGTTGGGCCTCTTCCAGGCAGCCATGGATTTTGCTACATAATGACATGTATTGACCACTTCAGCCAGTGGCCTGAAACTTTCCCAATTCAAGATATCATTGCAGAAACTGCCATAAGGACCCTTTTCCAAGAGAGGATTTTATGTTTTGGAACTCCCATTTGCATCACCACTGACCAGGGGCGGCAATTTCAAAGCAACTTGTTCCGGCAGCTGACTCAGTTGACAGGGGCAAAGCACCTGCAGACATCAGCCTATCACCCTGCAGCCAATGAGATGATGGAATGCCTTCACCACCAGTTTGAAGGCAGATATCCATTGCTATGGTGTTAACCAATGGACCAATGCCCTGCCCATGGTTCTCATGGGTCTGACTTCCACATTTAAAGAAGATATTCAGGCAATGTCTGCAGAGTTCATTTATGGCCAAACACTGGCTTCCTGGAGAATTCTTTTCCCCTTCCACTAGTGTCATTACTGCCACTGCAAATTTTGTCACCATTCTGTGGTAGGGCCTCCGCCAACTCCAGCCACAGGAAGTCTCTTGGCATGGAGCCTGCAATATTTTCATGTTTAAAGACCTGGAAACTGTTTCTCATGTATTTTTGAGAAATGATAGGCTCCATCCATTGTTGATTCCTCCTTATGATGGGCCATTTTGAGTAATCCAGCATTATCCCAAGACATTCAAGCTGAAAATCCAGGGTAGAGAGGTATCTGTGGCAATTGACCATGTCAAAGCAGCATATGTCATTAGTGATGACGTTTCTTGTGCCCAGTTTGGTCAAACTCCATGATTACTTCCACATTGCCCTGCTGTTACCATACCTAGGGCGACCACTCCTCAGCACTCCTACCACTCCTCAGCACCCTCCCGTATTACCACAACCTAGGCAATCACAGAGAAGAGTGCCCTTTCCCAAACATTTAGCTGACTTTGGGACTTGGGGGCATTTCAACTTTTTTCCCTCTCCTGTATGTTATCTGATATTACTTTGTAGTTGCTGCTGTGTTATTGCATAACAGTATTTATTTATTTTGTGTGGTTTTACATACCTGGCATTTAATAATTAATTTTTTTTTTGTGTTTTACAATCACTTTGTGAAGTTCCAATTACAATTTCTCTCTCTTTGCAAGAGTATCTTTCGCATTTGCCAAGGGAGGTCATGTGGGGGTTCATTTATTTACGTCATGTAAGGTTAGGCATTCAGTAGTTCTCTGGAATCGGTTAAACATATGGATTGACCAGCAACAGCTGAGAGGGATGACAGCTATTCTGTGACCACCCAAATAAGTTTATCATCTGCATTTATTGAATTCTAAAGTGTGTATGTTTTGCATTTTTTTTCCAGGGAGTTCAAGAAAGACTGATAAGGAATGAATTGTCTCTAAAAATATTAACAGCAGTGCTGTGAATGCTGGAGACTGCTTGATCCTTGTCAATGTCAAAATTGACCCTTCTAGTTAATCCTTTGATGCTTCATTTAAGTGTGTAGATTAGTTAAAGGTCAAATCAATTCCAAAAGTTGACCGTTCTTTGTTTGGCAATGGGGAAATTATAATTTTGGGGAGTGTGCATTTTTATGTTTGTATTATTAGCCATCTGTGCTTTGAAACCAATGCTACTTGAGGTTTCAATTTGCTATTTCAATTTGAAATACCTCCCTAAACCTGACTTTTTCCTAAACCTTTAATTTATTTTCATGAAATGTGACCCATAAGGACTGTAGTTGCTATTTTTCTCCCTACAGTAGTGGTTAGTGGAATGTAAACTGTTCCATTAGTATTTTTAATTATATGGAAATTTTTAGAAATTGCTTCATGTGAAATGTTGGTCTTTTTTCATACAGGACCCTTCGGAAGATGACAAATTATACCCGCCTAATGAGAAAGTGTATATTAAGGAAAAAGTATGATGTTGACATCTCTCAGGAAAATAATTAATCAAGAATTCTTAATTTTTTAATTTTGCATCGGAAAATCCAATTCACTTTCCTCAGTGTTTCTCTTTTTAAGATTTAGAACTGTTTTTGGACATATCATCAGTATATGCAAAAATGAAATTATAAGCATCTTGTATTGGTAGGTAGTGAGTTAATGTCATTTCAATGAATTTGGCTAATATTTAATCCACTTTTGTGAACATTAGTTATGGTATAAGGACAATCAATACTTTATGGTGTAATCTGCAAGCATGCTATTTTGCAGGTGCCTTGCACTAATAACATATGATTCCGGAGAACTCTTGATCCATCATTCCTTCCTCCTTTATGGTTTTCCCAGCAGTTCTCTCTGACTATTTAATTAGCACTTCCATTTTGTTTACCTTCCTGTCAACTTCTTTTCTTTTTCAAACCACCCATTAAAAAGCAACCAATTAAGGTTTTGAATCTTTTTCAATGGCCATTGTTTCTGAATCACAAAAAAGCTGAATATCCAGTCACTAAGACTAAATGAGGTGCCAGGCAGAGAACAATGTTGAGAGATCAGGCTTAAAAAACCCGTTTGCTAACATCAAAACATTACTTCTATCCCAATTTTCCCCAAATGCCCCGTCAACTTATGCTTCAAATCAACCAATCCACTCTTAAAATCACCAACCCATCCTTATGCCACTCACCAGTCCCTGGCTCTTTTGAGGGGAAATTAGAACTGGAATGACATGAGGAGGCAATAAGGGGTGGTGGGAAGGGAGGTTTAGATCTATTAAGCTGACATGTATTTTTTAGGGTTGATTTCAAGTAGAGAAAATATGAGGCCATTTGTTAGGGAAGAGTAGGCAAACAGATTGGTCGAGCTCACAAGGCTTTTTAATTGGTAGGTCATCTATAGATGAGAGAGGGACAAGGGTGCTGTAAAAATGAGGAACCATCATTGCCAAGTGAAATAGACAATAGGTCTTTCAGAAAAGATTTCAGTCCATGGGATCCGAGGAAAAAGGTGATTCAAAGGTTGAATCCTATATCAGATGTGTGGCTTTTTTCTGTGATTTGTGATGTTGGGTGAAATGGTTTAATGGCTTTGAGATTTTTTGGGTATACCTTTCTATGGAGTACATTGCGTAGATTATGGGGTGTTTGCTAAGGGTGACTGTGATGTTTTAAATCGGTGGTCTGCAGAATGTGAGAGAGCAAAAATATTATCATTGTCAAGCACTTGTTGTCATGCTCTTCATTTTATGCAAGGGAATGCATTACCAACTTGTTCAATCAAATAAACAAACTCCCTCCCCCCTGTAATTCCACCTTTCTTTCTTTTTTCCTAACCCTTTACACACAAACAACCAATTCTTGGACCAGTGATCTTCTATAACCATCCTAGAATCCCAATTGAGCCACCAATGTAGAGGTAAGACATAATGAAGCTTTGTATATATTAGATTACATATCATTCTAAAAAAAATTAAATGAATTTCATGAGAAATGACACCTTAAGTATCAGATGGTGACCCTTGCTGGGGAAAAGGCTTACAAATACAACAAATTTCCAAAGATCAATATCTGAAAAGAGCAATATATGGGCTGTCATATGTATATCAAAGCTGGGGCAAAGCCTGGACCATTTTTAGGTATTTGAGTGTTGGCACTACCTAAAAGGGCACATGTCCAACCACAGAGAAATATATCCCATCAATGAAATATTTCTTCCTGGGAGAACATATTGCCAAAGTTGGTTCAATAAGTACATGTGTGATTGATGACAATGAGTACTCCTGAGAGAAGTGTATGTTATCATCATGTGCAGCCATCAATCAAATGATGGTTTAACAGATTTAAAGGCTAATTTGGATTTCACAGCCATTTGAGTAAGGGACATGTTTCCTGATTTTTGCTGAGATGGAAAAAGAGCAATATTCTTCAGTAATTTGCTTTTTTTGGGATGGGAAGAAATGCAAGATGATAAAGTTAAAGTTGGATGCTGTTTATGGCGACACTTTGCCATCTATGGCCACAGTTAGATATTGGTTCAACAAATTTAAATGTGGGAAGACATCTGTTTTTCATGAGAAGCTACCAGGACACCTGTCAGATATGATTACCAAGGAAATCATTCAAAATGTCCATGTCATGATTCTAACTGTTCAACAATTGAAAGTGTGCAAAGCAGCAGGGGCCATGGATGTGTCGACCAGAATGGCAATTAATATTTTACATAATAAGTTGAGGAAGAAAAAATTGTCAACCCAATGTGTGCTGCAATTACTTTGGGTGGACAATAAGCTGATTTACCTGTCAACTTTGAAAAATTGTTTACAACAATTTAAGCAAGATCCAAAGGTGTTTTGGTTTTGAGTTATCAATGTTGATGAAACCTGGATTCATCCAGATGGTTTGTTGGGATTCAAATGGGATCAACCTCATGGATTATTTAGAAAAAGGAAGAATGGGAAATATTAAAGTGAGTTATTGGACTGCTTTTAGAGAAAATTGGAGACAAGGCTGCATTAGGCAAAGAAGAAGGTGCTTTATCACACCAATAATGCACCAGCAAATTCCCCTGGAAATGTTACCACCCAACTGCATGAACTACATTATGAATTACTGCTATTCACCTGGAAAAAATTTAGCTCAAACAAGGAAGTTATTGCCAAGACAGAGGTATATTTTGAAGAGTTAGAGAAATCCTCTTTTCTGGAGGGGTTCCTTCTGCGACAAATACTGCCTAGGCATAATATCAGTGAAGGGAGCTAAAATGAAGAGGATTCATTTATATAAAAAAATATAGATTAGGAATTAAAATTATAAATAACTAGTTCTTTTATCCTTAGTTTAAAAAGAATGCTTGGGTATAAATCAATGTAATAATTGTATCTCTGTATTAATAATACATGAAACAGCAAACTGCAATATATATATATATATATATATATATATATATATATATATATATATATATATATATATATATATATATATATATATATATATATATATATATATACATATATATATATACATATATATATTCAATAAATAAATATTTGAGAGAGAATGCATCTGTTTCTGATAACATATTCTTGGCATTGTCCTGTCATGCTGATTTTTATGAATAAGGATACTGAGCTGTGATTTGCTTTCATGATATAAACTAGGTGATTGGGACTTACTATTTACATTATATTTGATGTTCCATCAAGTTAGTTTTCACAGAGAAACAGCTTCAACCTAAAAGGTAGGTAAGAAAGATGTGATATTTGAGTTGAACAGTATGGATTATTTTTAAAATTGTGATGACCATATCCAGTTTATCTTCTTACATTAGATTTCTTTCTAAAAAAAGGAAATTTCCTTTTTTCTGTGTCTTGTATCTTTAAAAGCCGATGTAATCAGTTTACAATAGTGAGATTCTTTCATTGATGCAGAACTTGTAACTTTACTCTTCATATGTCACTGGTTAGTTATGGTGATTAAAATATTATCCCTACCAGAAAAGATATTGAAATTGCTGAAAATGATATGTTAAAAGTGCTTGTTAACTTTGAGAAATGGGTAAATAATGGGACAATTTTGTAACATTAAGCTACATTGCCTCTTTAAAGCTCTTAAGTTGAGTGACACTACCTAAAAAATTCATTTTACTTCAGACCAAATCACTAATTTAAACTTTTCATGATAATTTTATTTCTGCTAGTTTATGTAACTTTTGTAGGAGAAATAGGAGCTTTATACAAGTTTAGGAGGTGATGGTGTGTAAAATAAATTTGGATAAAACCCTGGCAAGGTATTGGAATTCTTAATTCTCACACAATCATTCAGTATGATCCTTTTCCATCATACATATTCTTGTTTGGTAATCCATAGATCAGATCAATGAATTTAAAGTCAGTGGAATTAGCATCATCTCGCCCGCTTTGCTGAGCACATTACAGGACAATTTAATTAGGTTTCTGTGTAATTTAAGCCAAGGTTTAATACATAATCATTTTTAATATAATATAGCTATAATTTGGCTGTACAAGTGTCCATTTTCACCTGATGCTTAGTGCAAAAACTTAAAGTGAATTTTAACTTGAGGCATAAGTCCAATTAAGGTTAGTGGAAATAATTTTCAGCTTCTAAATCTTATTGTAAATGAGTAACATGAAAGTCATAAAATGAGTTTCAAGTTAATTTATTTGAAATTTTCTTTGGGCGAAGTTAGTTCAACCTCTAATTTATCGATTCTTTAGTAATACTATATAAATTTTAAAATAAGTATCACTTTAATAAGGAGAATTTCCTAAGGGTAATGACACATTCTGGTCACTTACATTGCATATACATATAGAAAAAGAGCATAAGAGACAAAATGCTCTTATAAACAATGGCAATATAAGATTACCAAGTACTATTTTACCATTACACAGGGGCTAGATTCACACCAACCTAGATCTCCACACTTATCCAAAATGATTCAATTTAAAAAAAATAAGAATGAGTATTCTAATGGCAGGCTCCTAGCATTGGAATTTCTTTAATTGTTCTGATTTTTCAGGAAAACCTTTTTTAAAGCGGGTTACACCTGGGAATATGTGTTTGTTTTTAATCTATTTAGATAGAAATGCTGGTTTAAGTAAGAAAATGCTCAAGGATTTGTAATGGTAACATTTAAAAATAATAGAGATATTTTTAGAGCCAAATAGTCATGCATAATGGTGTTTTGTTTACATAATGTTCTTAAAATTAGGTTAAAATGGGTAAACCTTTCTAATAAGCTGACTCACTCATGAGTTTACTCTTTGCAGCTGTTGTAGGCAGGCAAGTGTAGGCTGATAACTAATGCACACATGCCTGTAGATCGCAAACAAACTGACCTTAGGAAGCACTCCTTTTGAAGTGTGAAAGTAACCTTTCCCCTTATTATGCATGCGCTTCTATGAGATTTTTACCTTCATCCAGTGTATTTTGAGATTTATATTTTATAAAGATGTGTTCTTGTGCTATGGCAACAGAATATAAACAGTTTCCTGTCATCAAATTTGATTTAAATAGTTTATTGATGAGGGAAGAGTTATTTTCAATGATGATAGAGGAATCCAGTCACTTTCATTGAAAAAATCGACAATAAAACAAAAAATCTCTTAAAAGTATGAAGTGGCATGATATAAGGAGGTAAGTAAAAAAGTTCTCAACCTGAAATACAGATGGTATTCAAATCAGAGAAACATTAATGATTCCTGCTTGAATGCACTTTTCTTTACTTATAAGCCAAGTTTCAAATTGTTATCTCTAATAGTTTGCTAACAAATATTGTTTGAGTACATGTCATTTGTATTTCTTGTGAAAATGGAAAAACTTCAATTTCTTCTACCAGTAAATTTCTTTGATTTCAATGTATCTACTCTTAAGTAAATTCACTCAAAGTTTACAATAGGGAATAAGGATTCTGCTCCTTTTATTTTAGCAGCTACATTGTGGGCTGCTGATTTTAAACACGGTCCAATTCACTTGGAAATAACCGATGAGAAGGATGGCCCCAAAACGATACCATAACATTAAACATCAAAAGGGTGCAAAATATCGAGTTTGACGTTAGGGATTTGGAGGTGTATGAGATAGCTAAGGTGGTGATGAAATTCAAGGAAAAGGTGCAAAATGACTTGCAAGGAGAATTAGGGATGGGAAAACTCTGGGCAAGGTGAGTACTATAATGGTTAAACGCCTTTTTCAAGCAATTTTCCCAGCAATGTTTTGACCAATTCTAGAGGAAACCAATGCAATTTGTGCTATGATTTATGACCAAGGACAAGACATGGGTTTGCAAACTATAGCCCAGCAACTAAAAGGCAGTCAAAGCAGTGTATAGAAGCTGGGGACTCAGTAAAAAAAAAACAAAAGTGGAATATATCTGGTTTTGCAAAGTGCCTTCATATCCAAACCTATCCATATCAAAGCCAAAGTACAAACAACTGGATTAATATTCCCAATTAAGTCACATTTCTTGACCTAGATGTTGGTATTGATGAAGGAAGCAAGGCTGGGAGTATTTTCATGGAGCTTGACTGCACCTTGGCATTGTTATAAAGTAGAGAAACACTTCACTTGGAGGCATATCTTTAGACTCAGGCTGTTATAAATAGAAACACATGCTTTAGGTAGAGGCATGCCTAATAACTAAGACTGCTTAGAGCAAACTGAAGGGCATTTGAGTTGGATAGGCTGACATCGCCTTCACATTTCCTAAGGAGTTCTGCCACAATGTCATGGATAATCATCTCACAATAATAAAATGTGTATAACTTTCATGATAGACGTTGTATATTGAACATATCCAAGTAAAATTTGTTGTCTTAGGCATACCTTTATGGAAATTGCATAATATATTGAAATGAAATGAAATAATTGACATTTTCATTCCACATACTTTATTTTAAAAAACATGACACCAGTTTCAGGGTTGAAAGTCATTATCAGACATTGAACGTCATTGTCATCCTGATAATGATGTTCAATGTCAAAACTCGGGTCATTTTTTATAAAATAAAGTGTTTGGAATTACACTCAATTATTAAATTTTGGTATCAAGGTAATTTTGGGACAGACCTTATAAATCCATTAGCAGCAATTAGTTTTTCTACTGTGGGAAACCCCTTTCACATTTCATAAGATCTTAGTTTAGCATAGTATCAGTCTAGAACTCTGCCAGAAAATAGATATTGATAATGTATTTACTAACAATTATTAGTTAATACCCTCTTTGTTTAATAACTTACCTTACTGCTTGAGAATTCTTCTTCTCTTACTGCTACAATATCATCCAAACTATCTAACCCTTTTTAAACAGTGTTGGTTGCATATCATAGTCTTTTCAGAAGTTATTCATTTTACTTATAATTTGTGCATCTATATACAGGGTGGAAATAATTATTCAGATGTCAAATAGCTGAGGTCATTAGCAAAATATGGAGGGGTGGCAATGATGGAGGTAAAACCGGTACTAGTTATCTAACTATTAATGGTGAAAGGAATCAATGGGTAACATAGGTTAACTTCCCATCTGATGGACAGTGTAATCACCCAGAGTATCGTCTACAAAGAACTTCTTGTGCCTATTAGAATGTAAATAAAACTACTTGCCATCTCATGGATTCAAACCTGGGCCCTCTGAATTATAATGCTATACATAACCAATGATATATTCTTAAACCACAAAGATGTTTCAATTATTCTCAGTAGTTAGGATTTGACAGCAACAGATAAAGTCATTAAGCATCTAGTTTTTGCATCTAATCTTTGAACCTTTTGGTATACCTGGCACATTCTTAAAAAGAATGAAGATGGTGTTTTTTAATGCAACAGAAAGCCAGAAATTTTTGGTTTATTAAAGTTTTTAATCCAACAAAATAATATATTATATTGAAATTGGTATTTGATATTTTCATTCTAACATTTTTGTATTATCCATTTGGAAAATATTGACATTTATACATCCATATTCTTACTCGAAGACAACATTAGGTGCTTATTATGAAACAGAAAGCCATATGCAAATACATTTTTATGAATTTCAAATGACACATCAAGATTTCATTTGAATATCAAACATCTTAGCGATTCCTTTGTAAAGTTCAACATTAGCCAAAGCTATGTTTTGTCAGGCTAAACAATTGGTTTAGGCAGCCATGTTGAACATGTTCTGGCACTCACTTGATTTGTTCATTCTCTTTTACTGTTACACAATATCCCTGTCTTAATTTTGTTTAAAAGTACAAAAAAAAAAATTTCCACCCTTTTTAAAAATCGTTATTGTATAGTTTTATTTATCAAAATATACTACAACATTAATTAAAAGATATTAGTTAACTGGGCCCTTTAACTATCAATCAGGCATTCATTAGCATTGAAAATATGAAATTAAAGAATATTTTATCCATATCAATTAAAGTAAACATAATTTACCAATTTCAATTGCAACTGTACATAATATAAAAAGTATAACATATACAAGGTCAACTTTAAAAGTAATGCCCTATCTCTGGGAAAAAATATATGTATTGATAAACATATTTGTACAAATGTTAAAAATTCTTCCATGAATTCCTTTCTCCCTCCCTGCATAAGCAATATGCTTGTGGGTACGTTTCTGCCATATTCTTGAAAGCTTCCTGAAAATCTTAATGGGAATTCCTCTCTCAGGAATGATGTGACATACTTTTGAGTGAGTAATCCATTAGTTTTTTTAATGCTTCCTTCCTATCTTCATTTGAAGAAATGGATAAGTTGTTGATTCTAACAAGAGTTGAAGAAAATAGTAAGATAAAGTAGAGAATGAAGAATTTAAGGTTAGAGATTGTTCAAATGGATTAGGAAGTTTTGGAGAGTTAATTGTTGAGGGCATGTCATTAGAAAGGATGTTCTGTTTAAGGCTATGTTAGAGAGGATATTAAGACCCAGTATTAAGCTCAAAGGCAAGCGTAGATCAACACATTGGTAGGATTTTAACAAAAGGGGCCATTTTCTTGATACCATGTGATAATTATGTATTCTAAAGGAACTAGTATCCTCTTAAGTAGCAGATTTAACTCCAAAGAGGCTTTTTTCTTTGAAAAACCACATTAGGAAGTTACAAGTTACATGCCAATGGTGATTGAATGATATTTCCAGCTCTGCTCTTATTAATTGAAATTGAATCAAACTACTTGAAACAGGGAGGGGGCTGAGCTTTCCCTCAAAACCAGACTTAATGCTCTTCAAGCTATTGAAGCAGCTAGAAGTTATTGTAAACCCTTACTTGCTGACTGAGTCATGAAAGACCAACTGAGCAGATGTTTAAAGTAAACCTTTGCAACATATTAAATATGACCCTGAGAATTTGGACTATTTCATCAAAGATTATAAAACTGACTTTTTTAGTAAGACCCAGAACATAAATACCATACCTCTCCAAGTGGTTCACCTAACTAGTCCCCTCAGCCAAAAAAGGCATGAAAGAGTAAATCAAAAGTGCTCATTGTATTTTTTGACCGTTAAGAAAGGGTCCATGATGAGCTTGTTCTACAAGGATAGGCAGTTAAAGCTACCTTATATGTCAAAATGCTGAAATTACTTCAAAAAAGTGTAATCAGGATGAAAAACACACATCTTTGCTACATGGAAACTCCATCGTGACAATGGGCCTTGCCATAATACTCTATGAGCCAAACACAAGGTATCTCCTTGTAAATTCCGATTAAAGCAGTCGTGAATGAAACCCATTTATTAATCTTTGAATTTATTCAATCAACTTTGACAAATATCTTTCGAGGGGTCCGCAAAGATGTCTTCCAGGGAGCATACCAGTCATTGCAGAGTATTTAGAAATGATAGGTATAGGACCAAAGAGAGTACTTTTAAGGAGGAAGAATTTTAAGTGTTTGCATATAGGTTTCAATAAATTACTATTGTACATAATAAATTACAACCGGAGCTCGGAGCTAGCCTTCAAGTGCAAGCTAAAATAATGAATAAAAAGAGGGTGACTATAATTCAAATGAAAGCACTTGGCCATTTGTTTTGCTGAAATTTATGATAGTTGTCAGTATAACTGTGAGATCCCAAAGGAAGTACTAGCAAAATGACAACTTTTTATTGTTTCAGGGCTACCATTTTATTTGTTAAGTATATGTTTTTGCCTTCGAACAGTTTGAAGTTAAAATTATTCATTTTATTAATCATAGGTATATTTATTCACTTTTATGTAGCCATGAACAAACGTACTAATGTTATTTATCCACCTAATGTTCTTGTGATATTCTCATACAGGTTCCTGTTCCTGTGGTTATGAAATGAAACTGATTTTTTCACCTACCATAATATTTAAAAAATGATTGTTTTTATTTTAAAATGAAGTAGAAAGGGTAACTAAGGATTTCTAAATGGTGAGGAGAATATTTACGTGTAAAAATTTGGTTTATTTGTAGAGGTCTCTTCCACGAAAAAGAAATCCTTAATTTGTAACAAATGTAGGAACAGAGAAAATTTGACTTGCATGCAGCTAATACAATCCTCAAGATCATCTTCCAAAGATTGGAGAAAAATGGTGAATGCTTAATACTTCATGGATGTTAATTTCGAGTTCCCGAGGAGAGAGGCATTGCAGTAATAAGAGAACTAATACTTATAGTAACAAATAAATTACAATCATGTTGTATTTCCCCAGTTACTCAATGACAAAAAGAGGGTTTTGTAGGATATTTTGAAACAATTAGTTTGTAGGATATATTTAAAAAACTTAGTGAAGGATAATTGAATGAAATACTTATTAGATTGTTGCAAAAGGAAGCTATTCTGCTGCTAGTACATCTCAGAATGTTATCAGGGTTGAGTTAGGAACAAAAAGGAAGTGTGAGGAAGAATTCTTTGGCATGCTGTATACTCAGAGGGCAGAAAACCCTACATGTTGCTGATACTCAACAGGTAGAATTCTGCTGCCTTTGATAAGTTAGAGTGGAGAACAATGGAGGAGGTAAATATTAGGGAAAGAAAAGCAAACAAGGGAGTGCAAAGATGAGCAGAGATTGAAGATTATTTGTTGTTGTCATTTTTATCCTCACTTATAAGTCATTGCATTATCCTAAACATGACTCATAATTTCCTCTGCTATTGTACACATATATTAGGCTGAGATAATGTGTATTTATGTAATTTAGGTACCTTCTTATCACAATCCTGAGCTTAAGAGGTACGATTTTGGAAGGTTCCCTAATAATGGGCAAAGAACCTAAAAACACAATAGTTCTAACTAAATCTTCCTAACTATGGCAATGCATTTCTTATTAACATCACTTATAAAGTTCCCTTTATTGTTTATTCATATTTTCATTAAATTGTCATTAAAAATTAATTCATATTCATTTTTCGTATTTCCAAATATATCATGCATTTTCACTAAATATTTTCGAAAATGTAGTTTGTCCATCTTTTTCCCCCATTCCCTTGTGTTTATCATCGCAAAAAAGGCGTTGCAATTCAAATAGCGTCTATAACTGGGTTCGCTCCCTAAAAAACTAGTGTTTTCCTTCATTTTTGGTGTTTTAAATAAAATCGCGTTTTTTTCTCAACTTCTTTCTTTTTAAAATTTTAACCAGCTTGTTTCACCATTCGTTGATCTATTCGTCTTCTAATACGATGCGATAATACACGCCTTTTTCGTGATAAGTTTTGTTCTTGAAAAATATATCTTTTTAGTTCATTTTCCGTGTCTCTAATGAAATCACATTATTTTACATAATAATTTCCAGGTAAAAGGGTTGTCCATCTTTATTCCCCATTCGTTAAGTGTTTCATCGCAAAAAATGATGTCGCAATTGAAATAGCGTTGGTGATTTAGTTCGCTCTCTAAAAAATGAGTTTTTTTTTCAATTTTCGTCTTTTCAATGAAATCGCGCATTTTTTCTCAATTTTTTGCCATATTAAATTTTAACCAGCTTGATTCACCATTCGTTGAGGTATTCGTGAAAGACAAAACGCAATGATTGCAACCTTCTACGTTTTTAAGGTTTGCTCATGAAAAATGGATCTTTTAATTTATTTTTCGTGTTTCCAAAAAATAACGCAGTCTTACTTAATGTTTTCCATACAAGTAGTTTCTCCACCCTTGTTCCCAATTCCGTGAGTTTTTCATAAAACAATATGGCTTTGTAATTCAAATCGTTTCTATTAATTGGTTTGTTCCCTAAAAAATAACCGTTTTCCTTCATTTTTAGTGTTTTCAATAAAATCGCGTATTTTTTCTCAATGATTTCCTTTTATAGTTATCTGACCCCCTCTTTTGCCCATTTGTTGATATTTTTGTCTCAAGATACGACGTAGTATTTCAAACTTCTACGTTTTATGGTTTGGTCTTAAAAATAGATCTTTACTTTCATTTTTCGTGTTTCCAAAAAACAAGTATATTCGGCTTTTTTTCCATTTAAGTTGGTTGTCCATCTTTGTTTCCCATTCCCTGAGATTTCCATAAAAAAATATTGCGTTGCAATTCAATTTGCGTCTGTGAATTGGATTTTTCTCGTGATTCTCACGACCGTGTTTTTTATTTTTAGTGTTTTCAATGAAGTCACGTATTTTTAATTTACTCGATATTTTCAATGCAAATAGTTTGTCCACCTAAGTTTCCCATTCGCTGAGTTTTAAATGGAAAAATATGGCGTTCAAATTTAATTCTCGATTGAGATTTAGTTTGTTCTCCAAAAAACGACCGGATTCCTTCATTTTTCTAGTTTTAATTGAAATCGAGTACTTTTTCTCTAATTCTTTCCTTTTAAAATATTAACTAACTTGTTTCACCATTCGTGGAGTTATTAGTCCAAAAATATGACTTAATAATTCTCATCTCCTTAATTTGTAAGGTTTGGAATTGAAAAATGGATCTTAATTATACATTTTTTGTGTTTCCAATAACATCACGTATTTTTACTTAATATTTTTCATGAAAGTAGTTTGGCCACTTGTGTTCCCCATTTGTTGAGATTTTCATCGAAAAATATGGCGTTGCATTAATTCGCGTCTGTGAATTGGTTCGCCAGCTAAAAAACAAGAGTTTTTTTTTCATTTTTAGTATTTCCGATGAAGTCGCGTATTTTTTCTCAATTTCTTTCCATTATGATTATTGTGCCGCCTCTTTTCACCATTCTTTGATTTTTACGTGTTTAAGTAAGACGCATTCATTTCTAACTTCTTCGTGTTAAGATTTTTTCTTGAAAAATAGGTCTTTTTAATATATACTTCGTGTTTCCAATGAAATCACGTATTTCTACGTAATGATTTCCAGGTGAGTAGCTTGTTTCATTTTGTTCTCCATTCGTTGAGGTTTCCTCCACAAATTCTGGCTTTGCAACACATATCGCGTCTAAAAATTTGTTTGTTCCCTAAAAAACGACCGTGTTTCTTTATTTTTAGTGCTTTCAATGAAATCGCGTATTTTTTCTGTTTTTTTTCTTTAAAGTTATTTGAACCCCTATTTTCACCATTCGTTGATCTTTCCGTGTTTATATACGACGCAATAATTCCAACCTTATACGTTTAATGGTTTGGTCTTGAAAAATAGGTCTTATTTATCCATGTTTCTGGCTTCCATAAAAATCAAGTATTTTTACTTTATTTTTTCCATTTAAATAGGTTATCCATCTTTGTTCCCCATTCCCTGAGTTTTCTATCCCAAAATATGGGATAATCATTCAAATCGCTTGTGTGCATTGGTTACACTTTTAAAAAACGGCCGTGTTATTTTATTTCTTTTGTTTACAATGAATTCGCGTATTTTTTCACAATTTCTTTTCTTATCAAATTTTAAACAGCTAGTTTCACCATTCGTTGAGTTATTCTTCCAAAATTACGACGTAATAATTCTAATCTTCTTAGTTTGTAAGGTTTGGTGTTGAAAATTAGAACTTTTTCATTCATTTTTCGTGTTTTCAAACAAATCAAGTATTTTCACTTATTTTTTTCGAATTAAGTAGAGTAGTATTCACCATCTTTGTTGCCCATTCCATAAGCTTTTCATCGTGAAATATGGCGTTGCAATACATATTGCGTCTATAAAAGGTTTTTTCTGTTATAAATGGCCGTGATCCTTTATTTTTCGTGTTTTCAATGTATTCACGTATTTTTTCTCAAGTTCTTTCCTTTTAAAATATTAACACACTTATTTCACCATTCGTTGAGTTATTAGTCCAAAAATACGACTTGATAATTCCAATCTTGTTAGTTTGTAAGGTTTGGTATTGAAAAATATATCTTTATAATTCATTTTTCGTTTTTGCAATAAATCACGTATTTTTAATCGATATATTCCATGTAAATAGTTTTCCCATCAATGATCCCCATTCGTTGAGTTTTTCATCGCAAATTGTGGCTTTGCAATTCAAATAGCGTCTGTGAATTTTGGTGCACTCTAAAAAACGACCGTTTTTCTTCATTTTTCGTGTTTTCAATGAAAAATCGTATATTCTCTCTATTTTTTTCTTTTAAATTTTTAACCAGCTTGTTTTACCATTCCTTGAACTATTCTTCATACAATATGACGCGATAATTCACGCCTTTTAAGTGCTAAGGTTTGGTCTTGAAAAATAGATCTTATTTATCGATTTTTCCTGTTTCCAATGACATCACGTATTTTTACTTAATATTTTTCATGAAAGTAGTTTGGCCACTTATTTTCCCCATTTGTTGAGTTTTTTTGTGAATTAGTTTGTTCTCTAAAAAACGACCGTTTTCCTTCATTTTATTGGTTTTAATTGAAATCTCGTATTTTTTCTCAAGTTCTTTCCTTTTGAAATTTTAACCAGCTTGTTTCACCATTTGTTGAGCTATTCGTCTTACAATACGACGCGATAATTCACGACTATTACGTGTTAAGGTATGGTCTTGAAATATAATATAATATCTCATTTATCCATTTTTCTTGTTTCTAATAAAATCACGTATTTTTACCTATTTTTTTCGTGAAAGTCGTTTTGCCACTTATGTTCCCCATTCGTTGAGTTTTTCATCGTAATAAATGGCGTTGCATTAAATTGGCGTTTGCAAATTTGTTCGCTCGCAAATAAACAACAGTTTTCCTTCATTTTGAGTGTTTTCCGATGATATAGCGTATTTTTTTTCTCAATTGTTTTCCTTTCTAGTAATTTGACCCCCTCTTTTCACTATTTGTTGACTTTTTTGTGTTTAAATTCGACGTGATAATTCAAAACTTCTACATGTTAAGATTTGTTCTTAAAAAATAGATCTTTTTAATTTTTTTTTCGTTTTTCCAATGAAATGGTGTATTTCTACGTTATGATATCCAGTTAAGTAGGTTGTCACCCTTTGTTCTCCATTTGTTCATGTTTCCTTCGCAAATCATGGCATGCAATACTATTGCGTCTATAAATTGGTTTGTTCTAAAAAAAACGACAGTGTTACATAATGAATGAACTTAATGAATTCGCGTATTTTTTTCTTAATATCTTTCCTTTTAAATTTTTAACCTCCTTGTTTCTCCATTCTTTGAGCTATTCGTCTTACAATACGACGCGATAATTCCCTCTTTTTACGTGTGAAGGTTAGATTTTAAATAATAGACTTTATTTATCTATTTTTCATGTTTCCAATGAAATCACGTATTTTTCTGAATATTTTTCATGAAAGTAGTTTGGCAACTTATGTTCCCCATTTCTTGAGTTTTTATCCAAAAATATTACGTTGCATTAAATTCGTGTTTGCGAATTGGTTCGCTCGCTAAAAACAACCGTTTTCCTTCATTTTGAGTGTTCTCTGATGAAATCGCGAATTTTTTCTCAATTGTTTTCTCTTATGCGTGTTTTAATACGACGCGATAATTCTACATTTCTACGTGTGACGATTTGTTCTTGAAAAATATATCTTTTTAAATCATTTTTCGGGTTTCCAATAAATCGCGTAGTTTTACTCGATATTTTCAATTTAAATAGGTCATCCACTTAAGTTCTTCATTCGCTGAGTTTTTCATCGAAAAGTATGGCGTTGGAATTCCACTCGCGTCTGTGAATTGGGTGCACTCTAAAAAACGACCGTGTTACTTTATTTCTCGTGTTTTCAATGAATTTCCGTATTTTTTCTCAATTTCTTTCCTTTTAAAATTTTAGCCAGCTTGTTCACCATTCGTTGAGTTGTTATACGTAATAATTCAAACCTTCTACTTTCTATGGTTTGCTCTTGAAAATTAGATCATTTTAATTCATTATTCGTGTTTCTAATTAATCATGTATTTTTACTTTATATTTTGCTTACAAGTAATTTGACCATCTTCTTTCCCCATTTCTTGAGTTTTGCATTCCTTAATATGCTTTTGCAATTCAAATCGCGTTTTCGAATTGGTTTACTTTCCAAAAATCACAGGTTTCATTTATTTTCCGTGTATCCGATGAAATCTCGTATTTTTTCTCAATTTTTGTTATATTTTAAGTAGATTTGCCACCTTTTTTTCGCCATTTCTTGAGTTATGCGTCGCAAAATATGGTTTTATAATTCCAACCTTATACGTGTTAAGGTTTTATCTTGAAAAATAGATCGTTTTTTTTCATTTTTCGTGTTTGTAATGAAATCACGTATTTTACCTAATTATTATCCATTTCGTAGTAGAACTCCTTTGTTTCCCTTTCTTAGAGTTTTCTACCACATAAGTTTTTTGTTGCAATTCAAATCGCTTATGTTAATCGATTTATTTTCGGGAAAATTATTGCTTCCATTTATTTTTCGTGTTTCACATGAAATCGCGTATATGTTCTCAATATTTTTCCTTTTAAGTACTTTCACCACCTTTTTTCCTTATTTGTTGTGTTATTCGCATACAAATTTATCGCATCAATTCCAACCTTTTATGTCCAATGGTTCGGTCAGTAAAAGAGGTATTTTTTATCTTTTTTTGCGTTTTCAATGAAATCACGTATTTATTTTATATATAGTCCATTTGAGTAGTTTGATCTCCTTTCTTCCCTATTCGTTGAGTTTTCATCGTAATTTTTGGTGCAATAATTGTAACTGCGTACCTGTAATGGTTTGGTTTCGAATCATCGATCGCCTTATTATTTTTCGTTTTTCCATTCAAGTCTCGTATTTTCCAAATCCATGTATATTCCGAGGAACTTCTCTTATGTTCATATGAAAACTTTGTTCAAGTTTTCCTTATAGAGTAATGCATTTAGTTTATAGTGGACCACACCAAAATTTTAGTAATATGATTCCATCATTTGTCTCTGGAATGCATATGGTGTAAATAATAAATGATTAACTTGTGAATGCCAAAAGAGGATAACCCTTTTGATAATTTTTAATTGTTTGTTATTCTATGATAAACCTATTTGCTTTGGATCCCCGGTTGACTTAGAGCGAACCTTGATTTTTCTTGCAGAATAAATGCCCACTTCATATAAATTGCCCTGAACAATGCTTTGTATGACAATAGGTATTATAATCATAATTTATTTGCAAAAATGTTCAGTACCAATCATTACCTAATATTTGGACCTTAAGTTACATTTATTATTTATTTTAAAATGCTATGGTTGCCAAAAAAAATAGCCTGAAGAAAAACACCAAAACGTTATAGCAGATAATGTAGAAGATCAGTGATCCCGGAAAAATATTTCAGGTATATCCTTAAATCTCCTTTCAATATCTTCCATGCCATTTCTCCTTACATGCAGAGAATAATGATTAAAGTGGTTCAAAGTGCCTCAGAGCTTCAGAAATTAGTCAAATTATTAATTTCCCCCGGGATTAAAAACTCTAAGACACCCTACTCTGGATCAACATGATAGATTATTCTATCAGAGTTGCTTTCTGAATCTGGATTTTGTAGGACAAACTTTCCTTCACCCAAAGGGGTGGTATTAAATCACAAGTATATAATGACAATATATATCCCATGAGGAAAATTAAGCAGCATAAATTGAGTAGGAATAACATAACCTTAGTATAATAATCCATCTGCTTAGAGAGATTAGACTAAGGCCCTATGCAGAGAAATCTTCTTGGCTCTTCTGAATACAGGTGGGATTAGGACAATGCAAAACCTGGAAAATTCTCATAAATAACCTAATTAGAATTTGATAGCATTACTTGCTCGTAAAGATCTTCCAAGTAAAGTGTCCTCTAACCTTGTAGGGATCAGGTACTCTCACCATACCATTACCGCTTTTTAGCATACAATGAGATATCTTCACAGTTTAATTTCACTTTACAGGTATTTTATGTGCCTGAGGGCTTATTCATGCCAGAAATAAGTCATTTTAGACAGAGAAAGATAAATTTCACCAGGTAATTTTGTTTGTGCGTTTCTCAGTTTTGAAGTGAAAGTCATATTTGATGAGAAATAATTGTTGTGTATGCTAGAGAAAAATTTTTACAAACTACACTAAAGTGTTACTGCAGAAACTTAAATTATTTCCAAAATTTATTGTTCAAAAATGCAAAATACATGGACACAAATATAAATTTCATACTCATCAATATAAAGTGATGTTTACATTAAAAGTTGCTATTTATTTTTTTTACATGTTTTCTTATAAAAAATTGCTGTTTAATTTATGTACATTTTCAATTTGCCTTGCCTTGGTGAAATCTTTACAAGTTTTTTCAATTAAAATTTCTAAAATATGATATAATTGAAAAGATATATGTCATGTGCCTCTATGGACAACACAGAAGTAGGCAGCAATGTTCATGTAACATAATAGCATTGAGTTTATTATTAACATTAATCCTTAGGTTTCTGGAATGCCTTTTTGATGTATTCATGCTGCTTCCAGGAATTTCCATTCCATAAGTGAGTCGATTTCCATGGCAACCTAATGGCAATTCCCGGCAGCAGCATGAGTTTATTATTAAAACTCCATCAATGTAAACCAGGAATTGACAGTTCAAACATGTACATATCCAGAAAGGGTAACATTACTAGGAATAATCACCAGAGCAAATGTCTAGAATTTAAAATATTGTCGCTTGACACTTTATCAAATTTTGTGAAAAATTGCGGGAAAAATGTTCATTCTAGAGTGGAAACTTTCCTCAGTGTGCTGACCGAAATCCGAAACCTTTATATTCCCTCTCAAACTCTACCGATTTTCCCGGATAAACCTGCCTAGCTAAGTCACCAAATTGTAACCTCAACCTCAAGGATTTTAAAAGTGACAATAAACTAGGAATTCAACGAAATATTTCTTGCTTGTTGACTTTGATAAAAAATTATTCTGTGTAATTAAAAACCTAGACATTAGGGTGATGGCTTCCCCTGGTGAAGTTTACACACGTCTTTGCTTTAGGCCCCCTCACTCATTAAATCAACAATTAGGTACGTTTGCACGCCACCAAATTCTTCGAAAAGGGGCATTTCGGTTCGAAATGAACGGGTATTCTAATGCTTTGTTCACTTTTTGGAGCACAACACCATACTATTTCACTTATCGGACAATTCACAATTTAATCTAAATTTTCCAATAACTGCGTGGCAAATGTGGTTTTTCCGCAGCGTGAGGGACCGGTACAAATACAGATAAACGGATGTTTCCAGGGAAACTTAATGAGAAACACTGAAATTTAGATTAAAAAGTTCATTCTTTTATAATTTCAAGCGTCGTTAAAGGCATCATTATGCATACATTTTCGTAGAATTTTATAGTGACCCCACGCAATCGTTTTTATCCCGTCTTTACAAAGGTATCCCTTATCGTCAGTTGCATTCAGTGTGACTTTATTCATGTCAATGATGTAAGTATTGTGCAAAATACTCCGAATCACGTTCATTTTTTTGAATACCGTTGAGTTTTCCCGGGGACATTGAACATAATCGTAAAATTTTAAACATTTTTCCTTAAAAGCTTTCGTTATTCCTTTTGCTTTCGTCTTTTCTATACCTCCCTCTACCTTGAACGAATAAAGTTCACTACATGATCCAAGAAATGTGTCATTTGCTATCAATCGCATTTGTCCTTGAATTTAACAATGATTTTGTTCGGAAAAGCAAAAGTAATCCTTTGGATAATTTGACCGGTCAAATGCATCTAGGTTCCGTGGAAAATCCCTGTACACATCATCCGTTTTTATTTCATAAATGAAGCTGTCAGTATTGGTGTAGAAAAGGGATGTATTTTCCCCGTATTTTGGAAGCATTGCTCTGTAATGAAAGTTTTTTTCAGGTTTTACTCAAGTCTTAGACACAGAAACCTATGCATATAGGTTTATTCATTTTTAGGCCTGCCTTCCGCATGTGAACGGCTACTATACACTCGTAAAAAATCGCCCTTTCCAGAAATGTTGAATTATTTCTTAGTTTTTGTAGTCTTTTTCGTTTACCACTTAATCCATATTCATATTTTTCCTCACGTTCTCCATTGTTTTTCCGAAGACTGCATTGTACATCAGTTTGCTGAAATCCTTCTTAAATTCATTGACTTCCATTTTTCTTTCCTCAGTGTTCATATCAATATTGTTCTTTAACCAAGGTGGTTGACCAAACTCGATTACTCTATGCACCTGCTTCAGCACCAGTCCTAGTTCTAAAGCTTGTTTCAAGTTTACGTAATGAATTACATATTGACTTTTATTTTCGAGTCGTCAACAGGGTTTTGTTTACCACCAGGTGGTGTTTTGTTTTCCAGGATAAGAGGGAGATCTGAATGTGTATCGTATAGCCTTTGTGGGTAATCAAGATCAATTTCGAGCATATTCCTAATTTCACCATCTTCGAGAACATTTTCAACCTTTAAATCATTGATATCCGTCTGTGTTAGCCATCGAAATTTACCGTAAGTAAAGGGTGTCGAAAGGGCCGTAGAGTTTCTTCGCGCCCAGATATGTCAAATAGGTTGGACCTGAATCTGAGTTATGACCTGACATTTATCTATTGTTCGATTCGCAGTATCTTTTACAACATTGTGAAATTCCGCCTTGATACCATTCTCAATCATTAGAATCATGTCGTAGTCAGTCAAAAGCTCTATTTCTATATCAGTGTATCCCTCGAGCAGTATAACACTACGCAGGATTTTGTTTTCACGCGCTGTAGTATACGTCACCAACAATTTCAAAAAACTCAGCTAAAAGGGTAACGTCATTTTCAGATAGATATCGCGGTATTCGCCGAGTGTTTCACATTCAAAAGCGTCCCAATCATTTTCTGCATGCTGAAAATCTTCGTCGGATACATATTCATCGGTCAGTCTGTTGTAAAAATTTTCCTTTTCCGGGAGCAAGGTTTCATCGAGTTTATTAAACGAGTCAGTGTTGTCATAGGGATAAACTGCCTTTCGTGTGACAAAATTTGTCTTTTCATCGAAAATCGTACTCGTGCATTTGAACTCTGATAAAGACGCAACCAGTGAATCTAGAGTGGCGACCATGGATCGAAACGTTAACATACCGAATTTTGAAATTTTCCTCAATAGACTTAGAAAAAGAAAAATATTTTTCTTCAGAATTTGTAAACATATGTTTGCATAGAATTAGTGTAAAAAGAAAGGGCTCACTCCACGTACATGTATGCGGTTTTTTACCATTTTTATGGGGTTCAATTTTAGGCATTGATAACGGTAGCCTAATAAATGCCCGAAAATGAGTTTGCCCGAAAATGAGTTAGCTAAAAATGCTAGTCGCGAGTCCGGAGACCTTCGATCAATGTCATGCAAAAACTAGGTTGAAAACCATGCATAAGGAAATGAAAGGTGTGTTGGGGAAGAGGGTTCCCGAGGACTCGGATAAAAGAACACTCGATCAATTTATTGACAGTCTCAAACATGAACTCCCCCGTGCAGGTCCCGAGAGTAAAAACTTTGGCGGTGACGAGGTCGCAACTCGGTGAGGAAGAGAAAAGAACTCACGCCTTGAGGCAATCGCTGACCGAAGTCAAAAGAATTAATGCAGATATGGATGACGCATGGGAGCGTATAAGCAAAACACAAGGAGCGATGGAAAGCTCTTCTCTACACAAAAATCGGAGAAAAGAAAAAAAGCTACCATCCCCAAAAAAAGACTAAGCGAAAGCTGAAGAAAAAAGAAATCCTTCGTGAGGGAGTGGGACACGGCTTAATAGATTATGAGTAAACAACGATTCAGGTCACCCCACTAGTTTTTACACCGTTGAAAAAGTACACCAGGCAAATGGGGTGGGGCGAAATGCGATACGGGAATGGCTCGAGGAGAGCAGACGTTTACCCGTCACAAACTTTTGTGAATAAATTTTCCACGTAATCAATATATAGTATTATAATTTAACGAATGCTAGAAGGCTGATATAAATGACCTTAGACCTTTGAAAAAATTCGATCGTGGGTTTGCGTACATTTTGATGGTAATCGATTTATTTTCGCGATATTCGTGGGCAAGAGCTTTACGTTCGAAGAAACCGGAAAGTGTAATTATAGCATTCGAGGATATTTTTCGCGGTAGAAGTAAACCTTAAAAAATTCAGAGCGATAAGGGAGGTTAGTTTGTAAATAGTAAATCCTAAATTATCTCTCGAATAATAGTACAAAATTTAACGCGACCAATAACCCAGACATTAAAGCAAGTATCATGGAACGCTTTAATCGAACACCTAAAACTAAGATGTACAAGTACTTCACGAGATACTCTTCATTAAACTACATCGATGTTCTACCTCAATTGATTCAAAGTTAAAATTATTGCGTTCATTCCGCAATAGGTATCGCACCCGCTTACGTGAATGAGAAGAGGGCGTTCCGAACAGCGAGTCGTCAGCGACCCGACAAGTTTGAAAACGTTTCTATATTAAAAGAAAAGAGTTTACGTCAGAATCACTAAGGAGTGTCTCCCGTTCACAAAATGAGACAAGGCCAAAACAGAGGTGAAATGGGCATTCTGGCGAAATTCAAGGTCAAATAAAAGGAGATGTTCCCCCCCAAATTCATAGAGGCAATCCAGGATGGCCTTTTCCAGGAACGAATATTCCTATCGGAGAAATGAGCATTCTTGCGCATGAGGCGGCCTCGTCCCCTTCACTTTTCTGCCGCGGCCTCGTTGGGAGTTGGGAATGGGACAAGGATTTAGCAATTGAAATACGAATAGATGTATCTCTCTTCTGAGTCCTCGTATGTGCTTGGGTCTGATCCAAGGTTTTCACAATAGGAATGTGAAACGGTGTTTTTGGCTCGGAAAGTATGTCGTGATATTTATCTGGTACCCGTTTATATAAATGCCACTTCGCAACATCTTTAACCTTCTTGCTCAAGACGGCTTTTATTTTCGCATCTAATTTATTAAGTCCTCGAGGCAAGGGTCTTCGTTCGAACGTTTCGGGATTCACGACCATCAACTCATTTACCTACAAGACTACAAATTACGCAACTTAGAATCGAGCCAAGTAACATTGACTGAGAGTGGAACGAGTATCCCAGGTTTTTTATTTAGACTTATACCTTGCGTTGCCAAGGCTCTCAATGTGTTTAAATGTCTTCCAAGTTTTCGTTTCAACGCTGGCTTTATTTTATGATTTCCGTTTACTTTATTCAAAAAGTACTCGCAGATGGCATTAAATAGTTCGTTGTCTTACGCTTTTACGATTTACGAGCGTAATTTAGGCTTTATAGTTTTAAGAGCGTTAAAGAAATGCTTTTTGGCCCCCAACATTTTCATCGAGCATGTATATTACGTTGGCTCGTCTTCAGGAAATATTTTTGGTCTAAAGTGACATCTGTCGTCACTGTCCTGCGCGAGGTCTAGGACCAAATAACAGAATGGTTCTGTCATCGACTTCTCATACACCCTTTCCTATTCATTCGAAGTTACAGGATACACTTGCCTACCAAAATGACCAACTTGCAATTGATCTCGTGGATTTTTGAAAGCAATAATAAACCTGGAATTTAAAGAAATTTTTCTCGATTGAGGACTATGATACAAAATATTCTGCGTGACTATAATAATATTAAAATGATGATTACCTCTGGTAAACGAATTGCACACGGTTTTATTTTATCCCGTTTCGGTCATTAAATCATCGATTATGCATAAAGTTGGGCTAACGTCAAATTCCTAAAGCGAGGGTATTTGATGCATAATAAAACCTCGATCTATACTCGATTCACACTCTGGGCTACAGCACAAAACAATTCGTTCTATCGGCTGATGGATCATGAGTGTATAATTTTTGGAAACTTAAACACAAAGGTCGTCTTTCCGCAACCCAACGGACATGCACAAATGCATGTGAACGGATGTTACCAGGGTAGTGTCATGATAAACACTGCTGTAATTTTAGTTTTGTGCTTGAATTAAATATCAATCGTTTTCATCCCTTGAAAATGCCTCGCCGTGTATTCTCTTGGGAGGAATCAGATAGTGACCCCACGCTATCGTTTTAAAACCATCTTCGCAAAGGTATCGTTTGTAGTCGAATGCGTCTAGAGTTTAATTATTCATTTGCATGGTGTATAGCTTGGGTTTTTTTTACTGCGGATAACATTAATTGACATCTTTCTATATTCTGTCGAATTTTTGCGGAGATATTGAACGTAGTCATAGAAACGCAGATATTTTTTTCTTTTCTTGCTCTATTTATACCCTTTGCCTTTTTTTCCATCCCGTCTTAATCCTTGAAATAGTAAAGTTTGCTACGTAGACCTGGAAGTTGCGTCCTATTTTTCCCATCACATTCGGCTCTGAACTTTGCAATGACTTTTCTATTCTCCGAATAGAAGGAATGATTTTTAGGAAAATATGACGTGTCAAATGCATCTACGTTATCTATTATATCTTTGTAAATGTCGTCAGTTTTAATGAGTTATATCAGACTGTTTTCGAACTCGTTTTGGGCAACCTTTCGCCGGTCGGTTTTCAGGTCAATGTATGACTAACCACGGGGATTGACTAAACTCGGTTAATCAATATACATTTTTGAGCAAGAGACCTAGGGATAGAGCCTGAATCAAGTTGACGAAGAGGATGACATATTTTTCTTTGTTTTCAAGTTTTAAGAGTTTTGATTTTTTCCAACTCACAGAACCTTGTTTTCGGGGAATAAAAGTGAATCGGAATTGCTATCATGAAGCACTTGTGGGTACTCGAAATCAACTTTGAGGATGTAGTCCGTTTGATTCTCATCGGATGCGTGTTCAAAATTTAAACATTCAAGCTCCTCTGCCTTTAACCATCTGTTATGACCCTATGAGAGCAGTCTAAAAGGAGCCCACCCTTATAGGTTGTTTGCATCTAAATATGTCAAGTACGACGAGTCTGAATTGTGGTCACGACCGGACATGTATTTATTGTTCGATTCGCAAAAACGCTTGGAGCACTATGAATCTCCACGGCGCATGCCGGTCTCGATCATTAGTAGCATGGTTTAGTCCGTCAATAGCTCGAGTTCAATTTTGGTATGTTTTAGCATCGCGTCGAAAGTCAACCCCGGTGATGTGTAATACCTCGCGGGATCGAGTTTGGACGCGTTGTAGCATACGTTGCGGAAATTTTCGAAAACATCTGCTAAAAGTGTTACTTCACTTTTAAGGTGAACATAACTGTAATCACCTGATGTCTTGTACTAAAATGTTTCCCAAACGTTGCATACATGTGTGTGATCTATGTCAGAAATCTCATCGAATCGATTGTATAACTTAACATTACTTGAGAGTAATGGTACTTCGAGTCGTTTCATTGAATCCTCGTAGCCGTAGAAATAGACCCCCTTTCGAGTAACTAAATGTATTTTTTCTCCGAACGTTTCCTGAGTATATTTAAATTCGCTCAAATTTCGACATAGACAAGCTAGAGAGGCGGAAATAAATCGACGCAAGTTAACAATATGAATACTAAAACTGCTTTCAATCGATTTTGGGAACGAAATATACTTCTCTCCCGTGTTTGGTATAACAAAAATACACCTTTCGTCGTAATCAAGTTCATGAATGAGAAACGGTCCATCATGTAATTAGAGATTATGGATAAAAACCGGGAGAAAATTGGGCATTTTGTATTGGACGTTGCAGATATAGAGCCCCGGGCCTCTATATTTACCCGTTAGGTAATCGTGATCTCTAAACCTATGGGTACCCAATTTTTTTCCTATATATAACAATCGACGGCATTGTTAAACTCGTACTCATCATCTAATAAGAGTAAGTGAATGGAAATGGTATTTTTATAGAGTTCTACAATATATTACGCCTCCATTTGCAAGAATTTTATAAATGCATAAGCTGTGTGACGTCCTCGATACAACACCGGTTCTTGACATTCGTCTGGTGTGACCACAACATAAAAGAAGCTAAATGATTGGTGCTTTTATATCGCGTTCGTAGAAGATGATCGAGTAGATGGTTCACAAGTACTAATGTTATCCGATAGACATTCAAAATCCGCATTTACCGCAAATGGTACTCGAAAAGTGTAATTGAGGTGTATAATTTTCGAAGTTTATTTAACTAGTTCGGTGGTTTGATTATAGTTGTTTTTTCGAGCCCTCACAGTGCCTTATGTGCAGTTGGCCTTTTCTCGTCGTGGTAGTGAGGTAGACATCTTTTGCGAACGTATATTTGCTCATTAAATTTAGATTTGAGCGCGTAGAAGTTTTTCAAAATGTCTGATCCAGCAAAAGTGCCCCGTTTCTTCATTTGTGATGAAAAGCAATCAAGATGGTCGTCAAGCTAAACAATTTTCAATTGATAAACATCATTTTTATCTGTAAGTCCAAAAAAGTGGTGTATTTTTCCATATCATCTATTGTGCCATCGTTAAAACTTACACGTTCGTATATTTGTTTAAGGGCCTCTTCTAACTCATCTAAACTGATGTATGCACCGGACGTTAACTTGTGTAAAGTGTCCCGGATGGAAGCCATGTTAATTTCTGCAGCAATAGGAAATAAATATAGTTAAAAGCAAAAGAGGATTACACAATATTTGGTTAAGAATAAACTTGGGATTATACCATGTATCCATTCGTAATTCATGTCGAAAGTCACCAACTACAAATCCCTCTTCAAGAAGTTTATCGTATTATACCGCTGTTGTTACATTCTCTAAGATCTCAACTATTGAAAATGGAAATCGACGATAAAAGTATTTTAACATTTCATCAAATCTGCTTTGCATAATATTAATCTGAGGACATGAAGTAGTTCTGCTTTTCGTTTTCATCCAAGCACATCGAGCATGAAAGTGAAATTAAGGATAGGGCTAAATAAGGACTGACAAGGCATAACTGTTCCCAACTAAAAGTTAAACACAATAATATTAAACACACTTACACAGCTTGTTGGTTATGCTGCATTTGAGCTAGGAATGGGGAGAAAACTTGGCTGATGAGAGCTCAGCAGAAACTGAGTGATGAAATATCTTGATATGGAATTGACTCAAGATCCGCTGGAAGATGTGTTCCCCTCTCGAATGCCGAGATGGGAATGATTTTTCTCTATCTTCCGTTTTATGAAATTTTCCTCCTCGACTCTATGAATTCTTTTGATTTGCTCGACCATTCCTGGAGCACCCAGCTGCGTTCTAATTGTTTTTTTCAATTCAAGGCTTCGGTGGAGGTATGGAGAATAAGTGCAAGCTGATACAACTACTCAGGTACCTTGCGAAAGCACTCAGGTACGTTCTTACTTTCCCTTTCCCCCTTCCTTTTTTTACGTCATTTATCCGGTATAAATAGACAATCTCTCGGCACACCTAATCACTCGCAACAGCAAACACAGCCACACTCGCCGAATCAGCAGCAACCCACTCCATCCTAACAGTACACTATGATTACGACCAACACCACCACTTCGACAACCGCCGCTTTGACGACCGTCACCTCCGATTCGACCGTCGGTTCTCCCTCCTCCGAAAAGTGAGTATATTTAACAGGTAACTTGTATTAATATTTCGCGTGAGATTTGTAATCTCTCTCTGGCTTTTTTATTTCATGTAAACTACTAAAGAATGCTGATCGCTAAAAGGAAATCGCATCCGCTCGCCATCGTTCCCATTCCTTGTTACAAATATCCGGAAGGATACAAATATCCGGAAGGTCCTAGGTGAGGGCGAGCCCTCGTAAGAACCGGTTTCTCGCTCGAGATACCTAAAGGTTTTTACGGAAGACTAGCTTCTCGCTTGGGTCAATCGGTTAAATATGGGATTAAATTAGGCGCGAGAGTAATTGACCCAGATTATTGAGGGGAAATTAAAGTTCTCCTTTAAATGTTTAGTGATGAAGACTTAGCGGTTCATCGAGGAGATCGCATCTGCCAAATCATTCTCGAAAGAATCGCCAGAGATATTGCATTTGTGGAGGTTTTCGATGAGACTGTCTATCAGACAAGCGGAGGTTACAGTGGATTTGGCAGTTACAATCATCCACCGACTTGCCAATGTAAGACAATTGTTTGCTATTTACTCTTCTCAATGCTACTTCAAGTAAATTTGTTTCTCCTTTTTGTTGTGATGGAATGAATACCACCGTAACCTTCAACACCAAAACGACCACCGCCACCACCGAATCGTTGCCCTCGAGTTCTTCCTCCTCGTTATCATTGGTTAGCTTTTGCTGTCTCTATTCTCTCATTAAATATAACGCCATATACATTTGACTATGTCGAATTACATTTCCTTTTATTCAGACAGGACAAATTGAAGAAACGCTTTAGGGTGACAAGGGAGGAGCGGAAATTTTGAAGAATAAGGATTTGGATGAGGGAGTTAAATATGAAGTAGTGAGGGTGGAGTTGGTGACGACCAGGCGCGGACCGTGGTTGGTGGCAAAAACAGTGTTTCGTGGGACGAAGCGCAGGATTCTCCTCCCCCGAGTGTTCAATATGTCGAGTGTGGAGGTGATGGCGTATAATTATTATGCTGAGAAATTTTTTCTGTAAAAAAATAATTTATCAAATATTCTTCAATGTATACTCTTTTCAAAAAGAATCTTTTTTAAATCACCTCAGTCCATAACCAGTTGATGAATGAACGCCTTTTGTAACGAAGAAGGTAATCGAAGATTAATTTGAATCCTCAGACGGGGAAAATATATTGATCATATACCTACCCCCCAGAGTGTAGGGACGACAGCTGAGGTGTGTGGTAATTATTTCGTACGCAGCGGGTAACCAAACCCTCATTCATCACATTTCCAATTTTAACTTTATATTTATCTCTTCAAAAAACGGAGTGATTAGGGTTTTTAACGCCACGGCTTAATTTCTTATGGTTTCCTATTAGGAAAACTTAAAATTACATTAAAAATTGGCCTATTTATTGAACTATCAAAAAATTAAACATTTGGTGAATAAGGCTTTCTGTTATGAATTATAAAGAGGGGTTACACGAATATCTTAACCTATATTTTACCATGCCTTTATTACCCTAGGAAATACTCTTATACTTTTGCGGGTAATGTCATGCGAAATCAATAACTATTTGGTTTTTGCTAAACTTTCCAATTTACAGTATATTTTTATCTCTACATACTAAGATGTTATAAGGAACAATTCCCGAAATTAGGAACTCACCAAGCAGCTTCTCAGCTGTCAGTTTCAGTCTGACGGAGGAAGATCTTATCTTGAACCCTACCCGCTGAAAAGTCGGACCTGTAGTCTGATCTAGCCTCAGACTGGTGAAAAGTTCTGATTTCAGTCAGGCTTTTATACCGAAGTAGAGGGCCAATGGAGGGGATGAAGTGCGGTATAAGGATGGGCGTTTCTCGGTTTACTCATTTCTACTACTGTATCTCTCTTCATGAACTCCGCTTCAAAAAATAAAAGAAGGAGACCGCTAATAATCGGGATAGAATGAGATTAAATGGTAAAGTGGAAGCATATATATATAAGCGAAGTATTCAAAATTATGTCTTGAGAGCTTTAATTGATTTCTACGGGCTTATTTGAAGTGTTATCAAAAAAATAAGAGCTAATTTGGTTTATAATTTTGTGCTCAATCGGATACGTTGCTTTGTCATCCTGTCGCCCCAAACGCTTTGCCGTAACGTGTTGCTGTGGTACAGGTAACCGTTGCCCGAACGACCAATTGAGCTAACTGACATCTGCTATAGCATATTTATTGGTGAAAGGGGAGGGGGGTTGGGAGTTGACAAGTTTAACCTTCTCTGTCACCTCGAAGTTGTAAACGAGCACGTTAGGTTGTGGATTGTGGAGGGGGGTACTGTCACCTTTCATTTGCCTTGAATATCGCCAGAAGGCTCATTTCTCCGATAAGAAAAGTCATTGCTGAAATTCGCCATCTTGGATTTTCTTTCTTTCTTTCATTCGATTCAGGAAATGATGATTGATACGTGGGTCTTGCTGAAATTTCGTTTCCAGGGACGGGTACTAAAACTCTTTCCGGTGAAATAAAAGAAGAAATTGAAGACGCTGGAACTCTGTCGCAAGAAAAAGAGGCGTTCCGCCGGGAAAAAAGGTGATATATAACGCAAATTGAAGAGTTGGTGGCTCGCGGGGAAAATGGTGGACCACAGGATGACATTGAGGTTAAAATAAAATAGAATAATGCTTTGTTCTTTGTGATACCTAATGGTACATAAAAATCTTTGGACGGGCTTACCTTAAACCATACCTTGAACCGAATGAAATTGATCGAAAATCACTGGTAAAGGAATTGGCTCGTGATAAATAAGATCTCCAATTGATTGATTCAATTGATAGATAATCCTTCTGAATTAAACCAGCGGCTATTTCTGGTGTGGTAATCAAAGGTAAATAATTAACGTACACTTTACTTCATGGTGTGTATGACTCGTTTCGTGATTTATAAATTAAAACTCTCTACTTTTCACTACACAAGTCAAAACTATATAAAGGAGGACATTATTGTAGCGAGTTGGTTTTTACTTTTCCATGGAGTAAATATTTTACCAGGACTTCCAAAATTATTGACAGGCTATGTTGCTCAGTGTGGTAAGATAAAAAAGAGTGGCGTGGTGAAAAGGGAAACAGCGTCGTCGTTGTTGTCATCGAATATTTATTTATGCGTGGATGTGATGAAACCCAAAGTTAATAGGAGATTCACCGACGGATAGTAAATCTAGAGGTCGGCAGACATCAAACATTCAATCCAATCTACTATATTCCCGTGGGGAGAAACAACATGGAGTGTGAAAATATAAATGACTGATAAACTAAGGTAGCCCATTCCATTTCACGCAAGATCTCAGTCATCAAACGTTGCATTAAATTTTATAAAAAAGAAGTAATTATAGTTTACGAATCACTAAGCTTCGAGATGGCTCCAACACGGGATCGTTACTTTGCATATTATGCAAAACAGGTTGGAGGTGAGATTTTTCCGATTTATAGAGCTTCATATCGAATACGAAAGGGACGGGGAATAGTTAGTGTCTGGCGGTATTGTGGCGGTTTCCAAGCCGTAACTATTTAGCTGAATAAAAACCGTGGGCAAGGAGACAACGAGTTCGGGGGCAGCAGCTCTCGCAGACCTTGGGACTAAGCCGGTAAAGGATATACTCTGCAGTAGAATAAAAAAGGTGGGGCAGAACTTGAAATGCAAGGCCGAGGATAAGTTGAAAGGTATGACTGGTGGACGATTGAGGCTGGTGAAACGTCCAAGGCTAAGTAAAATAAAACCCTTTGGTGGTAAGAAAAAACACCATTCGACTAGAAGGCGGAAACGAGAAAAGGTCGCGCTGAGTGATATTTATTCATAATGAGTGAGCACATGCTGAGTTCGCTGGAAATATTCCAATCCAATTCTCCGATACAGACGAACATTCTCTCGAAGCGACTTGTATCATATAAACCCATATCTTTGTTGTACAATTAATCCGTTATCGAATTTCTAAACAATGATTCTGAAGATTCGTTCAGTGACTTGAATAGCGTTTATCTAGAACCTAAAGTGAAACTAAAAACAATTTAACTGACTTTACCGAGAGTCATACCAATCAGCCGGGAGTCGTCAACCATTTCCTCCATTCTCTATTTGAACAGTGTAATGTAAACTTCAATAGAAATCTTGTCAAACCTTCCGAAGATAATTACCACTATAGGAGCTATTTCAAAAACTTGTTCAACTATGGGGTCGATGCGAGCAGAACGCGCCTGCGTAATGTAGGCTGGGAATTGGATCCGGGAAATGATATCGATAAGTCGGATTCTTCCAATGCAAGGTACGTGAAACAAAATCATAGTTCAAGAATAGCGCCGATGTGGAACTATTCGGTAAATTGCATGTGGACGTGTTCAATCAATCGCAAGTATTCCTGGTTCGAGCCAATGTGGAAATTAAGTTGATGCTTGCACCTCCCTCCTTCTATCTCATGGTGGGAGAAGAAGGAGTTTTGAAAATTTTCAACGCTACCTTTACGTGCAACATTTTTAAATCCATCCGTCCTTATTGGTGGCGCATAGTAAAATAATAGAGAAAGAAAATGCGAAATATCACTACAAAAGAACTGAACTAAAGACTTACTATACCTGCCGGAGGTCGAACACTAATTATCGATAATGCTATTGTTGGACGGATACCTAACGCAATCGTTTTTGCAATGGTAGATAATGAATCATATGCGGACAGGGTGATGAGGAATCCGTTTGCCTTATGTATTTATCCATAAGAGTTATTTTCAATGTTTGTTAACGGTGTTCAGATTCCTTCGGATGGTTTGTAGTGTAATTTTTAGGGAAAAAAATATTTGGCACGTGCGTACCATACATTAATTTCGGGTATTGGAATAAAGTACGCTGATAGAGGTAATCAAATCACGTACGACATGTTCGAAGACGGTTGTTTCATGCTAGTCTTTTATCTAACCCCCTATAATTCTGGGAATGAATTCTAATTTGTCCACCTCTGTTTCTCATTCGCTGAAATTTGTATCGCAATTTATGGCGTTGCAATTCAAATCGAGTTATTGAATTGGTTCGCTGTCTAAAATAACCACCGTTAACTTCGACTTTCGTGGTTTCGACGAATTCGCGTATTTTTTACCTTTTTCTCCCTTTTCAGTAAATTTACGTTTTTTCAACATTTGTTTATTTCTTCGTCTAGAAATACGACGTAAAAATTCTAACTTTATAGGTGGTACAATGTTCATTGAAAAATAGATCTTTTTACTCATAGTCATGTTTCCAATAATATCACATATTTTCACTTTATATTTTCCCTATACGTAATTTTTCCATCTTTGTCCCCAATTTGTGGAGTTTTCTATGGCAAAATATGGCGCTGCAATTTAAATCGAGTCTGTGAATTTGTTTCCTCTCGCAAAAACGTTCGTTTTTCTTTATTGTTCGTATTTTCGTTGAAATCGCATATTTTCTGTCAAATGTTTTCTCTTTTAGCTTTTTTTACCATCACTATGTTATTCGTCTAATAATACGACGCAAATTCAATTCGCGACTGTAAATTTCCTCGCTCGAACGCACGAGCGAACTAAATCACGCACAAGATTGAAATTGCGACGCCATATTTTGCAATAGAAAACTAATCAATTTGGGGGCATAGATGGACAAATTACGTAAATGGAAAATATTAAGTGAAAAATGTGATTTTATTGGAAACACGAAAATTAGTAAAAGATCTAATTTTTAATTAACAAAGTATACCACGCATAAGGTTAGAATTTTCATGTCGTATTTTTAGACGAAGAATTAAACTAATAGTGAAAAAAGCTTGTAAAATTACAAAAAAGGAAAAACAATTGGGATAAAATACGCGAATTCAGCGAAAACACGAAAAATGAAGGTAAACGGTGATTTTTTAGAGAGCGAACCAATTCAAAGACGCGATTTGAATTGCAACGCCAAACGACCGTTTTTCTTCATTTCTCGTGTTTTCGCTGAAATCGCGTATTTCCTCTTAATTGTTTTCCTCTTTCGCTTTTAAACAAGGTTTTAATACCATCGAAGTTCTATTCGTCTAATAATACCACGCCAAAATTCCAACCTTCTATGTGTAATGGTTTGCTCTTAAAAAATAGATATTTTGTATTAACTTTTCGAGTTCCTAATAAATTCCACTTAATGTTTTCCATATCGTAAGTTTTTTTCACTCTTATTCCCCATTCGTTGAGTTTTTCATCGCAAAATATAGCGCTTCAATTGAAATCGCTTGTGTGAATTGAGTCGTTTCTTAAAAAACGACCGGTTTCATATATTTTTCGTGTTTTCTAAGAAATTGTGAATTTTTCTCAATATTTTTCCTTTTAAATTTTTTACCAGCTTGTTTTACCATTAGAGTAGTTGTTCCTCTAAAAATACGACGTACTAATTCCAACCTTCTGCATTTTAAGTTTATGACTTGAAAAATAGATCTTTTTTATTCATTTTTCCTGTTTCTAAGGAAATCACGTATTTTCACTTAACATTATCCTATTTTGTAGTATATTCACATTTGTTCCCCGTTTGTTGAGTTTTTAATCGCAAAACGGTTCGTTGCAATTCAAATCGCGTCTACGAAATTGTTTCCTTTCGATAAAACCATCGTTTTCCTTCATTTTTCGTGTTTCTAATGAAGGGTTGCCGACCACGTTGGTGGCGGGGTAACGTCCTCGTCTGCCATTCCAAGGATCGTGGGTTCAAATTCCGCCTGGGTGGGTTTTCCTTCCCCTAGGGCTTGGGTGTTTTAAATGTGACCATTGTTAATAGTCCGTTGTAAAGGACAAAATATCCTATTTACAGAGTAATACTGAATAATAAATTAATAAATAATTAAATCACTTTTTTCTGTTAATTTTTCCTTTCGAGTAGTTTGTGTTCCTAATTTCTCAATTTTTTGGGTATTTCATCGCAAAATATGGCCTTGCTACTCTAATCGCGTCTGTGACTTTGTTTTCTTTTGAAAAAACGACCGTTTATCTTCATTTTTCGTGTTTTCTATGAAATTGAAAGCATTTTTCTGTTTTTTTTTCCTTTTCAAAATTTGTGCCATCTTTTTTTAACATTCGTAAGTTAATTGTGTTAAAAATACGACGTAAAAAATCCAACCTTCTACGTGTTATGGTACGGTCTTGAAAAATAGAACTTTTTAAATTATTTTTCGTGTTTCTAATGAAATCACGTATTTTCTCTTAATATTCTCCAAACAAGAATTTTGCCGAATATTTTTCCCCATTCCTTGACTTTTTCATCGGAAAATATGGCTAACCAATTAAAATCGCGTCTGTAAATTGGTTTCCTCTCGAAAAAACGATCGTTTTCCTTCATTTTTCGTGTGTTCGATGAATAATGTTACGCAAACATTCCCGCTCTCTATGTGGTAAGAAGAGCGTGTGCATTGGTTACGGAAGTGACTTTGAATCAGTGGTTCAATTTAACGGTAAAAAAGTGCAACGTTTTCACAAAGTGAGTGGGAATTCCATAGAGACTATAAATGTGTACTTTTATAAGGGAGAAAAAGTTGTGTTAACATCACCCTGCTTGGAATATGCTAATTCCTTTCGGAGGAGACATTTGGTTGTGAAAAGCAATTTAACGAAAAACACCATCAACTTGAGTTGGGGGCTCTAATACAACTCTCGTAACTGATAAATCTATTTCCTTAGAGGCTTTTGGAGAGTCGTCAAAAAATAAAACCGTTTTCTCGCAAATAAATTAGCAAATAATATCACAAATTGTGATATACAGAGGCTTGAATCGGAGATGGTACTCATAGCGTACGATTCGGCTGATAACAAAACAAAGTTGTCAGCCTTTTTGTAAATTTAAGACTTTTTAACCTCTGGCACGAATCAAAGTTCTGTGAGTTAAAAGTTCTTGATGTAAGTTCAACCCCTGGCATTGGGTGCAAATTCTTGTAAGTTGACATACATCAGGATGAGTGCCATTATTAAATTTCAAGGTTTTATAGCCAGCGATGGAAAATGTATTGTCAAGGAATTGGCCATTATCGCTGTCCGGAACAAATGTTCCAATGCGTGGTAATTTAAATCACTGGCGAGAATTTTTTTACTAAAGAGTCAACCTGGTTGCGAAACATTTATCACCGCTTGACAGAATATTCTGGAGACGTGGATTATTTTGAATTGGAGTTAATGTTATCCAATTATATGAGGTATTATAAATATTTAGTTACCAAGGGTGTGCAAAAGTCATCTTTCTTAACTGGTCTTCTTCCCGTGGTGATTTGTGTTGCTAATCTCGAGCTGTACGGCTTTCCACGCTCAAGAAATTAACTACGCATGAGGGATGCTTGTAACCTGCACACCAGAATACCTCACAATTTGCAAGGAAAAACTATTTTAAGTTGGCTAAACGGTGTATTCAAAATAAAAATTGTAAATAAAAAAATTAATATTATTGTTATCAAAACTAGTAAAAATGTACTTATGCTTTCATTCATTGTAAAATCCGTATTATTGTTTTATTTCTAACCTTATATCCCATTAAATGAGAAATAAAAAAACACAATGTCCAATAATAAACCTTTATTTAATTTAATATACAATCTTTTCACCTTCAAATCTGAGTAAAAATTTGATCACTCTCAGGTGGGTGCCTCGGATATGGTCCATGGTAAAGTAATGCACTTGCGATTCTTTATGGTCCATGTAGCAAACTGGCTTCACTCCGACAATTTCCACGCACTCTCCTTTGCTAACAAAGGGCGATCGACCATCAAACTCAGTTCTTCCTCGATGCTCTGGAACATATCCTCCATCGACTCACGATTGTAGGCAGTGTGCTTCGTACACTTCCAGCCAAATTAAAGGAAGCTGCTTGTGGGAAGGGTGGCCATTCCTGAGCAACATACCGACAATGTTATAATTCATTAATATCATATAGTAAACATTTTAAAATAAAAGCATTTGGGGAACAAATCCCTCTGGCTAAACTGCTTTATATAATTCTGGCAATGAAACTATCAGGGACTCATCTTTTTTTAAAAACAAAAAATATATGAATGCAGGTTACTTAATTATTTGTATCCACTATTCATAAAATGGATAAAATATTGCTACATGGTGGACTAAAATTTAAGTATAAGTTTTGGTAAGATACAGAAGTAGAATGCTCTTGTATATTATTATTATAGCCCAAAAATACAGTATTAGCCAGAGTAGAGACTAAAAAAATATAATGAGATAATTACCTTAAGATAAACAGAAGCATTGGGAAGCCTCAGTGCGAGTTTATGAAAAGAACTTATAGTAAAGGTAAGAGTTTAGAGTAAAACTCAGTCAGGAAGTAATAAGAGAAAATTGTTACCTATATCATTCATTCAAAACTCCCATTTTCCACTCAACCTTTGAGAGATTTTTGATGTTCATTTTAAATTGTCAGTGAAACTGTATTTTTTAAACTTTAAAACAGAGAAAATCATCTTAACGGATAAAATATCTGAAAAATTAAATTATAATTTCAATGCTCCATTTTCCCCTGTTGTAAGATAGTCCTTCCTCAAGCCTTAAAAATCCTTACAATTGATTACAATGATCGTTGTGATGATAAACTGGTTTAACTACATGTTTATGGAAGGGGATGCAATGAAATATTAATTTTTGGCCTAATATATTCCCACATTTGAAATGGCTAAATTTAATGGATAAAACTGACCTTCTCTCAATTGGTTAAGCAGCAGAATTGCACCGCTTTTGGATGCAATTGTAGAAAACAGACAAACACTCGTTACATCAATGCTTAAACAGCCGGAATTCCGTAAGCTTCTCAATGCAGTTAGAAAAAAAACCAGGGGTAACTTGCATCCTCCAAAAATTATTAAAAATTTCATATAAAGAAAATAACTACAGAATCCAACCAAATCCTTTCTCCCAAATAAGAATATACTGTTTGAAAATATTGCACAGATATATCAGCCAAGAGTTAATTCATTTAACTAAAGATTTCTTACAAATATAAATTAAGGAAATACATCACAAGGATAAATTACAATTTCCTTTACTGTATATTAAGTCGTTTATAGTCTTTTCCGGCATGAATTGTGATTAATTATTAATGCCAAATACATTCATCAAAAGTCCAAAACTGTTTAAACACAATCTGCCGACTTTAAATTCAGTTTTCTTACACATTCTGAAGGTTAACCACGCTTCTCATAATTGACTGAACTGAACTCAACTGAATATCACCCACCAACCATTAAAAATGGAGCAAAAGGTGACTGTCTTACTTTGGTTATTAGGTAATAAAAACAATAGCATTATGATGACAGTAAATACATCGTAAGTCCCTTGGTATAACAAAAAAAATCAGTGCATTCTAACGTTAACATAAACAGCTAGAGAAAATAGCCGATTCGATTCGAATAAAAAATCAGGACGGGAAATAATTTAGGGACAGAGTAAAATGAAAGATCGATTTACTGAAGAGTATACAATAAATTCCTGTGAAGTAAACATCTTTTATGGGTTCTAATAGAGTACGTGTTATTACTTGTTGGGAGGGGGACGAGAGACAGTTGAGGAAATTCCTGTCGTAAGAGATAAGTGATTAAGGTTTGGCAGCGGTGGGATTTTCATGGAATTGGGAAGTATGGGCGTAGTAAAAACGCCGGTGCCACAATCACTTCCTTACAATAAGGAAGGAACCCCCCAGGTACCCATGAGTGGATTTTCTCTAAAGAAATATCACCGATGTGCACGATACATAACCCCGACCTGGAGAGTGTTAGCTTCCTTACATTAAAACACCCAACGGACTCCAATCACTATGCAGAAGTAGTAGTAGTATTTAGGGATGGGCCTGAGGTCATTAGCGCCATTGTGGATGGAGAAGAAAGGCTAAAATGTGTAGAGAAGCCAGGCGTCGGCATTAGCCTACTCATACCGAAAGGTGTAAAGGGGTTCGCAGCTTAAAGTCCCATCCGATGGACGGCAAACTCACTCAAAGTGGCCATCTTCGAGGCACTTCAAGTGGGGATTAAAATATCTCTAAAAAATATTCAACATCGCTGGGATTTGAACCCGGGTCCTCTAAGTGGGAAGCCATTACGGTAGTCACTGCACCATCTTCATCCCCAAAACACAATGTCAAGGCCGTCTTGCTTTATTTGTGGGGAGAGTGTACGTAGGTCTTTTCGCAGAATCATATTGGGCTGATGTTGTTAAGACAAAACCTATAAGGGAATATTGCCAAGGGTATGTGAGTGTGGAATATAAATTTACCAAGCATAAAGGAACATGGTTTAATGCACGCTACTTACAGTCACTCTCGACTTGTATTCTCGGGATGAATAATTATATCCTTGTATTCTCGGAATGTCCCGCTAATTCAAGACCTTCTAGTTTTCGGACTGCACTTACGGTTATATTTCTTCTTCCGAGCCATAAGAACTTCCTTAACTTGACACTTCTCCATGAATATAAATACGCCAAAATCAAACAGGCCACCAAAATGGGTGAAATTACACTTGTAACTACCATCCAAACACCGAATTAAGGGAATTTAATAGCCATATTTCCTGGCATGGCAAGAGGTCACGTTATTCTCCAAGTAAGCTTTCTGCTCTACGTAATTGGCGTCATAGATTTCTTCTTTCCGAATAAAACAAGCATTATTCAGTATATTTATCGCATAAAAACATGCAGAACAACAGGGACGATATAACTAGCGAATATTAACAGTCAGTAGAACATACGAAATAACACACAAAAGAAAAATCAGGATGAATACGTACGAAGTCAACATAATGGCTTACGCTGCTTGTCCCTGGGAATACATTTCAGGCTAGCAAAGGAAAATTACGTCTTTAAGGAAATCCTAGTGCGCCCTAGTTTTCCTTAAAATCTCTTCAGTAAAATGCCGACATTCAGCCGTTAAATTCTCAAGCAATGTTTCGACAGGGAAAAAATTAACTCCTGCTCTTTTCAACGTTGAATGTCCTTTTGGTCACTTCCAAGAATATCAGCTGTAAGTGTCTGGAGGTTCTACTTTTGGGTTTTTGAAGGAACGTCCGTCAAGCACGGCTTTTTTTAAGAAGTACGTTGTCCGTAAAATATTAAGTAACCGAGATGTATTCAAGAGAAAGGATTAATTTCACTTATCAGAAAAAGGGACCGTAGGAAATCCTCCGATAGAAGCAGAGGATGGGCCAAAATCCGACTTCATATTTCTCAGTTACGCGTCTCTGTGCAATCGCGCGCCTTCGCCGTGTCGTAATCAACGTCCCGAGTTAGCATGTGCAAGTGGAAATCTATTTCCCTTAGCGCCATCTGGTGGTAATAAACTGTACTGAGGTGTTTAATTGAAATACTAAACAAAAATAATTTTGAACAAAAACTATTAATTAGTAAGGAGAAAATTGTTTTAAAATTTAATGCCCAAAATTTTAATGGAAATATTTTATGTAGATGTAATTTAATTTATAAACTTTAACTTCGTGGTACATTTTCAAATTTTAAAAATGACGTCATCCAACGGTTTTCGCCACCTGCCATTCCTTCGGTTAACTAATCCCTTCAGATAGTCACGTGTCGTCGTGCTGGACGGAGGTGAGTGCATACTAGTCTAATATTTGCGTCTTTAGTGATTAATGTCGGTTTACCTATGCTATGTGTTGCAATTGTGAAAAAGGGTGAAACTCAGTTCAGTTCTAGTTAGTTATACTATTTTTGCGGCGATCGTGACGGATGTAAATTCCCTCGTAATTACGGAACACGATGTGTTGACTGATTTAGGCGTGCTATTGCTAGGAACCTATCTCTTCGATGTATCCTAGTGAAAATTGAAATTTCATCTTAATTTAAAATGAAAGAGGAAGTAGTGCCATTACATTGGGTTTGTCATTAATGCCGAGAAGACGGAGCGATTGTGGTGCGAGATGATACACGATACGTAGTTCTAAAGTTTCGCCACTAAGATTGCTGATTTAACCGTATTACGCCATGGAACCAAAATCTCAATCTACTTTCTGCTACAAATTCATTTATACTTAATATTTTTAGACATTTAGTATTCTGCAGTCATTACACAGCATTCACACTTATTACACCCGATATTTTTGTTAAATGTCGCCACTTTTTACAACGAAAATACTCGTCATATCTCATTGCATTTTGCTTCCATTCTCATTTAAAAGGTATTCTCAGATATCAATCAAACTTTAAGGAACTGGAGTCCAATGTGTGTGGACGTTTTACGCAAGAAAGCGGTGTTGGTTGAAATCTTTTGAGCCTACGCGCTCCTAGTTAAAATGTCAGGGCGTGCTAAGAGTCCTCCAGTGCATTTTGCCCCATTTTACTACGAGTCTTTCTCTTGGTCGGACCGGAGTGGAAAACTTTCTCTTTGGGTGAATTTGCTCAATTAGTGGCGAGGAATTCCGTGTTTCGAACTCACATTTCTGCACTTCAGATGACTTCTGTTGGACATACATTTAGCATTTTCATCAATAGAAGCTCAATGACTTGCAAATAATTTTATTATACGCCTAACAGGTTAAAGTTTCTTATTCAATAAAACCAACTTGGTTTATCGCTGAAAGTCGTAATTATAAGTGTTTCGGCATTCTTGTGAAAGCTCTCTTTATGATAAAAATGGAAACATATTCCCTCACATTTGGAAGTGTTTGAATTTTTAATATTTAACCTGTTTTGAAATTTCAGTTCAGTGATGCAATTAGTATGAGTGTGTGTGGACAATGATTTCATAAAAAGGGAAGAAAAGGCACACTGTGGTTGGAGAGAGAGGCGGGGAAATGTCTGGAAGTGTAGGAATGAACTAAGGATCCGTTGGGGATTAAAAGTCGGAGAATCCAGCAAATAGGAACTATCGTAAGTTGAGACTTTTCAATTCCTTAAATATCTTTTGTGAACATGTTTTCTCTGCATACATTGATCAGTCTTAAGGACGTCTACTTCCAATTGACCTCTGTCATGGATGGTCATATTTAGACGTCCCTCTCTACCTCGTTCCTTCGATACTTTCTCCTACTGCACATTTCTCCTAAAAATATTTATCCCTTAAAATGATTATTTGAAAAGATTGTCTTACAATTCCTTTTGCGATGGAGAATCATTGTTGCTGAAAATGTAATCAATAATCGTAATTACTTGCGACACCATGTGTAGGGGCAAGTGATATTCTGAAGACATAAATATAATTATCGAGAAATTATGAGTATTACGGACCAGTTCTTCTTTGGATAAACCTTTTCGCGTTTAATGATTTCTATTCATCATCCTACTCCTAACATTTACATTTTAAGTTCTCAGTGGCGTCGTGTTTCAGTTTATACCTGTGCCTATGTAGCGATGAATCCGGAAGAATAATATGATGGGGGATTTCGAAAATGTGTACTCTGACGTCAGGTTTTCAATACAGACGTTCTAATGTTCAGACAACTGTTTCTTGGACCTAGCATTAAAATTGTGTGTTGTCAATCGAACGTATTATTTGTGCATCATGTGTTACACTTTTCCCCAGATATTCCGGAATCTGGTACTGAGGCCGTTACGTTTTTTAGAATAACTGATAGTTTATGAATTCCGTTTGGGTTTCAGAATCTGATATAAGCGTCTAATTTTTTGAATATATTATACGAGCTGACCCGGTGAACTTCGTACCACCTAAGAATATGCGAACAGTTTAGTTAAACTATTTATCAATCAAGAACACTTGTGTTTGCAATAATCGTGCTTCAATTGTTCTAATAAAAAAGGAAATATTTCAATAAAACTACAAAATTTTAATAAATTGAAAAGAAAATTGAATTCGTTTAAACTCAAAAGATATATCGGTTGGGATGATTGGAATCCTCGGAATGAGAACTTTTTCATCCTAGAGTTTACCTTTGAGTTCACGTGAATTATATCGATCATTAATATTTTTAAACAAAATCGTGCCATTGCATAGTTTTGGTTGATTTAGGTTTAGTAGTATCATGACCACCCAGCCAACCTTCTGCTGTAAATTTTGCGGTGGTCAGCCAGGCACATCACAGGAGTTCAAAAATTCAGATGAACAGTTGGTGATATCGTCTTTGTCTGCTACACTGTCAATACATAAAAATGAATGCAGATTACCGAAGATTTGATACTGAATAACAAGGTTTAAGTAATCCGCATATTTGCCCATAGTCGCCCAAATTGTTCGCTTACTCGATCATTTGTGATTTTTGTAGTTTTCAATGATTTTCGGGAAAACATTTTCGATGAGCTTATCTTTCGATGAAACGTTATTGCGAAAATTTCAAGGAAATGATATCAATCCGCTCCATTCATCGACGGGAAGGGGCTATTACCTATAACTTGTAGAGATCTTCAGCAGATGGATGGTTCAGCAATTCAACCTTATGGTTTGTTGATAGATGTGGATTCTTCACATAGCGCCAGAGATTTGATGATTTGGGGCAAGCGTTTATTTCATTGGCAGCAGGATCTTGTATTGACTGGCAGTGTTTGGCGGAAATCGGAAGCCAATAAAAGCATTGCGCCTCAAAAGCATTTCAAGTCATTGCGCAGATGTTTCAATGCCCGGTTAAGTTGTTCCAATGCGCGTTCGTGCGCTATCTTGCATTCGTCCCATATGATGATTTTAGATACTGCTAACATTTGGCCATAGTGAATGCGACAAGCGGCCCTCACTGTGGCTAAGATATGTTGACGAAATTTTTGTCATTTGGTCACACGGTGAGGGAGAATTAAAAAAGTTCCTGAAACATCTGAACTCACAGCATCAAGCCATCCACTTCACTATGGAGGTGGAAAAGGATCATCAACTGCCCTTCTTGGACGTCATGGTGAAGAGAAATAAAGGGAATGGGAGGCTTGGACACAGAGTATACAGGAACCCCACTCATTACACCGACCGCTACCTTAATACTGCATCGCACCACCATCCCAGTCAGAAGACCTCACTGGTAGACATACTTGTCAACCGAGCATATAAAATATGTGACTCCAATTCTATTGCCAACGAGAAGAAACACCTAACATTTGCCTGGCAAAGGAATGGATACACCGCTCATATGATCCAAAAAGGGCTGAGAAAGAAGAAAAGAAGACACAAACCACCGCTCTTCCTGACAGGAAGGAAGACTCCAGACCACGACCGAAGGCTTACATCCATTTACATCCCCTTCATCGCAGGGACTTCGGAAAGAATCGTGAGTGATTTAAGGAAGCATCATGTGGTGACCAGATTCAACTTCGTCACCAAGATAGCTGACACCCTACCTGGACCATAAGATGAACTTTGGAGCAAGTCTGGATAGAACCCGGACATTATTCTGTTTGAAGACGCTTAAATAATAGCGAAAGAAGAAAATACTTCCCGATGATAATTAGAAAAGCCATTGAAATCGTTTATAGGCCAGAAAACTTTAACAGAGAGGATGTATATCCACTCCACAGTGTGTTGAGTTCCGGTCCAGTCCGGATCCGTTTAGTTCAGTTCATTTCTGTTTCGTTTTGTTTAGTTCCCTTCACCTCCGTTTTGTTCCATTCAGTTCAGTTCCTTCCGTTCATTTCTGTTCAGGTCAGTTCAATTCAGTTTAGTTCTATTAGTTCAGTTTCGTTCATTTCAGTAACTTTCCGCTCACTTCCGTTTTTTTAGTTAAGTTCAGTTCAGGTTTATTCCGTTTCGTTCCGTTTATTAATTTCCGTTGAGTTCTTTTTATATCAGTTTAGTTCATTTCACTTCATTCTACTTAAGTAGAGTTCAGTTAAGTTCATTTAAGTTTAGTTCAGTTCAGTTTAAATCAGTTCAATCTCTATCAGTTCCGTTTTTGGAGTTTCGTTGGTTCCATTCAACTCACTTCCGTTTTAATGAGATCCGATATGGGTTTGTCCGTTCATTTTAGTTCCTTCCAGTTACGTTCAGGTCAGTTCAGTTCCTTCCAGTGAACATCATAGCGTTTCATTTCAGTACAGTTCAGTGCAGTTCAGTTCAGTTCAGTTGAATTACTTTCAGTTAAGGCCTGTTCCATTCAGTTCATTTCAGTTTACTTTAGTTCTGTTATACCAGTGCACTTTGGTTCAGCTCAATTATGCTTTATTCAGTTTCGTTTGGGTCAGTTCAGTTCAGTTTATTTCATTTTAATCACGTTCAGAGCGGTTCAGTTTCTTTCCGTTTTTTCCTTTCCGTTCAGTTTAGGTAAGTTCTGTTCGGTGTTGTTATTTTAGTTTAGTTAAGTTTAGTTTAGTTTAGTTTAGTTTAGTTTAGTTCAGATCAGTTTTGTTCCATTCAGCTCTGTTCAGTTAATTTTCGGTTAAAATCAGTTACGTTCATTTTTGTTAAGTTATGCTCAGTTCCGATCAGTTCGTGTTCATGTTCATGTTCAGTTCAGAAGAGTTCAGTTCCGTTCAGGACAGCCGAGTTCCCTTCCGTTTTTTTCCGTTTCGTTCAATTTAATTTATTTCCGTTTCGTTCCATTCAGTTCAATGCAGATAGGTTCCGTTCTGTTCAGTTAAGTTCAGTTCAGTTTAGGTACGTTAGTCCAGTTCAGTTAAGTTTAATTTAGTTCCGTTCAAATCAGTTCAATTCCGATCAGTTCAGTTTTCAGTTCTCTCAGTTCCACTCATTTCAAATCCGTTCCGTTCAGTTCCGTTTAGTTTTTTCCCATTTAATTATGTGCTTTTAGTTCCATTCGGTGCAGTTCCGTTCACTTCAGCTCCGTTTAGTTTAGTTTAATTCTATTAATTTCAGTAAATATAAGTTAAGTTCCGTTCAGTTTTGTTAAATTTCGTATAGTTTTGTTCAGATTATATACTTTAAGTTGATTTCAGTTTAGTTCAAATCGTGATATTTAAGTTCAGTTAAGTACTGCTCTATTCAGTTCTGTTCCGTTCATTTCAGTTCAGTTAAACTTAGTTCCGTTCAGTCAAATTAGTTAAATGAAGTTCAGGTCATTTCACTCTAGTTAAATTCAGTTCTCTTTTTTTTCTTTTATTTAAGTTTAGTTCCATTCAGGTCACTTGATATGATTTCAGTTCAGCCCACATCCGTTCAGATGAGCTCACTACCTGTCAGTGTAGTAAGGTCCATTTCAGTTCCGTTCAGTATAGAACAGGGCATGGGAAAGGGCATGGCGGTGGATGTAAAGTGTATTTTTTGCCTTAGAAAATTGAGAAATGGAGCCCAGTGTAGTGGGTACCACTTTAATTGGTCTAAGAGTTAACTGGAGGATTGCTTGAGTGATAATTGGATAATTGGATAATTGGAGAATTGGATAATTAAACAATAATGCCCTGCCAAATGCTTGGAAGGAGGCATACGTTACACCAGTATTCAAAGGAGGAGATAAGGCACTAGTTGATTATAGACCGGTAAGCTTGACATCAGTTGTATGCAAACTATTAGAAAAGATGATGGCTGATTATCACTGGGACTTGCGGGAAAGTGAGAATTCATTGTATAGTCGCCAATACGGTTTTATAAAAGGTTACTCTTGCAAAACTCAGCTATTAGGGTTCTGCCAAGAAATGTTCGACTCTATGGATTCGGGAATAAAAATGGATGCTATAATAGTCGACCTGTCAAAAGCCTTTAATAAAGTTGACTACGACAACTTAATGCGTAAGATGGGCCAAATGCCACTACACACAGATGGAAGAGTAATCTCTTGGGCCAGAAATTTCATGGAAGGTCGAACACAAAGGGTCAAATTAGGAGAAGTGTATTCTGCAAAAACAAGGGCAACATCGGGAATCCCACAAGGAAGCGTACTTGGCCCGCTATTGTTATTAATATATAGAAATGATCTCCCAATACAAATTAATTCTCAATTAAGACTTTTTGCAGACGACTTTATTATCTACAGGAAAGTCGAAAATGACAGAGACCGTGACAAACTTCAAAGGGACATTAATAAAAAGGCAGATTGGGTGACAAAAATGGGATGGATATTAATGTTAGCAAATGCAAATCCATCACTTTTAGAAATGAGGTAAATGGAAACAATAGGGAATATAAATTCTCAGAAAATGTCATTCCTAGAAGTGATACTTGCAAATACTCAGCTGTATATTGGGCTGAGGACTTAGGTTGGGGGCTAAATGTGGAGTACGAGGGTCATCCGGAAAGTAGTACCCGTTCGTGCCGCATGAAGTGCTGACGACGCGAGTAGCCGCTGGACGAGGTCAGATAGCTTCAGTGGCTTGTCTGCCTTCTCTGAGCCAAGTTGCGTGACGCTAGCATTGCCTGTGTTGTTTCTGTGATTGTTTACAATGTTTAAAAAAATTGAGAACGCCGCCAGTTGTGAAGTGAGGGCAGTGATTAAATTCCTCAATGCAAGAAACGTTCGCCCATGTGATATTCATCGCCAATTAAAGGAGGTGTATGGAGACAATGTAATGGACGAGTCGTCTGTTCGGCGGTGGTGTCGCAACTTCAACATGGGGAGGGGGAACACACACGACGATGAGCGTTCGGGGAGACCGTCTGTCATTACAGACCAACTGGTGAGCTCAGTTGACGAATTCGTGAGGAACGATCGGCCATCCACCGTATAGCCCGGACTTGGCCCCTTCAGATTTTCATCTCTTTACAAAGCTTAAAGACTTTTTGGCAGGAAAAAGATTTGACAGCGATGAAGAACTTAAAGAAGGAGTGACCCTGTATCTCAATGAGCTGGCGGCGAAGGACTATGCAGCAGGAATACAGAAACTTGTCACATGTTATGACAAATGCCTTAATTTGCTTGGAGATTATGTTGAGAAGTAGTTTAAAGTATCCTCTTTCAAATAAAATTTTTTATGTTTGTTAATATTTACTTTTGTGTCTTTATTTCACGAACGGGTACTACTTTCCGGATGACCCTCGTACATCCATCGGAATACTTTCAAAACTCTTCATTGGGTAATGGGAAACCTTAAATGGAGCGCTAGAGAAACCAAGGAGAAGGCTTATCAGACCCTAGTAAGACCCATTTTAGAGTACGCGTCTTTTGTATGGGACCCTCATGAAGAAGGTCATATTTAAAAACTGGAAAGGTTGCAAAGAAAGGCTGCCCGATATGTACTGGGGAAGCATAGGAGGATGGAGAGTGTGTCTGACATGCTAGAAACGCTGGGCTGGGAACCTCTAGAATCTAGAAGAAAAGTAAGCAGACTTTGTGGAATGTTCCGAATTCTGAAGGGGGAGAAATCTTGGGCAGATATTAGCAAATAGGCGGGGAACCCAAATTTTATAGGCAGAAATGATCACTAATATTAGATAAATTTGATTGATGTGTGGTGTATGGTATTATATGTAATAGCTCAATTTTTTTAATTTATCTTTTTTTTCTTGCTGATTAATGGTTTTCAATGGGATGGGGACTCACTTGTTTTGTTAAAAAGATTTGTGTTTTGAAGTCTGGTTTTAATGTATTATGTTTTGCAATTATTTTGGACTTGTGAGCCACCTGACAATGCCTATTAGCACATGTGTATTTTTAATAATAATAATAAAAGTTCCGTTCAGCTCGGTTACATTCCGTTCAATTCAGTTTTTTGCAGCCCTTTCTGGTTTATTTAATTTCCGTTCAGTTCATGTTAGTTAATTTCATTCCCGTTTTGATCAGTTTACTTGTTCAGTTCAACTCCATTCAAATTAGCCCAATTCCGAACAGTTTCGTTTTTTGAGTTCCGTCAGTTTCATGAAGCCGATATATCCGTTTTGATTAGTTGTGTTCTGTTTTGGTCCGTCCCGATTTGTTCTGTTTAATTCCGTTTTGTCCAGTTCCGTTCAGTTCAGTTCAGTTTAGATCAGGTTCGTTCAGTTCAGTGTAGTTGAGTTCTTTTAATCCAGCTTAGTTCAGTTTCGTTTTAGTCCAGTACTTTTCAGTGTAGGGCCGTTCAGTCCCGTTCAGGAAAGGTCAGTTCCTTTCCGTTGTGTTCCGTTTCTTTAATTTTATTTCAATTTCGTTCCGTCTAGTTCCGTTGAATTTAGTTTATATCAGTTTTGTTCCTTTACCCTCCGTTCATTTCAGTTTGGTTAAGTAAAGTTTAGTTCAGTTCAGTTCTTTCAGTTCAGCTAAGGTATCTTTAGTTCCGTTCAGTTCATTTCAGTTAATTTCACTTTAGTTCAGTGCTTTTCATTTATTTCATTTTACTTTTGGTTAGTTCAGGCCAATTGATATAGCTTAAGTTCAGTTCCGTTTAGTTAAGTTCAGTTAATTTCAAAATATTTCCCTTTTATCATGTAAAGTATTGTTCAGTTTACTTTAGTTCCGTTTAGTTCATTCCAGTTATTTTTGCTTAGTTTCAGTTCTTTTCATTTCATTTTACCTCAGGTTAGTTCATGTCAACTGACTAATGTTCACTTCAGTTCCGTTTTGTTTAGTTCAGTTAAGTTTAGTTCCTCTGAGTTCTGTTTAGTTCATTTTAGTTCAGTCAAGTTCAGTACAGTTCGGTTTTAAACACTTTCGTTCGGTTTTGTTGACCTTAGTGGCATTCAGTGGAAATAAATAGATTCGGGTTCAGTTCAGTTATTTTCACTGTAATTAAGTTAGTTAATTTCATTTAATTTAATTTTAGTATAGTTCAGTTTACGTCATTTGTTTCAAATTCATTTCAGCTCAGTTAAGTTCATTTGATAAAGGTTCACTTCAGTTCAGTTCCTTTCCGTGTATTTTAGTTCATTTTTGTTAAGTACACCACAGTAGTTCATTTTAGCTCAGTTCGGTTCATTTTAGATCCGTTCAGTTAAGTTCAGTTCTTTTTAGTTAAGTTTAGTAAACTTCAGCTAATTTCAGTTTAGTAACGTCTATTTCAGTATAGTTAAACCCATTTCCGTTCCGTTCAGTTTATTTAAATTTAGTTCGGTCTTTCCCGTTCTGTTCAGTATAGTTCAATTCAGCGTAGTTCGGTTCTTTTCAAATTAGTTCATTTCGGATGAGTTTTGTTTTTTCAAATTGGTTAGTTTCATTCAATTTACCTCCGTTCCTTTCATTTCCGCTCAGTTCTGTCCCGTTAACTTCAGTTTCGTTCTATTCCGTTCAGGTAAGTTCCGTTTAGTTCAGTTCCGTTTAGTTCAGTTCCATTTAGTTAGGTTCAGTTGAATTAATTTCAGTTAATAGAATTTATGTTCAGTTAAGTTGAGTTTAGATAAGTTAAGTTCAGTTCATTTCATTTCCTTTTATTTACCTTAAGTTCCATTCAGGTCTTTTGCTTTAAGTTTAGTTAAGCTCCGTTCCATTCAGGTAAGCTCAGTTCCGTTTAGTGTAGTTCAGGTTTTTTAAGTTCAGTTCAGGACATTACAGCTCAGTTCATTTTATATAGGTTCATGTCAGCTCCGTTCAGTCCCGTTCAGTTCAGCTCAGTTCAGTTAAGATATGTTCCATTCAGCTGAGTTCAATCCCTATTAAATTCGTTTTTGAGCTAAATCAGTTCCATTCGGCTCACTTCCGTTTTAAATAGTTCCAATCAGTTTTGTTCCGTTCAGTTCAATTCCTTCCAGTTGCGTTCAGTTCATTTCAATATTTTTCGATCCCTTTCAACTCAGTTCAGTTCAGTCTAGTTTGGTTCCGCTCAAATCAGTTCCATTCCGGTCAGTTCAGTTTTATAGGCCCGTCAGTTCCATTCAGTTCACTTCCGTTCCTTTAAGATCTGTTCAGTTCTGTTACGTTTAGTTCATTTGCTTTCAGTTCCGTCCGGTTCATCCAAGTTACGATCCCTTCAGCTTGTTTCAGGGCATTTCAATACACTTCAGATCAGTTCATTGTCGTTTAGTTCATTTCATTTTATTCTGAGGCATTTCAGTTCAGTTTAGTTCAGTCGAGTGCAGTTCATTTCAGTGCAGTTCAGTTTAGTTTACTTCAGTTCTGGTCCGTTCAGTGTTTTGTAGTTCCGTCACATATCGGTTTTGTTTAGTACAGGTCCGCTCAGTTTCGTTAAGTTTCGTTCCGTTTCGTTCGTTCAGTTAACCTCATTCCGTTCAGTTCTGTTCCATTTACATGAATTCAGTTTAGTTCTGTTAGCTCAGTTCAATACTTTTCAGTTACGTTACTTTCAGTTCCACTCACTTCCGTTTCATTGAGCTCAGTTTCGTTCAGTTACATTCCTTTTGGTTCAGTTCATTTATTTTCCCTTCAGTTTGCTTTAGTTTATTTCATTTCATTTTTCTGCAGTACAGATAAGAATAGTTAGTTTAAGTTTAGTTCAGTTTAATTCTGTTCTATTCAGTGTAGTTCAGTTCAGTTTTTTCCTATCAGTTCTGTACAGTTGATATCAGTTCAGCACAAATCAATTCAGTTCAGTTCAGTTTTGATTAGTTTCTTTAAGTTCAGTTCAGTTTTGATCAGTTTCTTTAAGTTCAGTTCAGATCCCTTCAGTTCATATCGGTTAAGTTCAGTTCATTTCAGTTCATTTCACTTTAATTAAGTTTATTTCATTTCATTTTATTTGGTTTAGTTCCATTGAAGTCAATGGGTTTAAGTTCAGTTCTGTACAGTTCAATTCAGATAAGTTCAGTCGTTTCAGTGCGGTTAAGTTATTTAAGTTTAGTCCAGTAAAGTACAGATCAGTTCATTTTAGTTCCGTTTAGTTCTTTTCAGTTTAGTTCAGTACCATTCAGCTCAGTTCCATTCCATATAATTCATTTTTGTGCAACCCAGGTTTTCTCAAATCATTTCTGTTATGTTTATATAAGTTCATTTTAGTTCAGTTCAGTTTTTTTAAGTTCAGTTCAATCCCGTGTTACTCAGTTTTGTTAAGTTTAGTTCAGTTCCATTCAATTCAGTTCAATTCCTCTCAGGCTCATTTTTTGAGTTCCATCAGATCTATTCCGCTGAATTCCGGTTAAATGAGTTCCGTTCAGTTTGGATCCGTTCAGTTCAGTTCCTTTCTGTTCCCTTCAGTAATGTTCCTTCCAATTCACATCATGGAATTTCAGTTCAGTGCATTTCAATTCACTTCAGTTCAATTCAGTGTAGTTAAGTTTAGGTCCCTTCATTTCAGTTAAGTTTCATTAAAATAAATGCTTTTAGGTTCAGTTCTATTCAGCTTTAGTTGGATCTATTTGTTTCAGTTCAGTTCCATTTGGTTCATTTCAGTCCCATTCAAAACCGTCTTTTCCGTTCCGTACGCCTTAGTTATGGTCCATCGGGTTCATTCGGTTTCGTGCACTTCTATTTAGTTCAGATCAGTTCCCATCCGTTCATTTCAGTTCAGTTCAGTTATAGTATGCTCATTTTTGTTACGTTCCCCTCAGTTCAATTCATTTCAGTTCATTTCACTTAAGTTCAGTTCATTTTATTTTAAATTATTTCATTTTACAATAATTGAGTTCAAGTTTAGTTCAATTCAGTACAGTACAGTATAAAACACTTCAGTTTAGCTCAGGCTAGTTCAGTTTAATCCAAATTAGTTCAGCCTAATTCATTCTGTTAAGTTCAGTTCAGTTTCGATCAGGTCAATTTAGTTCACCCCAGTTCCGTTCAGTTCAGTGCAATTTAGTACAGTTCATATTAGTTATGTTTCGCTCGATTCCCTGCAGTTTCGATTCGCTCAGTTCACTTTAAATCAGTTTAGGTCAGGTTAGTTCGGTTCAGTTCGGTTCAGGTCTGTCTATGTAATGACAGTTCAGTATATTAAGGCTCAATTCAGTTCAGTTCATGTCAGTTCATTCCAGTTCTTTTCAGGTCAGTACAGTTCAGTCTGTTAGGTTAAGTGCAGTTCAGTTCCGTTCCATTCCATTCTCATTTGTTAAGAATTGTTCAGTTCAGTTCAGTTTAATTCCGTTAGGCTCCGTTAAATTTAATTCAGTTCATTTCCGTTAAGTTTCTGTTCAGGTCAGTTCCGTATTGTTTGGTTCATTTCCGTTCCGTTAAATTTGGTACCGAACTATTCCTTTTAGGTCAGTTCCATTTAATTCAGTTCCGTTCAGTTTTGTTCACGTATTTTCATTTCTGTTGAGTTATTTTCAATTCAAAATATTTAAATTCAGTTAATTTTAGTTTAGCCTAGTACTATTCAGTTCAGGTCCGTGCCATTCAGATTTTTTCAGTCCAGTTCAGTTCAGTGCAATTGTTTTAAGTTGAATTCAGTTAAGTTTTTTTCAGTTCATTTCAACTTAATTCAATTCCGTTCATTCCGTTGGTCCCGTTCGGTCAGTTCCTTTTATATGATGTCCCTTTTCGTTTAGGTATCTACTGATATCTACCGTTTAGTTCAGTTTTGTTAATTTTTGCTCAGTTCAGTTTTAATCCGTTCTATGTAGTTCAGTTAAAATCCGTGCAGTTCAGTTTCCGTTAGTTTATAACATTTCATTTCCTGTCAGTTCAGTTTAGTTCACTACAGTTCCGTTCATTTGAACTAAGTTCAGTGTCGCTCAGTTGTGTTCCCTTGCGCTCAGTATACTACCTTGAACAAAAAGTTCCCGGAATAACCACCGTGTGGCGCTCCCATCGTTCCGATTTGAGTTCTGTTTTTTTTGTTAAATTGGTACATCTGTTGTTGATATTCCCTTTAAATCTTAGTGTCATAACTTGACATTTGCAAAAGTTTTATAGTTTACTTTATCAATTTTTTCACCGACTTTCGATGTCGATGGTCTGCCACTGCGTTCATCATCTTCGATTGACTCACGACCACTTCTGAACCGCTCGTGCCACTGCCGTTTTTTTTAGAGAATCGTTGCCGAAACACTTTTCCAACATTTCCAACGTCCGTGCGCCACTAAATCCGTTTTTTACGCAAAATTTAATACAAGTTCGTTGTTGCAAATTTAAATCCATTTCTGCAATTGTAAAAAATCGCCAACACACACAGAGATGTACTCTTGGCTACGTAACTTTTGCAAATGTCAAGTTATGACACTAAGATTTAAAGGGAATATCAACAACAGATGTACCAATATAAAAAAAAAACAGAACTCAAATCTGAACGATGGGAGCGCCACACGGTGGTTATTCCGGGAACTTTTTGATCAAGGTAGTATTTCAATTATATTCAGTGTAGATGGCTTATGTTCTGTTCAGTTGAAATTAGTTCAGTTTCGTTCAGTTGACTTCATTTCAGTTTAGTTTAGTCCCCTTCAACTCAGTTTAGTGTTCGTCCGTTGGAATTAGCTCAATTCCAATGAGTCCGTTGTTTATATTCCATCAGTTCCATTCAGTTCTTTTCCGTTCCCTTAAGTTCCGTTTAGTTCTTTTTCGTTTTATTCAGTTACTTTCAGGTCCGTCTAATCCATCCAAGCTCTATCAGTTCAGTTCAACCAGGTCAGTTTATTTCCATTTAATGCAGTGTAATTTAGTTCAGTTCTTTTTATTTCCGTTCCGTTATGTTCCGTTACAATCAGTTCAGGTTAGCTCATTTCAGTTTGGTGCACCTCAGCACCTCAGTTCCGTTCCGTTCAGTTCGTTACAGATTATTTCATTACTATTTAGTTCCGTTAAGTTCAGTTCAGTTCATTTTAGTTTAGTTCATTTGAGTTAATTTTAAGGCATTTCAGTTCAGTTTAGTTCATTCCAGTTCAGTTCATTTCTGTTGAGTTCATTTAAGTTCACCTAATGGCCTTTTAGTTCACTTAAGCTCAAATCAGTTCATATCAGTTCAATTATATTCAGTTCAGTTCTCACCCTTTCCGTTCGGTTTCGTTATTTTATTTCTGTTTAGTTCAGTTAAGCTCAGTTCAATTAGTTCAGCTAGATTCATTTCAGGTCATTTAAGTTCAATTCCGCTCAGTTTAGTTCAGTCATTTCTGTTTAGGTTAGTTCAGTCCCGTTCAGCACTGTTCATGTACGTTCCGTTTTTCTCAGTTTAGTTCCGTTTCTTTCCACCTCGTTCAGTTCAGATTAGTGTCGTTCGGTTCTGTTTAGTTGAGTTGAGTTCCGTTAAATTAAGTTGAGTAATGTTAATTCATTTCGGATCAATTCAGGTAAGTTCAATTCAGGTCAGTTCAGTTCAGTTTAGCCCAGTTAAGTTCTGTTAAATTGAGTTCAGTGGAGTTTTTTCCGAGCAGTTCCAATTTGATTAGTTCAGGTCAGTTCAATTCCGTTCTCTTTTTTCATTTCAGTTCCGTTCAGTTCAGTTCATTTCCGTTCTGTATTGTTCATTATAGTTCCGTTTTTTCCGCTTAGCTTCAGTTCAGATTTTTTTTAGTTCCGTTCAGTTTAGTTGAGTTAAGTTTAGTTAAGTTGAGTGAAGTTAATTCATTTCATATCATTTCACGTAAGCTCAAGCCAGATCAGGTCAGTTTTGCCCAGTTGAGTTCAGTTAAGTTTAGTTCAGTTGAGTTTTTTTCCTAGCAGTTCCATTTTGAACAGTTCAGGTGAGTTAAATTCCGTTCACTTTTGTCATCTCAATTCATTTCAGTTCAGTTCATTTCCGTTCCGTTCTGTTAAGTTTCCTTCCTTTCCGTTTAGTTTCATTCAGTTTGGTTCATTCCGGTCAGTTCCGTTCAATTCAGTTTAGTTCTATTACTTCAGTTCCGTTCATACAGGAACGTTCCGCTAAATTCAACTTAACTTCGTTCCTTTTAGTTCAGTTACGTTCAGCTACCTTCCGTTTCGTTCAGTTGATTCATTTCTGTTCAGTTCTGTTAAATCAGTTCAGTTTATTTTATTTCATTTTACTTCAGTACAGTTTATTGCAGTTCAGTTTAAATCAGTTCCATTCCTATCAGTTCCGTTTTTTGAGTCTCGTCTGTTGCATTAAGCTTACTTCCGTTTTAATAACTTACAATGAAGTTTTTTCCGTTCAATTCATTTCTCTCCAGTGCCGTTCATTTCAGTTCCTTCCAGTTCACATCATGGCATTTCATTTCAGTACAGTTAAGCGCAGTTCAATTTAGTTCAGTTGAATAAATTTCAATTCAGACCCGTTCCGTTTAGTTCAGGAAAGTTTTCTTCAATTTCTTTATATCAATGCAGTTTGGTTCAGTTCAATTCAGCTTCATTTAGTTCCATTTGGTTCAGTTCAGTTCAGTTTAGTTCATATAGTCCCGTTCAGCACAATTCATTTTCCGTCCGTTTTTTCAGTTCCGTTCGGGTTAGGAATGTTCTGTTCGGTTTAGGTTATTTCAGTTTCGTTTAGTTTAGTTCACATCAGTTCTGTTACATTCAGTTCAGTTCGGGTTAAGCTCGGTAAAATTAATTTACGTTCATTTTTGTCACGTTCGCTTCAGTCCCGATCAGTTCATTTCCGTTCAGTTCTAGTTGGTTTCGTTCAGTTCAGTTCAGTTTACTTCAGTTCAATTCATTTCAGTTAATTTTATTGACTTCCTTTTACTTCAATTGAATTCAAGGAGGTTGATTTAAGTTCTGTTCAGTTAAGTTTAGTTCAATAAGGAATCCAGATTTGTTCAGCATAGCTGAGTTACGTTCGGTTCGGTTCAGTTCAGTTAAGTATAGGTCAGTACAATTCCGTTCAGTTAAGTTCGGTTCCATTACGTTCTCTTCCGGTCCGTTCCGTTCCATTTAGATTTATTCTGATAAGATCCGTTCCATTCAGTTACGTTTAGGTACGTTTAGTTCAATTCAGTTCAGTTTAACTTATTTCCGTTCAAATCACTTTAATTCAGTTTAGTTTACTTCGGTTCATTTCAGCTAAGTTTATTTAAGCTCCTTTTATGGGATTCCAATTCAGTTTTTTCAGTCAAATGAAGTTAATTTCAGTTCAGTTTATTTAAGTTTTTCAAAGCATTTCAGTTCAGTTTGGTTTGGTAACCTTCAGTAGAAATCAGTTGATTTATGTTCAGTTCATTTCACTTAAGTTAAGTTCAGTTCATTATATTTCATTTAAGTTTAGGTTATTTCAGCTCTGGTAGGTTAAGGTAAGTTAAATACAGTTCCGTACAGTTCCATATTGCTCAGTTCATTTCCACTAATTTCAGTTTAGTTCCACCCAATTCTGTTCGGATTAGTTTCACTTGGTTTAGGTTAGTTAATTTCATTGCAGTTCAGTTAAGTCGCGCTTTGTTCAGTTTAGTTAAGCTCCGTTCAAATCAGTTGAAATCCGATCAGTTTCGTTTTTTCACGTGTGTCAGTTCTGTTCAGTTCACTTCCGTTCCAAACAGTTTCGCTCAGATAACGACTCAATTCTGTTCAGTTCATGTCACTTCATTTCAGTTCTTTTCAGTTCAGTACACTTTAGTCTGTTTGGTTAAGTTTAGTACAGTTCCGTTCCATTCCGTTCTTATTTGTACAATAAAGTACAGTTCAGTTCAGTTTAGTTCCGTTCTGTCCCTTTCAGTTCAATTGAGTTCATTTCCGTTTAGTTTCTGTTTAGGTCAGTTTCCTTTTGATTGGTTCACTTCCGTTCCGTTCCGTTAAGTTAACTTCCCATCTGTTTCGTTCAGGTCAGTTCCATTAAATTCAGTTCTCTTCAGCTTTATTCACGTATTTTCATTTCTGTGAAGTTATTTTCAATTCAAAATATTTCAATTCAGTTAATTTTAATTTAGTCTAGTACTATTCAGTTCACGTCCGACCCGTTCAGTTCACTTCAGTCCAGTTCATTTCGTCAATTAAGTAAAGTTCAATTCAGTTTTTTTCAGTGGTGGTCATTTTAATTAAATTCTGTTCAGTCCGTTGGATCCGTTCCGTCAGTTCCTATTAAACTCAGGTCTGTTCCGTATAGTTCTTTTCTGATCTCTACCGTTCAGTTCAGTTTCGTTAAGTGTTTTTTAGTTCAGTTCAAATCAGTTCAATTCAATTTTGTAAAAATCCGTTCAGTTCGGTTTACGTTAGTTTATAACATTTCAGTTGATTTCATGTCAGTTCAGCACAGTTCACAACAGTTCCGTTCATTTTAACTAAGTTCAGTTTCATCCAGTTATGTCCCCTGGAGCTCAGTATATTTCAGTTCTGTTCAGTTTAGTTGGATTATGTTTTATTCAGTTCAGTTGAATTTAGTTCATGTGCCTTTACTTCCGTTCAATTCAGTTCTGTTCAGGTCAATTTAGTTCAGTTTAGTTCCGTTCCATTCAGTTTTAATCAGTTCCGTTCAGCTCCGTTTATTTCAGTTAAGTTCAGTTTTTCCGTTGATTTAGTTTCGTCCATTTTAGGTAATCTTCGCATATTTCCGTTCAGTTCCGTTTAGTATCGTTCAGTTCAGTTCATCTATTCATATTTCCGTTCTGTTTTGTTCAGCAATACTCAGGTTACTTCAGTTCTGTCCGGTTCATTACAGTTAATTTCATTTAATATCATTTCATTTTTCTTCAGGTTAGTTTAGGTAAATTGATTTAGTTTCAGTTCAGTTCCGTTTAGTTTAATTAACTTTAGTTCATTTCAGATTGGTTCAGGTCTTTTTAGTTCAGTTTAGTTTAATACAGAGCAGTTGAGTTCGGTTCAAACCATTTTCGTTAGGTCCAGTTAACTTCAGTTCCATTCAGTTCAAATCAGTTTCGTTCAGTTCAGTTCATTTCTTTTAAGTTAAGTAAAGTCAATTTCATTTCATTTTATTTTGTTTCAGTATAGCTCAGTTCGGTTGAGTTTTGTTCAATTCAGTTAAGTTCAGTTAATTTCCGTGTAGTTCAGTTCATTTCTGTTAAGAGGAGCAGAGTAGTTCATTTCAGCTCAGTTCGGTTGATTTCGGATCCGATCAGTTAGGTTCCGTTTCGTTCAGTTCCGTTTATTTCAATTTGGTTCAGTTATGATCAGTTCAGTTTAGATCAGTCAAGTTCAGTTTTGTTCAGGACATTCAATTTAAGTTGAACTTAGTTCAGTTCAAATCCTTTCATTTTAGTACTGTAAAGTTTATTTTAATTCTGCTAAGTTCTATTTTTTGCTAAGTTTATCTGTTCAGTTCTGAGCAGTTAAGTATCGTTTAATATAGTTAAGTGAATTTCAGGTCATATCCAAACAATTCAGTTCAAAGAATTTTGTTTAGTTCAGTTTAATTTTTAATAGTTCCGGTTTTTCAGTTCCATAAGTTCAGTTCAAAAATCAGTACCGTTCCGTTCTCCAACGTCCAGTTCTGTTCTGTTTAGTTCAGTTTTGTTAAATTCCATTCAGTGAAATTTTTTTTCAGTACAGTTAAGGTTAGTTTATGTCATCTCAGTCCCATTCAGTTTAAGTCAGTTCCGTTCAGTTCCATTTATTTAAGTTCAGATCGGTTTACTTTAGCAGATTTCAGTTTCCATTCGTACACTTCAATTCAGTTCTGTTCACTGCCGTGTAGCTCAATTTACTTCAGTAGAGTTTAGGTAAGCTAAAGTCATTTCAGTTCAGTTAATTATAGGTCAGTTCTGTTCAGTTCCGTTTATTTAAGTTAATATTGGTGTACTACGGTAGAGTTCAGATCCTATCCGTGCAGCTTACATCAGTGCCGTTCAGTTTTGTTGAGTTCAGCTCTGTTTCGTGTCGTTCAGGTCAGTTCCATTCAGTTCTTTTCACTCTTTTTCGAGTCTGTTCTGTTCCTTTCAGTTCAGTATTCTTCAGTTTATATCAGTTCAGTTTGGTTCAATTCAGTTGATTTCAGGTCATTTCATTTTGTATCAGTTGAATTCTTTGATTTCATTTTACTTCAGTTCAGTTCAAGTCAGTTTATTTAAGTTCATTTTAGTTTAGTTTCGTTTTGTTCAATACAGTTCAGTTTCGTTTAGTTCCTTTTCCTTCAGCCTATTGCATTTCCACTCGGTTCACTTCAGTTCGAAACAGTTTCATTCGCTTCGGTTCTGTTCTTTTCCGTTCATTTCAAATCAGTTTACTATAGTTCAAATCAGTTTATTTCACATTCCTTAAGTTTAGTAACTTTCATTTCATTTCGTTTCAGTTTCTTTTGGTTCCGGTCAGTATATTAGTTCAGTTCAATAGGGTTAAATTGAGTTTAGTTCCATTTAGTTTAGTTATTAAGTCCATTTAAGTTTTTTTCAGTGCATTTCAGTTTAGTTTAGCATAGTTTAGTTCAGTTTCGTTTAGTTCGGTTCATTTTAGTTTTTTCACTTCCCTTCAGCTCAGTTAAATTCAGTTCTGTTTCATTCAGTTTAGTTCAACCCAGTTCCGTGGAGATAAGTTTAGTTCAATTCAGTGCGGTCCAGTTCTTCCCGTTCAGTGAAGTACAGTTCCATTCAAACACGTACAATTCCGATCAGTTCCGTTTTCTCAGTTCTTTCAGTTCCATTCAGTTCAATTCCGTTCCGTTCAGTTTGGTTCCGATAAGTTCATTTCCTTTCAGTTCTGTTCAGTTCACTTCCCCTTAGTTCAGTTCACTACAGTTTGTTTCAGTTCATTTCAGTTCAAGTTAAGTTCATTTCAGTTCACTTAAAAATATTTCAGTGACTTTGAGCTCAATGCAGCGTAGTTCCGTCCAGTTGGGTTCCTTTCAGTTCCGCTAAGTTCCGTTCAGTTCAGTTAAGTTTATTATATTTCCGCACAGTAAAGTGCAGTTTAGTTCGCTTACGTTAAGCTTAGTTCAGTTCTGTTCGGTTCAGTTCAGTTTAGGTAAATTCAGTTCCGTTCAGTATAGTTAAGATACCTTCCGTAGTCATCCGTTTTGTTCAATTCATTTCATATCCGCTTTGTTCCGTTTAGCTCCATTCAGTTTAATTCAGTTCAGTTCCGTTTACTTAATTTAAGTTATGTTAAATTTAGTTAAAGTATATTAGGTTCATTTCAGTTCAGTTTCGTTTGGTTCCGTCCAAATCAGTTAAATTCCGATCATTTCAGTTTTTTCTTTTCACTTCAGATGAGTTTAGTTCAGTTCAAATCTGATCAGTTCAAATCAGTTCAGTTCCATTCTGTTAAGCTCAGTTTGCGTTAGTTTGTCGTTTCAGAACATTGCAGGTCAGTTTAGTTCAGGTTAGTTCAGTACAGTTTCGTTAGGTTTAAATCAGTTCAGTTTCGTTCAGATTAGTTCCACTTAGCTCCGTTCAGTTCTGTTCATTTCCGTTCAGTTCAATTCATTTCAGTACCATTCAGTTCAGTTTAGTTCAGTTCAGTTCTGATCAATTTTCTTCAGTTTACTTAAGTTCCGCTCAATTAATTGAAGTTGACTAAAGATCTGTTCAGTTCATTTCAATTAACTTAAGTTCCTTTTATTCCATATCCTTTTATTTAAATTAAGTTTCATTGAGGTTAGTTGATTTAAGCACATTTATGTTCAGATCAGTTCAGTTCCTTTCATTGTGGTTAAGTTATTTTAGTTTAATTTTGTGTTGTACATATTAGTTCTTTTCTGTTAGGTTCATTTCAGTTCCGTTTAGTTCATTTTAGTTAGATTCAGTTCCATTTAGCTCAGTTCATTTCTGTTCAATTCAGTTTTGTTCGACCCATTTTCCTTCAGTTAATTTTCGTTCTATTCATATTATTTTATTTCAAGTCAGTTTAGTTTAGTTCAGTGCAGTCCCGTACTGATCAGTTTAGTTCAGTTTTGTTCAATTAGGTCAGTTCCTACCAGTTTTGAGTTTTGCGTTCCAGCCGTTCCATTCAGCTCACTTTCGTTTTAAATATTTTCATTCAGTTTAATTCCCTCAAGATATGTTCAGTTCAGTCCAGTTATTTTCAATCGCGTTTTACTCAGTTCAATTCAGTTTAGTTTAGTTCCGTTCAAATGAGTTCAATTCCTATCAGTTTCGTTTTAAAGGTCCGTCTGTTCCATTCTTTTCCGTTCCTTTCAATTCCGTTCAGTTCTGTTCCGTATAGTTTAGTTTCTTTCAGTTCCATCTGGTTCACCCCAGTTCCGACCCAGTTCCGTTCAGTTCAGGTTAAATCTGGTTATTTCCTTGTAATTCAGTGCAAAATTTAGTTGAGGTGTATTACTTCTATCCCGATAAGTTCCGTCCCTAAAAGTTCAGGATTTTTAAGATAACTACGGTCCAATTTTGGTCATATCAGTTTCAATAAGTTAAGTTCAGTTCCATTCCATTTAGTTCCTTCAGGTCATTTCATTTCAGTTACGTTTCATTTTTGTTACTTACGGCTCAGTCCCGTTCAGTATTGTGCTGTTCATTTCAGTTCACAACAGTCCACTTCAGTTCAATTCATTTCAGTTCATTTACGTTGGTTGTTCATTTTATTTCATTTCATGTTACTTCAACTGAATTCAAGTAAGTTGATTTAAGTTTAGTTCAGTTCAGTTACGTATTTAATTTAAGTTCAGTTCAGTACTGTAGAGTAAAGTATGGCACAGTTTAGTTCAGTTCAGGTTAGTTTATAATATTTTAAATTAGTTCAGTTTTGGTAAGCTCAGTTAAGTTGCGTTCAGTTCAACTCAGTTAAGTTGAAATGAATTCGTTCAGTTATGTTCCGCCCAGTACGGATCAGTTCAATTTAGTTCACCCCAGTTCCATTTAGTTCAGTTAAGATCAGTTAAGTGCCGTTCGGTTTAATTCAATCCTGTTCAGTTCAGTGCTTTTCATTTCTGTTCCGTTCATTTCAGTTCAGTTGAGTTCAGTTCGGTTCAGTTCCGTTAAATTTAGTTTAGGTGATTTCCACATTTTTCGTGCTGCGTCCGCGTATGTCGTTTAAATCCACAACAGTTTCGCAAGCTATCCTGCTGGCGTCCTCAGGCCAAGGCTGTTCCTTGACCTGAGGACGCCAGCAGGATAGCTTGCGAAACTGTTGTGGATTTAAACGACATACGCGGACGCAGCACGAAAAATGTGGAAATCACCTACTCATCGCCGAGGAAACCTGCGAACGAACAAATTTAGTTTAGTTTCGTTCAATTCAGTCAGCTTTTTTCCGTTCAGTTCAGTTCCTTTCAAATCCGTTCATCTCAGTTCTGTTTAATACAGTTCCATTCTGTTAAATGCAGTTCAGTTCAGTTTAGTTCAGGTAAGTTCAATTCTGTTCAGTACAGTTAGGTTCATTCCTGTTCAGTTCAGTACTGTACCCTACACAATAGAACAGGTCAGTTCAGATCAGATCCGTTGAGTTCCGTTCCTTTCTATTCAGTTCCGTTTCCGTTCACTCAATTCATTCAAGCTAATTTTAGTTCCACTCCGTCCCGTTCAGTTCATTTCAGTAGAGTTTGGTTCAGCTCAGTTAAGCTCGGTAGTGTTTAGATGATTTCAGTTCAGTGTAATTCATCTCAGTGCAATTAAGTTCATTTTAGCTCAAATAATTTCAGTTTAGTTCAGTTCAGTTCAACTCAGTTCAGTCAAGTTTAGTTTATTTTATTTCCGTTCGGTTCCCATCCCATTCTATTCAAATTCCTTGAGTTCATTTTCAAAGAAATCCGTTTAGGTCAATTCTGTTGCATTCCGTTCAGTATTTTTTACTTTCATTTCAGTTTAAATAAGTGTAGCTCAGATCAGTTCCATTCAGTTCAGTTCGGTTCCGTTCAGTATAATTCTCATATCTTCTGTTTAGTGCAGTTCAGTTTAAATCATTTCTGTTCATTTCAATTAAATTCAGTTCAATTTAGTTCATATCATTTCATATCGGTTTAGTTCAGTTAAGCTCCGTTTATTTCAGTACAGCTCATTTCAGTTGCGTTTTGCTCGATTCCGTTAAGTTTCTTTCCGTTCAGTTAAATTTCGATCATTTTACATCCGGTTATTTCGGTTCAGTTCAGTTTAGTATTTTTAAGCTAAATTGAGTTCAGTTCATGTAAGTTCAGTTCATTTCAGTTCAGTTCATGTAAGTTCATTTCAGTTCTTTTCAGTTCAGTTCTCTCAGGTTAAGTTCAGTTCCTTTCGGGTACATTCCGTTCTTTTACGATCCGTACAGTTCAGTTCAGTTTAGTTCCGATAGGTTCCATTCAGTTCAATGCAGTTCAATACTGTTAATCCCACTCACTCACGGACCCTCAAGGGAGACAGACGTGTTTTCAAGCAGCTTATTAGCGACCGCTCGAGAGGATTAGTGACCGCTAGAAGGCAAACTCCCTTGGGCGAAATGGGAAAGGGCATGGCGGTGGATGTAAAGTGTATTATTTGCCGTAGAAAATTGAGAAATGAGGTCCAGTGTAGTGGATGTTGCTCTTGTTACCACTTTAATTGCTCTAAGAGTAAACTGGAGGATTGCGTGAGTGATAATTGGCAGTGCAGTAAGTGTGAAAGTCAGAAGAATCGAAGAGGTTTAGAAGAAAAAGAGGAGGGAATTGAAAAGCTGCAAGCGGATTTAAACATCGCTCGTAAGACAATTTTCAGTCTTTCCGCTGAAAATGAGGAACTGAAAGCATCATTAACAGAGATGAGGCGGCGGGTGAAACAGCAAATCGAAGATGATCTCCACTTTGTCCGAAGGTGTGATAAGAGGAAACCGGAAGATTTAAGGCCGACCAGAAGTGGAACAAGCTCATGTGACGCGGATGCCGATCGGGCTGGACGAATACGGGAAAGCATCCTACGGAGAGAGCAGCCAAAGAAGCGAGGAGATGGAAGGAAGGATAGGATAAACGTGAGACCGAAGAGGGAAGTGCTTCCGATGAGGGAGGTCATAGTGTCAAGGGAGAAGAGGTCTCTTGGTGATCCAGGGCCACCCAAAGTGAAAATATTTGGTGATTCCATAATACGTTTCGTTGGAGATTGTGGCGATTGTATCAATGGAGGCGTTCAGTGTTTTCCGGGGATAAGAGTGGAACAATTGGACAATAAAATAGCTAATATGGCTAGTGATGGTGATGAAAGTGTTGTCATAATTCACGTAGGGACAAATGACGTAAAAGGTGCTAAGTCAGAAGACCATCTAATCGGTTTTATTTGGGATTTGGCGACCTCGGCCAAAAATAAGTTCAAAAGTGCTCAAATTGTTATTAGTGGAATTCTTCGTAGAAGGGACATACATTGGAAGAAAATTGACGCCATCAACGAAGGAATAGAGTGGGTTTGCGTGCAACAAAGTCTGACATTTGTGGACCCGAATTGTTGGGTCGGTGATAGACACTTGGGCCGCGATGGAGTGCATTTAAACAGGAAGGGATCCCTGGTTTTGTCAAATCTGTTTATAAATGTCGCACTAAAGCTCAGTGAGCAGGGAAACCTGTAATGGGCACAAGAGGTGGACCTCGCAATACCGAAGGAAAGGAAGGTAAGGGCTTAATAGTTTTGCAGGTAAACTGCCGAAGTATTCTAAATAAAGTATGCCATTTCGAGACGTTAGTTGATGCATGTAATCCGGATATTGTGATAGGTAGGGAGTCGTGGCTAAGTGATCATATTATGTCAAACGAGATTTTTCCCCAAAATTTGTCAGTTTACAGAAGGGATAGGGATGGTCGTGGAGGGGGGATATTTATTTGTGTAGATAAAAACCTAATAAGTACATTGGAATGGGAAAGAGATGATTGTGAGATGATGTGTGTTCATGTTAAAGGTAGGAATGGAGGGAAAATTTTAAAAATAGTTGCTACGTACAGAAGCCCCAACGAAGGGATGTACGCAGTCGAGGTATTAGCAGACATATGCTCGGCTAACCCTGAGGATCACACCCTCATAGCGGGGGACTTGAACCTTCCAGGTATTCAATGGTCGGCAGACGAGGTCACGGTGGGGGGTGGGAAGGCCCAAGAAATCGTTAGTCGTCTTATAAACGAGGAGGGTTTTGTACAGATGGTGGAAAAACCCACGCGCGGGGGAAACATCCTCGACGTCATACTTGTGAGACCGAAAAAGTGGGTAGGGGAAGTCGATGTCCTTCCGGGAATAAGTGACCATTCAGCTGTGCGTATATATCTAAACTGGGAGAGGGCTCAGTATAAGGGGCTAGTAAACAAAAAGATAGTTTGGCAATATAAACGGGGTGACAGGGAAGGGTTACAGACCTTTTTAAGGGAAATATATTCAAAATGGGTAAGTGGTGGGCAGAATGTAGAAGAAATCTGGAAAACATTTAAGGGGATAATGGAGGAGGGATTAAATAAATTTGTCCCGAAAAAAATTCTTAAAGAAAATACTGATCCAGAATTCTACAACCGCAAAATTAGATCCTTGAAGAAAAAACTGAGAGTGATTCACAAAAAACGGAACGAGAGCTCGGAATGGCTCATAATTTACAAAAAATTAGTTCGTGAATTGAATAGAGAAAAGAAAATAGCCAAAGATAGTTTTCTACAGAAAATAATCGGGATAGATAATGGAAATAAATTTTACAAGTAACAAAAGTAACAAAATGCAAAGTAACTAAACTGTACTGAATTGAAGTGAACTAACTTAGAAGTGATTTACAAAAAACGGAACGAGAGCTCATGATGGCTCAAAGTTTACAAAAAATAAGTTCATGAATTGAATAGAGAAAAGAATATAGCCAAAGATAGTTTTCTACAGAAAAAAATCGGGATATATAATTGAAATATATTTTACAAGTACCTCCGGAGGGGGAAAGACAACAGGGAAAACATAAGAGCTTTAAAAAAGATGGTGGAACACTAATCGTTGATGATAAGGAAAAGGCTAATGCGTTTTATAATTGGTATGCAAGTGTATTTAAGGATTTTGTAACTAAAAAGAATTCTGTGGATACATCTCTGAGTCAACAAGGAGGCGAAAAAATATTAAACACCATAAGTATTAAAACGACGAGTACAGATTTTCAAAAAAATTATGAAAATGAGGTAGAATAAATCGAAAGGGCCAGATGGTGTCACAATTGACTTGCTTAAATTGGGTGGTAGTGTAGTATGAAATTACATAAATCATTTATTCAATGTTACCATACACAATAATTCCCTGCCAAATGCTTGGAAGGATGCATATGTTACGCCAATGCTCAAAGGAGGATATAAGGCACTAGTTGATAATTATAGACCGGTGAGCTTGACATCAGTTGTATGCAAACTATTAGAAAAGATGATGGCTGATTATCACTGGGACTTGTGGGAAAGTGAGAATTGGTTGTATAGTCGCCAATACGGTTTTATAAAAGGGTACTCTTGCAAAACTCAGCTATTAGGGTTCTGCCAAGAAATGTTCGACTCTATGGATGCGGGAATAGAAATGGATGCTATAATAGTCGACCTGTCGAAAGCCTTTGACAAAGTTGACCACGATCGCTTAGTGCTTAAGATGGGCCAATCGCCACTACACACAGATAGAAGAGTAATCTCTTGGGTCTAAAAGTTCATGGAAGGTCGAACGCAAAGGGTAAAATTAGGAGAATTATATTCTGAAAAAACAAGGGTAACATCGGGAGTCCCATAAGGAATCCTATTTGGCCCGCGCCTGTTTTTAATACATAAATGATCTCCCAGTGTATATTAATTCTCAGATAACACTCTTTGCACACGACTGTGTTATCTACAGAAAAGTCGAAAATGACAGAGACCGTGACAAACTTCAGAGGGACATTAATAAAATGGCTGATTGGGTGATAAAAAATGGGATGGATATTAATGTTAACAAATGCAAATCCATCACTTTTAGCAATAAGGTAAATGGAAACCATAGGGAATATAAATTCTCAGAAAATGTCATTCCTAGAAGTGATACTGTCAAATACTTAGGTGTATATTTAACTAAGGACTTAGGGTGGGGGCTAAATGTGGAGTACATCTATAAGAAAGCTTTCAAAACTCTTCATTGGGTAATGAGAAACCTAAAAGGGAGCGTTAGAGCAACCAAGGAGAAGGCTTATCAGACCCTAGTAAGACCAATTTTAGAATACGCTTCACTTGTATGGGACCCTCATAAAGAAGGTCATATTAAAAAACTGGAAAAGGTGCAAAGAAAGGCTGCCCGATATGTACTGGGGAAGCATAGGAGGATGGAGAGTGTGTCTGACATGCTAGAAACGCTGGGCTGGGAACCTCTAGAATCTAGAAGAAAAGTAAGCAGACTTTGTGGAATGTTCCGAATTTTGAAAGGGGAGAAAGCTTGGGCAGATCTTAGGAAAGAGGCGGGGAACCCAAATTTTATAGGCAGAAATGATCACAAATTTAAGATAGAATGCCGGGCACAGAGGACAAATAAAAAAAAATTTTCATTTCTAAATAGAACAATTGTTGAGTGGAACACTTTACCTGCAAAAATATTCGAGTCCATTCCTAACAGAGTGTATACTTTTAAGAATAGATGTAAGGTATATATGTAAAAATTTGATTTATGTGTGGTGTATGGTATTATATGTTATAGCTTAATTTTTTTTTATGTATCTTTTTTTTTCTTGCTGGTTAATGGTTGTAAATGGGATGGGGATTCACTTGTTTTGTTAAAGAGATCTGTGTTTGTCTGGTTTTATGTATTATATTTTGCAATTGTTTGGGACTTGTGTGCCACCTGACAGCGTCTATTAGCACATGTGTATTTATAATAATAATAATATCTGTTTAGGTCAGTTTCCTTCCGTTTTGTTCACTTCCGTTCCTTTCCGTTGAGGTTAGTTCCGTTCTGTTTCCTTTTGGTAAGTTCCGTTAAAATCAGTTCCTTTCAGGTTTGTTCCTTTCAGTATAGTTCATTTTAAGTCAGTTCATTTTGAATTAGTTCAGTTCATTTAAATTCAGTTTATTTTAGAACAGTTCAGTTTATTTCAGATCAGTAAAGTTCTTTTTTGTTCACGTATTTTTATTGCATTTGAATTAGTTTTTGTTAAAAATATTTCAATTCAGTAAAGTTAAGTATAGTCTTATACTATTCGGTTTAGTTGCGTACCGTTTAGTTCACTTCAGTCCAGTTCAGTAGAGTGCAATTCAGATAATTACAGTTCAGTTAAGTTTTTATCAGTTCTGTTCAACTTAGTTCCGATCAGTTCAATGCGTTTGTGCCGTTCCGTAAGTTCCTTTAAGGTTCACTTCCATTCCGTTCAGATATGTGTCGTTAAGTTTTAGTCAGTTCTAATTAGTTCAATTTAGTTAAAGTTAAATGCGTTCAGTCCAGTTTAAGTTAAGTGTGGTCATTTCAGTTAAATTCAGGTCTTTTCAGGCCATTTCAGGCAATTTCAGGTCAGTTCAGGTCAGTTCAGGTCAGTTCAGGTCAGTTCAGGTCAGTTCAGGTCAGTTCAGGTCAGTTCAGGTCAGTTCAGGTCAGTTCAGGTCAGTTCAGGTCAGTTCAGGTCAGTTCAGGTCAGTTCAGGTCAGTTCAGGTCAGTTCAGGTCAGGTCAGGTCAGTTCAGGTCAGTTCAGGTCAGGTCAGGTCAGTTCAGGTCAGTTCAGGTCAGTTCAGGTCAGTTCAGGTCAGTTCAGGTCAGTTCAGGTCAGTTCAGGTCAGTTCAGGTCAGTTCACGTTAGTTCACGTTAGTTCAGGTCAGTTCAGGTTATTTCAGGTCAGTTCAGGTCAGTTCAGGTCAGTTCAGGTCAGTTCAGGTCAGTACAGGTCAGTTCAGGTCAGTTCAGGTCAGTTCAGGTCAGTTCAGGTCAGTTCAGGTCAGTTCATGTCAGTTCAGGTCAGTTCAGGTCAGTTCAGGTCAGTTCAGGTCAGGTCAGTTCAGGTCAGTTCAGGTCAGGTCAGGTCAGGTCAGTTCAGGTCAGTTCAGGTCAGTTCAGGTCAGGTCAGTTCAGGTCAGTTCAGGTCAGGTCAGGTCAGGTCAGTTCAGGTCAGTTCAGGTCAGTTCAGGTCAGTTCAGGTCAGTTCAGGTCAGTTCAGGTCAGGTCAGGTCAGGTCAGTTCAGGTCAGTTCAGGTCAGTTCAGGTCAGTTCAGTTCAGTTCAGGTCAGTTCAGGTCAGTTCAGGTCAGTTCAGGTCAGTTTAGGTCAGTTCAGGTCAGTTTAGGTCAGTTTAGGTCAGTTCAGGTCAGTTCAAGTAAGTACATTTGAGTTCATTTTCACTCAGTTCAGTTTCGTTCAATTTAGTTCCCTTAACCTTAAAGTTCAGTTCTCTTCCCATTTGATCGATTATGTTCAGTTCAGTTAATTTCAATTTAGTTCAGATCGGTTCAGTTCCGTTCATTTCAGTTCAATTCAGGTCTATTTAGTTCAGTTTAATTCCATTCCATTCAGTTCCGTTCAGTACCGTTTACTTGCATTTCGTTCAGTTTAAATCAGTTCCATTCAGTTCTGCGCAGTTCCGTTACGTTCACTTTATTTCCGTTCAGTTAGGTTCCGTTCATTTCAATAAACATCCGCATATATCCGTTCAATTCCGTTCAGTATGATTTAGTTCAGTTATCCTGCGCATATCCTCTTTCTTTTTTTCCAGTATTCTTCAGGTACTTCATTTAGGTTCAGTTCATTTCAGTTAATTTTACTTAAGTTGAGTTCATTTAATTTCAGTCATTTTAATTTAGGTTAGCATAGACAAATGTATTTCATTTCAGTTTAGTTCCGTTTAGTCAAGGTCAGTTCACTTTAGTTCCTTTCAGTTCTCTTCAGCACTTTGTAGTTCAGTTCAGTACAGTTCAGTTCAGTTTCCATCAGTTTCATTCGGTTCAGTTGACTTCAGTTCCATTCAGTTCAAATCCGTTGATTTTAGTACAATTCAGTTCACTTCACTTTAGTTAATTTCATTTGCTTTCATTTCATTATATTTTGGTTTAGTTCATTTAACATCAGTTTTTTAGTTCAGTTCAGTTGCGATAATTTTAGTTCAGTTGAGTTATGTTCTCAGCTCTTCAGTTACCTTAAATTTAGTTTAGTGCATTTCTGTAAAGTAAAGCACAGTACATTTTATTTCAGCTCAGTGTGGTTCATTTTAGTTCCGTTGAGTTCATTTCAGTTTAGTTCAACCCAGTTCCGTTCCGTTCAGTTCACTTTAGTTGCATTTCGTTCAGTTAACTTTGTTCATTCATATACAGTAAAATTCAGTCCAGGTCAGTTTAGTTTTTCTCAGTTCTTCTCTACTAAGTTCAATACTTAAGTTCCATTTGTTCCGTTCAGTGAGTTCCTTTCCAGCACAGGTGCGTCCCGTTCTTTTCTGTTCAAATCTCTTTCCTTCGGTTCAGTTCATTAAGTTTTGTTCAGGTCATTTCTGAGCAGTTCAGCATGGTTTAATTCAGTTCAGTTCAGTGAATTACGGCTTATAATTAAACTTTTCTGTTTAGTTAAGTTTCGTTCGGTTCAGTTGAATTTTTTCAGTTCCTTTTGTTCAGTTCGATAAGTTCAGTGGAGTTCACTACCGTTTATTTTAGCTCCCTCCAGTTCTGTTCCGTTTAGTTAAACTCAGTTCAACACAGTTTATGTTAGTTTACGTCATATCAGTTCAGGAAAATTTTTGGTCAGTTCCGTTCAGTTCCGTTGAATTAAGTTCAGTTCGGTTTACTTCAGCAGAATTCAATACCGTTTCCTTCATTTCCGTTCCGTGTCGTTCAGTTTAGTTTCATCCAGTTCTGTTCACTCTTATTGCGCCATGCACAGTACCGTTAAGTTCAGTATTGTCCAGTTAATGTTAGTAGAGTTAAGTTCATTTCAGTTAATTTCATTTCATTTCATTTTACTTCAGTGCAGTTCAGGTCAGTTAAGTTCCATTTAATTTGATTCAGTTAAGTTTAGTTTAGCTCCTTTCCTTCTGCTGATTTCATTTCAATTCAGTTCAGACCCAAACAGTTTCGTTCAGTTCAGTTCCCTTCAGTTGAAATTAGTTCAGTTCAGTTCACATCAGTTCATTTTACTTCATTTAAGTTTAGTAACTTTCATTTCATTTCTTTTTAGTTTCGTTATGTTTTGGTCAGTTTTATTAAAAATCGGTTAAATTCAGCTCTTTTGAGTTAAGTTTAATTTAGTTCAGTTTTTTTAGTTCATTTCAGTTTTGCTCAATTTATTGCAGTTAAGTTTAGCACTGCCAAATTCAGTTTAGTTTTGTTAGGTTCATTTATATTCGTTCATTACCGTTCAGCTCAGTTCAGTTCCAATCAGTTTAGTTTTGTTCAGCCCAGATCAGTTCAATTCAGGTCCGCTTCGTTGAGTTCCGTTCCTTTTTTATCCGTCCTGTTCCATTCACTTAATTTCAGTGCAGTTTAGTTAGGTTAAGTTCAGTTGCGTTCCATGTGGTTTAGTTCAGTTAGGTCAGCTCAATTCAGTTCATCACAGTTTATTTCAGTTCAGTTCAGTTAGGCTCATTTCATTTCAGTTCAGTTCAGTTCATTTCCGTTATGTTCATTTCCAAACCAAAGGTATTTAGGTCAGTTCAGTTAGTATCTAGAACCGGTAAAGTAAATCAGTATGTTAAAATCCGTTCAGTTCAGTTCACGTCAGCTTATGTCATTTCTGTTCATATCAGGTTAGTGCCGGTCAGTTAAGTTCAGTTCAGTTCAGTACAGTTCCGTTTATTTTAACGCAGTTCAGTTTCGTTCAGTTCAGTTTTCATTAACTCAGTTTATTTCAGGTCTGTTCCGTTTGGTTCGATTATGTTCAGTTCAGGTCAGTTTAATTTCGTTCAGTTTCTTTCAGTTCCGTTAACTTCACTTCAGATCTGGTAAATTTACTTCAGTTTAGTTCCGTTCCCTCCGTCCATTTAGTTCCAATCTGTTCAGTTTAATTCAGTTTCGTTCAGTTCCGCTCAGTTGGGTTAAGTTCAGTTCCTTTCAGTTCATTTAATCGCCGCATACTTCTGATCAGTTCCATTCAGTATCGTTCACTTTATTCTTGTTCAGTTCAGTTTATTTCTCTTTAGTTCATTTCAAGTTACTTAATTTCATTTTATTTCAGGTAAGTTCATGTCAATTGATTTAGGTTCATTTCAGTTCCGTTTAGTTTAGTTTAGTTTAGTTCACTTTAGTTCTTTAGTTCTGTTCAGTTCAATTTAGTTCAGTACAATTCAGAATATTTAAGTTCAGTTTGAAACAATTTCGTTCTGTTCAGTTCATTTCAGTGCCATTCAATTCAAATCAGATGATTTCAGTTGAGTTCAGTTAATTTCACTTTAGTTAAATTTAACTAATGTTATTTAATTTTATTTTGGTTTAGTTCAGTTTACGTCAGTTGTTTTAAATTCAGTTAAAATCCATTAAGTTCAGTTGAGTTAAGTAAAACTCAGTTCAGTTCAGTTCCTTCAGTGTAAATTAGTTTAGACCTGTTAAGTACAGCCTAGGACAGTTCATTTCAGTTCAGTTCATTTCAGTTCCAATGAGTTACGTTAAGTTCATTTCATTGAGTTCAGGTCCATTCAAGTAAATTCAGTTCAGTTCCGGTATTTCATTTTAGTTCAACCTAGTTCCGTTCAGTTCAGTTCATTTCATTTAAGGTCGGTCAACTTCTGTTCCATTCTGGTTAGTCCAGTTAAGTTCAGTTTAGTTTGGTTTTGTTGAAATTAATCCAATTGCGATCAGATCTTTTTTTATAGTTCCGTTAATTTTATTCAAATCACCTCCGTGCTGTTCAGTTCAATTCTGTTAAGTTAAGTTCCGTCTTGTTCAGTTCAGTTCATTTCACCATTAAAGTCAGGTTTATTTCAGTTTGGTTTCGGTCAGTTCAGTTCCAGTCAGTTCAATTCAGTTAAGTGCTTTATTGTTACTTTCCGCTCTGTTTCGTTTTGTTCTTGTCTGTTCAGTTCAGTTCCGTTAAGTTCTATTAAGTTTCGATCAGCTCAGGTCAGTTCATTTCAATTAAATTCGTTTGTTTTTCAATTCAGATCAGTTCATATCATTTCATTTCATTTTTGGTCAGTTGAGTTTAAGGAAGTTTATTTAATTTTAGACAAATTCAGTTCTGTTTAGTTCATTTAACCTCAGTTAAGTTGAGTACAGCACAGTTCAGTACCGCACAGTTCAGTTAAGGTTAGTTAAGTTCAAATTAAATTAGTTCAGTTTTCTTCAGTTAAGTTACTTTCCTTTAATTAAGTTCCGTTTAGTTCTGCTAAATTCATTCAGTTTAGTAGGGACCAGTATCGATAAGTTCTATTTAGTTCACCCCAGCTCAGTTCAGGTCCGCTCCGTCCGTCCTGTTCCATTCACTTAATTTCAGTGCAGTTTAGTTAAGTTCATTTCAGTTGCGTTCCATATCGTTCAGTTCAGTTAGGTCAGCTCAAGTCAGTTCGTCACAGTTTATTTCAGTTCAGTTCAGTTAAGCTCATTTCATTTCAGTTCAGTTCAGTTCAGTTTTGTTCAGTTCAGTTCAGTTTTGTTCAGTTCAGTTCAGTTCAGTTCATTTCCGTTAAGTTCATTTCCAAACCAAACGTATTTAGGTAAGTACCGTTCTGTTCCGTTGAGTTTAGGTGATTTATTATTAGTTGAATTAAGTACAGCTCAATTCAGTTAAATTCCGTTCAGTTCAGATAAAATCAGCTCCGTTCAGTTCAGTTCCTTTCAGTTAAGATAAAACTAGCTACTTTCAGTTCAGTTCAGCTCAGTTAAGTACCGTTCATTTCAGTTACCTTTTGCTCAGTTCCATTTAGTTCGTTCCGTTTAGTTTAGCTTCGATCAGTGTATATCAGTTAAGTTTAGTTAAGTGTCGTTCAGTTCAGTTGAGTATATTTCCGTTTAGTTCAGTTCAGTTTTGATTATCTAAGTTCCTGTCAGTTCATTTCAGTTCTTTTTAATTAAGTATTTTTCAGCTCTGTTAGGTTAAGTTCAGCTCCAGTCCGTTCCATTCCGTTTTTTTAAGTTCCCTACAAATCTGATCCGTTCAGTTCCATTCCAACCAGTTCAGTCCCGATCAGATTCCGTCAGTTTATATCAGTTCCGTTCCGGTCGGTTCCGTCCTGTTCAATGTGGTTCAGTTCCGTTTATATACGTTAGGGTCAGTTCTCTTCTGTTTCCTTCACTTCTGTTCCTGTCCGTTCTGTTCCGTTCAGCTCAGTTATTTTCCATTCAGATAAGTCATTGAATTCAGTTCCGTTCAGTTTAGTTCCGTTCAGTTCTATTTTGTTCACCCAACCTGAGTTCAGTTCAGGTCCGCTCCGTTGAGTTCCGTTCCGTTTTAATCCGTCCTGTTCCATTCACTTAATTTCAGTGCAGTTTAGTTAAGTTCAGTTCAGTTGCATTCCATATCGTTCAGTTCAGTTAGGTCAGCTCAATTCAGTTCGTCACAGTTTATTTCAGTTCAGTTCAGTTAAGCTCATTTCATTTCAGTTCAGTTCAGTTTTGTTCAGTTCAGTTCAGTTTAGCTCAGTTCAGTTCAGTTCATTTCCGTTAAGTTCATTTCCAAACCAAACGTATTTAGGTCAGTACTTTTCTGTTCCGTTGAGTTTAGGTGATTTTATATTAGTTGAATTAGGTACAGCTCAATTCAGTTAAATTCCGTTCAGTTAAAATAAAATCAGCTCCGTTCAGTTCAGTTCCTTTCAGTTAAGATAAAACTAGCTCCTTTCAGTTCAGCTTAGATCAGTTAAGTACCGTTCATTTCAGTTACGTTTTGCTCAGTTCCATTTAGTTAGTTCCGTTTAGTTTAGCGTCCATCAGTTTATATCAGTTCAGTTTAGTTAAGTTTCGTTCAGTTCAGTCGAGTATATTTCCGTTTAGTTCAGTTCATTTTAGGTCAGTTCAGTTCCGATTAGCTAAGTTCCTGTCAGTTCATTTCAGATCTTTTTAATTAAGTATTTTTCAGCCCTTTTAGGTTAAGTTCAGCTCCAGTCCGTTCCATTCCGTTTTTTTAAGTTCCATACAGTTCTGATCCGTTCAGTTCCATTCCAACCAGTTCAGTCCCGATCAGATTCCGTCAGTTTATATCAGTTCCGTTCCGGTCGGTTCCGTCCTGTTCAATGTGGTTCAGTTCCGTTTATATACGTTAGGGTCAGTTCTCTTCTGTTTCCTTCACTTCTGTTCCTGTCCGTTCTGTTCCGTTCAGCTCAGTTCTTTTCCATTCAGATAAGTCATTGAATTCAGTTGCGTTCAGTTTAGTTCCGTTCAGTTCAGGTGAAAATATTTCAATTCAGTTAATTTTAGTTTGCTTTATACCAATCAGTTCACTTCTTTGCCGTTCAGTTATTTCAAGTTAATTCAGTCCCGTGCAATTCAGTTAGGTTCAGTTAAGTTATATTTTTTTCAATTCCGTTCAATTTAGTTCAATTCCGTTCAGTCCGTTTATTCCGTTCAGTTAACTATTTTTAAGTTCAGTTCCGTTTCGTTCACGTCTCTTCACATCTCTACTGCTCAGTTCAGTTCCGTTTAGTTTCGTTTAGTTCAGTTCTAATCAGTTCAATTCAGTTCAGTTAAACAATATCCAGTTCAGTTTACGTCAGTTTATGTCATTATAGTACATTTAAGTTCAGTTCAGTACAGTATCGTTGATTTTAAATCAGTTCAGTGTCGTTAAGTTGAGTTCCCTTTAGCTCAGTTTATTTCAGTTCTGTTCCGTGTTATCTTAAGTTCCATTCAGTTCAAATCAGTTGATTTCTGGTCAGTTCAGTTCATTTCACATTAGTTAATTTTACTTACTTTCATTTCATTTGATTTGGATTTAGTTAGGTTTACTTCAGTGGTTCTAAGTTCAGTTCAACGAAGCTAAGGTCATTTCAGTTGAGTTAGCTTCAGTTAAGTTCAGTGTATTTCTGTGAAGTTCAGTTAATTTCTGTTAATCACAGGAAATACAGGTCATTTCGGCTCAGTTCGCTTCCTTTAAGTTCCGTTCAGTTTTTCTCCTTTTAGTTAAGTACCGTTCTGTTTAGTGGAGTTCAGCTCCGTTCTGTTCCGTTTAGGTCAGATTTGTCCAGTTCAGTTCCATTCAGTTCAGTTTCGTATAGTTCAGATCAGTTCATTTCATTTTAGTTCAGATAGGTTCAGTTCAGTTCAATTTAGATCAGCTAAGTTCATTTTTTTCAGGTTAAAAAATTAGAGTTGAGTTCATTTCAGTTTAAAACCTTTCATTTTAGTTCATTTTAGTTTAGTTTAGTACTTTTTAGCTGTATTCCGTCCGTTCTGTTCAGGTCAGTGGAATTCAGTTCATTCAGGGCAGTTTTGTTCAGTCGATTTCAGTTTTCTAAGTTCTGTTCCACTCAGGTAAACCTTACTCATTTCCGTTTCTTCTGTTCCGTCAGTTCCTTTTAAGTTTAGTTGCGTTCGGTTCCAGTCCGTTCAGATCTCTTGCATTCATTTCAGTTCCGCGAAGGTTTGTTCAGTTCAGTTCTGAGCAGTTCAGTATCGTTTATTTCGGTTCATTTCAGATCATTTCAGCTCATATCCATACATTTCAGTTCAGTTATGTTCCGTTCAGTTTAGTTCAGTTTTTTTCAGTTCTGTTTCATGTATATATTCATTTTATTAGGTTCACCCCAGCTCTAATCAGTTCAATTCCGTTCAGTTCCATTTAATCCGTTCAATCAGTTCCATTTCAATTCAGTTGCGTTCCGTTCAGGGCCGTTGAAATCTCTTCCGTTTAGTTCAATTCCGTTATGTTTTGTTCAGTTTTGTTCTGAGCAGTTCAGTTCCTTTCAGCTCATATCCAAACATCTCAGATCATCTAAGTTTCGTTCAGTTTAGTTTAACTTTTATCAGTTCCGTCTGTTCAATTCCATCAGATCAGTTGATTTCAGAGACGTTCCATTTACATCCGTTCAGTTTTTTATCGTTAGTTTAGCTGTGTTCATTATTATTATTATTAAAAATACACATGTGCTCATAGACAGTGTCAGGTGGCACAAAAGTCCAAATAATCGCAGAAGATTATAGATATAATCGGACTTCTAAACACCAATCTCTTTAACAAAACAAAGCGAGTCCCTAGCCCATTTACAGCCATTAGTCAGCAAGAAAAAAAGAGAAATTAAAAAATATTAAGCTGTTACTTATAATAAAATACACCTCACATCAATCAAATTATTAAATATTTACCTTATATCTATTCATAAAAGTATACACTGTGTTAGGAAAGGGCTCGAATATTTTAGCAGGTAAGGTGTTCCAATCAACAATTGTTCTATTTAGAAAAGAAATTTTTTATTTGTTCTATTTACCCGGCATTTTACCTTGAATTTGTGACCAATTCTGCCTATAAAATTTGGGTTCCCCGCCTCTTTCCTAAGATCTGCCCAGGCTTTCTCCCCCTTCAGAATGTGGAACATTCCATACAGTCTGCCTACTTTCCTTCTAGTTTGTAGAGGTTCCCAGCCTAGCGTTTCTAGCATGTCAGCCTCCTATGCTTCCCCAGTACATATCGGGCAGCCTTTTTTTGCAACCTTTCCAGTTTTTTAATATGACCTTCTTGATGAGGGTCCCATACAAAAGAAGCGTTCTCTAAAATTGGTCTTACTAGGGTCTGATAAGCCTTCTCCTTGGTTGCTCTAACGCTCCCTTTTAGCTTTCTCATCACAAAATGAAGAGTTTTGAAAGATTTCTTAAAAATTTACTCCACATTTAGCCGCCACCCTAAGTCCTTAGTTAAATATACACCTAAGTATTTACAAGCATCACTTCTAGGAATGATAATTTCTGAGAATTTATATCCCCTATTGTTTCCATTTACCTTACTGCTAAAAGTGATAGATTTGAATTTTCTAACATTAATATCCATCCCATTTTTTATCATCCAATCCGCCATTTTATTAATGTCCCTTTGAAGTTTGTCGCGGTCTCTGTCATTTTCAACTTTTCTGTAGATAACACAGTCGTGTGCAAAGAGTGTTATCTGAGAATTAATATACACTGGGAGATCATTTATGTATTAAAAACAGGCGCGGGCCAAATAGGATTCCTTGTGGGACTCCCGATGTTACCCTTGTTTTTTCAGAATATAATTCTCCTAATTTTACCCTTTGCGTTCGACCTTCCATGAACTTTTAGACCCAAGAGATTACTCTTCTATCTGTGTGTTGTGGCGATTGGCCCATCTTAAGCAATAAGCGATCGTGGTCAACTTTGTCAAAGGCTTTCGACAGGTCGACTATTATAGCATCCATTTCTATTCCCGCATCCATAGAGTCGAACATTTCTTGGCAGAACCCTAATAGCTGAGTTTTGCAAGAGTACCCTTTTATAAAACCGTATTGGCGACTATACAACCAATTCTCACTTTCCCACAAGTCCCAGTGATAATCAGCCATCATCTTTTCTAATAGTTTGCATACAACTGATGTCAAGCTCACCGGTCTATAATTATAAACTAGTGCCTTATATCCTCCTTTGAGCATTAGCGTAACATATGCATCCTTCCAAGCATTTGGCAGGGAGTTATTGTGTATGGTAATATTGAATAAATGATTTATGTAATTTCATACTACACTACCACCCAATTTAAGCAAGTCAATTGTGACACCATCTGGCCCTTTCGATTTATTCTACCTCATTTTCATAATTTTTTTGAAAATCTGTACTCGTCGTTTTAATACTTATTGTGTTTAATATTTTTTCGCCTCCTTGTTGACTCAGAGATGTATCCACAGAATTCTTTTTAGTTACAAAATCCTTAAATACACTTGCATACCAATTATAAAACGCATTAGCCTTTTCCTTATCATCAACGATTAGTGTTCCACCATCTTTTTTAAAGCTCTTATGTTTTCCCTGTTGTCTTTCCCCCTCCGGAGGTACTTGTAAAATATATTTCAATTATATATCCCGATTTTTTTCTGTAGAAAACTATCTTTGGCTATATTCTTTTCTCTATTCAATTCATGAACTTATTTTTTGTAAACTTTGAACCATCATGTTCTCTCGTTCCGTTTTTTGTAAATCACTCTAAGTTAGTTCACTTCAATTCAGTACAGTTTAGTAACTTTGCATTTTCTTCCGTTCCTAACAATTTTATTCATTTCTGTTCCGTTCTGTAGAGGTCAATTCTATTTTCATCAGATCAGTTCCCATCCATTCAGTTAAGTGAAGTTAAGTTTAGTTAGTTCAGTTTAGGTACTTTTAGTTCATATTATTTTAGTTTCGTGTAGTTACTTTCCAATCAGTTCAAATCAGAACAGTTCAGTATTTCAGTTCCGTCAGTTTCATTGTGTTTTCTTGTGTTCCCTTCAGTTCCGTGCAGTTATGTTCCGTTCAGTTTTGTTCCTTTTACTTCCGTTTATTTTTACCCAGTTCCGTTAAGTTAGTTCTCGTCAGTTCTGTTCAGCTCAGGTATTTTTATTTCCGTGCCATTCAGTTCCCTTTTTTCAATTCAATTTGGTTCAATTCCGCTCAGTTCAGTTTCGTTTCATTTAGGTCTGTTGCGATCCGTTTAGTGAAGTTCAGTTCAGCTGATATCATTTCAGTTTAGTTCCATTGAATTCGGTTCCGTTCCCTTCCGTTCAGGTCAATTCAGTTCCATTCCATTCAGTTCAATCCCTTTTAATTTACGTTGAGTTCAGTTCAATTCAGTCCTTTTATTTTATTTCAAGTTAATTTTTTTGCTGTTCAGTTCAGTTCCGTTCCGCTCAGTTCAGTTATGGGCAGTGCAATTCAATTCAGTTAAGTTCAGTTCGGTTCAGTTTTTTTCATTTCTGTTTCACTCAGTTTAATTACGTTCAGTTCCATTTAATCCGTTTATTCAGTTTATTTTAATTTCATTACCTCTCCGTTCAGGTCCGTTCAGATCTCTCCTGTTCAGTTCAGTTTTATTTCCGCTCCTTATTAAACTTTTCAGTTCAGATCAGTTACCTTCAGTTAAGTTTAACTTTTTTCAGTTCCGTGTTGTCAGTTCCAAGAATTTAGTTTAGTTCAGTACCTTGCCATTTAGCTCACTTGAGTTCTGTTTCGTTCAGTTCAATTCTGCTCACTTCAAATCAGTTCAGTTCAGTTTAGATTAGTTGATGTCATTTCAGTTCAGTTAAGTTTACGTAAGTTACGTTAAGTTCCGTTTAATTCAGTTGATTTCGGTTTTCTTCAGTAGTGTTCAGTTTTGTTTCGTTCATTTCCGCTACGTCCAGTTCCATTTATTTCCGTTCCGTTCCGATCCGTTTAGTTCAGGTCCGTTCAGTTCCGTTTAGTTCAGCTCAGTTTCGTATCGTTAAATGATGTCATTTCAGTTCAGTTAAGTTTACGTAAGTTACGTTAAGTTCCGTTTAATTAAGTTGATTTCGGTTTTCTTCAGTAGTGTTCAGTTTTGTTCCGTTCATTTCCGCTACGTTCAGTTCCATTTATTTCCGTTCCGTTCCGATCCGTTTAGTTCAGGTCCGTTCAGTTCCGTTTAGTTCAGCTCAGTTTCGTATCGTTAAATTCAGTTCCATTCAGTCCCGCTTACTTGTTTTCCGGTCTATTCAGTTCCGTTCAGTTAGTATTGTTAAGTTTATATCAGTTTAGTTCAGTTTATTTCAGTTGATTTTAGTTAATTTCACTTTCGTGTAGTTCAATTTACTTCATTTTATTTTTTCAATTCAGGTAAGGTCAGTTGATTGTATCGTTCAGTTCCGTTCAGCTCAGTTCAGTTCCGTTTACTTCAGTTTATTTAAACCCAGTTCCGTTGAGATAAGTTCAATTCAGCTCAGTTCAGGTCAGTTCGGTTTAGTTCCGTCCCGTTCTGTTCAGATAAATTCGGTTTAATTTTGTTTCGTTCAAATCAGTAAAATTTTGTTAAGTTTTTTGCGGATACATTGATATCATTTCAGCTTGTTCCGTTCAATTCCGTTCAGTTAATTTCAGTTTGTATTGTACCTGAAGATGATGCGCAGCATGGAAACCATGGTCGTGTTATATTAAAGAGTGTGTGGAAGTGCAAAGTTGTTTTCAAATTCTTTCACCCACAACATGAAAAAATTCCACCAAGTTAGGCCTGAAACTGTTAGGTTTCATTTCATATCAGTCCACGTCCAGTTTAGTTCGTGCCCATTCAGTTCAGTTGCGTTTAGTTCAATCCCGTTCAGTTCAGGTCTTTTCATCTCCATTCCGTTCGGTTCAGTTCAGTTCCATTCAATTCAGGTCGGTTTAGCTCAATTCAGCTCAGTAAACTCCGTTCAGTTCAGATCAGTTCCTTTAAATTCCATTCAGTTAAGTACGGTTTAATTAAATTCCGTTCCGTTTAGTGCAGATCTTATTAATTTTGTTCAGTTGACTTCAGTTAAAATCGGTTTAGTCAAGTAAAGTTCATTTCATTTCATAGTCGTTAAGTGTATTTCATTTCAGTTCAATTATTTTAGCTTAGGTGCATTCCAGTCCGTTGATTTAAGTTCAGCTCAGCTCAATTTAGTTGAGTTCTGCTCAATTAGTTCAGTTCAGTTCATTTCCGTTCATTTTCGTTCAGTTCAGTTTAGTTTAGTTCCGTAAACTTAAGTTTAGTTCAGTTCGTAAACTTAAGTTTAGTTTAGAAACGTTTAGTTCCGCATAGTTTATTTCCGTTCGGTTCAGTTCAGTTCAGTTTAGCATAGGTGAGCTCAGTTCCGTTCAGTTAATTTCAATTCCCTTCCGTTTTCTTCCGTTCCGTTCAATTTAATTCATTTTCGTTAAGTTTAATTCAGATCAGTTCCGTTCTGTTCAGTTGGGTTAAGTTATGTTAAGTTCAGTTCAGTTCAGGTTAGGTGCTTTTAGTTTATTTCAGTTCAGTTGATTTTAGTTCCGTTAAAAACCAGACTTAAAAAGATGCAACCAATATCTTAAGTAACCCAAAGAAGGATTTATTTATGAGTCTGTACATGCTTGTTTGACTTGCATTTTTCATACCTTTATAATTCGTATTATTACGAGGTCCACCTCTTGTGCCCATTGCAGGTTTCCCTGCTCACTGAGCTTTAGGCGACATTTTTAAACATATTTGACAAAACTAGGGATCCCTTCCTGTTTAAATGCACTCCATCGCGGCCCAAGTGTCTATCACTGACCCAACAATTCGGTTCCACAAATGTAATACTTTGTTGCACGCAAACCCACTCTATTCCTTCGTTTATGGCGTCAATTCTCTTTCAATGTATGTCCCTTCTACGAAGAATTCCACTAATAACAATTTGAGCACTTTTGAACTTATTTTTGGGCGAGGTCACCAAATCCCAAATAAAACCGATTAAACGGTCTCCTGACTTAACACTTTTTACGTCTTTGTCCCTACGTGAATTATGACAAGTCTTTTATCACCTTCACTAGTCATATTAGCTATTTCATTGTCCAATTGTTCCATTCTTATCCCCGGGAAACACTGAACGCCTTCATTGATACTTTCGCCACAATCTCCGACGAAACTTAATATTGAATCACCAAATATTTTCACTTTGGGTGACTCTGGATCACCAAGAGACGTCCCGTCTCTGGACACTATGACCTCCCTAATCGGAAGTACTTCCCTCTTCGGTTTCAAATTTATCCTATTCTGCCTTCAATCTCCTCGTTTCTTTGGCTTCTCTCTCCGTAGGATACTTTCTCGTATTCTTTCAGCCCGATAGGCATCCACGTCACATGAGCTTGTTCCACTTCTGGTCGGCCTTAAATCTTCCGGTTTCCTCTTATCACACCTTCGGACAAAGTGGAGATCATCTTTGACTTGCTGCTTCTACCGCCGCCTCCACTATGTTAATTATTCTTTTAGTTCCTCATTTTCAGCGGAAAGGCTGAAAATTGTTTTACGAGCGATGTTTAAATCCGTTTGCAGCTTTTCAATTCCCTCCTCTTTTTCTTCTAAACCACGTCGATTCTTCTGACTTTCACACTTACCGCACTGCATATTATCAATCACGCAATCCTCCAGTTTACACTTAGAGCACTTTAAGTGGTACCAAGAGCAACCTCCACTACACTGGACTCCATTTCTTAATTTTCTATTGCAAATAATACACTTTACATCCACCGCCATGCCCTTTCCTTCACTTGAGTGAGTGAGTTTAGGTTCACTTCAAGGCATTTCAATTCACTTAAATTCAAATCAGTTCATATCAGATCAATTACGTTCATTTCAGATCTCACACTTTCCGTTCAGTTCCGTTCTTTTTAATTATGTTTGGATCAGTTCAGTTCAGTTTCGTTCAGTTTCTTCATTTCAGTTCATTTAATGTCATTTAGGTTCAGTTCCGTTCAGTTCAGTTTAGTTACTTCAGTTTAGGTTAGTTCAGTTCCGTTCAACACAATTTATTTACGTTCCGTTTTGTTCAGTTTTGTTCCGTTTCTTTCTGCTTAGTTCAGGTGTGATCAGTTTCGTTCGCTTTCGTTCAGTTGAGTTTAGTTACGTTAAGTTGAGTGAAGTGTATTTCATTTCAGATCATTTCAGGTAGGTTCAAGCCAGTTCATTTCAGTTCAATTTGCCCAGTTGAGTTCCGTTACGTTGAGTTCAGTTGATCTTTTTTCCAAGCAGTACCATTTTCATCAATTCAGTTTAGTTCCATTCCATTCACCTTTGTCATTTCAGTTCCGTTCACTTCAGCTCAAATCCGTTCCATTCTGTTCAATTCCATTTAGTTCTATTCATTTCAGTTTATTCCGCTCAGTTCAGTTCAATTCAGTTTAGTTCTATTAGTTCAGTTCCGTTCGTTTCAGTTACGTTCCTCTCAGTTCCGCTCACTTCCGTTTCTTCCATTTCAGTTCTGTTCAGTTACCTTCGTCTCCGTTCAGTTAATTCAATTCCGTTCAGTTCTGTTTTGTTCAGTTCGGTTCATTTCATTTCATTTTACTTCAGTAGAGTTCAGTTCAGTTCATTTCATTTCATTTTACTTCAGTAGAGTTCAGTTTAGTTCATTTCACTACATTTTACTTCAGAAGAGTTCAGTTCAGTTCATTTAAATTTAGTTCAGCTCAGTTTTAATCAGTTCAATTCCTATCAATTCCGTTTTTTGAGTTTTGTCTGTTCTATTCAGGTCACTTCCGTTTTAATAAGCTCCGATGAAGTATTTTCCGTTTAGTTTAGTTTCTTCCAGTTCACATCATGGCAATTCATTTCAGTACAGTTTAGTGCAGTTCACTTTAGTTAAGTTAAATTAATTTCAGTTCAGTCCGTTCCGGTCAAAACCGTTCAGTTTACTTCAGTTTCGTTATACCAGTGCAGTTTGGTTTAGTTCAATTCAGCTGCATTTAGTTCCGTTTGGTTCAGTTCAGTTCAGTTTAGTTCAGTTATGCCTAGTTTAATTAACTTACGTTAATTTTTTTCACCTTCCGCTCAGTCCCGATCATTTCCGTTCTGTTAAGTTCCATTTTTCTCGTTCACCTTAGTTCAGTTCACTTAGTTCAATTATTTTCAGTTAATTTTACTTTATTTCAGTTCATTATATTTACTTCATTTTACTTCAGTTGAGTTGAAATAGGTTGATTTAAGTTTAGTTAAGTTAAGTTTAGTTCAAATAAGTTTAGTTCAAATAAGTTTAGTTCAGAATGTTTCAGCATAGTTGAGTTACGTTCGGTCCATTTCAGTTCAGTTCAGTATAGGTCAGTTCAGTTCCGTTCAGTTAAGTTAAGTTCAGTTCAGTTCAGTTTAGGTACGTGTAGTTCATAACAGCTAAGTTTAGTTTAGTTCCATTCAACTAACTTTAATTCCGATCAGTTATTTCCGTTCCGTTCTATTCAGTTCACTTGTCTTCAAATCCATTTGGTTCAGTTCCTTTCAGCTACGATCTGTGCAGTGCAGTCCAATTTATTTCATTTCAGTTTTGTTCCGTTCAGTTCGATTCGGTTTAGTTTAGTACGCTTAATTTCAGTTCAGTTTATATAAGTTCATTTTGAGGGATTCCAGCTTAGTGTTTTCAGTCAAATTAAGTTGAATTTGGTTCAGTACATTTATGGTTTTTTCAAAGCATTTCAGTTCAGTATTGTATCGTTCAGTTCAAATCAGTTAAGTAAATTTCAGTTCAGTTCATTTCATTTAGGTTAATTTCAGTTCATTGTATTTCATTTTATTTTAGTTTAGTTCAGTTCCGGTCAGTTTGAGTGGGTTAAATTCAGTTCTATTCAGTTCCTTTCAGCTTAGTTCATTTCCGTTAATTTCAGTTTAGTCAAACCCAGTTCTGTTCAGTTCAGGTCCACTTTTTCAGTTTAGTTAATTTCAAGACAGTTTTAGTTAATTTCTTGTTCTGTCCAGTTAAGTTTATCTCCGTTCAAATCAGTTCATTTCCGATCAATTCAATTTTCAGTTCTGTCAGTTCCATTACCTTAACTTCCGTTCCGTTCAGTTCCGTTCAGTTTGTTTCTAATTAATTCAGTGCTTTTAGTTCCGTTCAGCTCAGCTCTCTTCAGCTTCGTTCAGTTAGGTTTCAGTACATTAAAGCCGACGTTCAGTACATTTCAGTTTATTTGAAGGCATTTCATTTAAGTTCAGTTCCGTGCGGTTCTGTTGAGTACTGATCAATTAAGTTCAGTTTAGATCAGTTACATTCCCATCAATTTATTTCATTTCCATTCTGTTTACTTCCATTCAGTTTTATTCAAAGCAGTTCCGTTCAGTTAAGTTTAGTTATGTTCAGTTGAATAAGGTTAGTTCATTTAAGGTCAGTTTAGTGTAGTTCCAATGAAATCAGTTCAATTCCTATCTGTTATTTTTTCAGTTCCGTCAGTTCCATTCAGGGCAATTCGGTCTCCCTCAGTTCCGGTCAGTTTAGTTCCTTCAGCTTAGTTTAGTTTCTTCAGTTCTGTTTACTTGATTTTAGGTAAGTTCAGTTCCCTTTAATTCAGTATTGTTCGGTTTAGTTCTATTTATTTCCATCCCGTTCCATTCAGTTCATTTTTCTTCAAGTCCATTTGGTTCCATTCCGTTGAATTTAGTTTTCTTCTGTTTAGTTCCTTTCAGATAACATCATAGAATTTCAGCTCAGTAAAGTACGCTTCACTTCAGTTCAATTAAATTCACTTCAGTTCAAGTCCGTTCCGTTCGGTTCAGTTCATTTCAGTTCATTTTCCTTTAGCTCATTTCATTTCATTTTAAGGCATTTCAGTTAAGTTTAGTTCAGTCAAGTGCAGTTGATTTCAGTTAAGTTTAGGTCAGTGCAGTTCAATTTATATCAGGTGAATAATATGAGCTCAGTAGTCGCCTGTTCCAGTCAGTTCCGTTCAGTTTAGTACAGCTTAGTTCATATCAGTTCAGTTTATTGCAGTTCTGTTCATCTCAGTGTTGTACAGTTCAGTTTCGTTCAGTGCCGTTCAGTTTCGTACAGTTTCTTTAAGTTCTGTTCAGTTCCGTTCAGTTCCGTTCAAGTCCGTTTACTTCAGTTTAGTTTTGTCATATTCAGTTTAGTTCACTTCAGTTTTTTCCAACAGTTCTGAACAACAGTTCATATCTGTTTAGCTCAAATCTATTTACTTCAGTTCAGTTCTGATAACTTTTTTTAAGTTCAGCTCAGTTCCATTCAGTTCATATCGGGCAAGTTAAGTTCATTTCTGTTCATTTCATTTTAGTTAATTTCAGTTTTTTCATCTCATTTTATTTGGTTTAGTTCCATTCAAGTCAATTGATTTAAGTTTAATTCTGTACAGTTCAGTTCAGATAAATTTAGTCCTTTCAGTGCAATTAAGTTATTTCAGTTCAGTTTAGTACAGTACAGATCAGTAGGGTTTATTTCAGTTACGTTCATTTCTTTAAGTTTAGATCAGTACCATTCAGCTCAGTCCAATTCCGAATAATTCAGTCTTGTGCACCTAGTTCTTTTCAATTTCTTTCTGTTATGTTTACATTAGTTCATTTTAGTTCCGTTTAGATCATTTTTGTTTAGTTTAGTTCAGTCCCGTTCTTTTTTGTTTAGTTATGTTCAGTTTAGTTCCATTGAAATCAGTTCAATTCCTAACAGTTTGATTTTTGAGTTCCGTCAGCTACATTTGGCTCACTTCCGTTTTAATAAGTTCCATGGATTTAAGTTTCATTCGGTTCAGTTTTTTACAATTAACATCATAGCATTTCAGTTCAGCACAGCTCAGTCAAGTGCGCTTAACCTTATTTCAATTAATTTCTCTTAAGTTCAGGTCCGGTCCGTTCCGTTCAGTTCAGTTCATTTCAGTTCATTTTTTAGCTAATTTCATTTCATTTTAAGGCATTACTGATCAGTTTAGTTCGGTCAAGTGCAGTTCATTTCAGTTTTGTTCAGTTCAGTGCAGTTCAGTTTATATCAGATGAATACGTTCAGCTCAGTAGTCATCCGTTCCATTCAGTTCCGTTCAATTTGGTTCAGTTTAGTTCAGATCAGTTTAGTTTAGTGCAGTTCCGTTCATTTCAGTTTTGTTCAGTTCAGTTCTGTTCAAATCCGTTCAAAATCGGTCAGGTCCGATCTGTTTGGATTAGTTTAGTGTGGCTCATTCCGTTCAATTCAGATCCATTCAGTTTAGTTGTGTAAGTTTAATACTTTTTAGTTACGCTCCGCTCAGTTCCGCTCACTTCTGTTTCTTTCAGTTCACTTTCGTTGAATTACATTCAGTTTCATTCATTTTATTCATTTTTTCAGTTCTCTTTACTATATTTCATTTCACTTTATTAGATTTCAGTACATTTGAGGTTAGTTCACTTAAGTTTAGTTCAGGTTGTTCTGTTCTATTCAGTTTAGTTCAGTTCAGTTTTTTTCCTGTCGATTCTGCACAGTTCAATTCAATGCAGCACAAATGAAGTGAGTACAGTTCTTTAAGATTATATCAACTCCAGTCATTTCATATTTGTTAATTTAATTCATTTAAGTTCATTTCTCTCTAGTTAAATTAGGTCAATTTCATTTCAATTATTTTGGTTTAGTTCCATTCAAATAAATTGATTTAGGTTCCGTTCTGTACAGTTCACTTCAGATAAGTTCAGTTCTTTCAGTGCGGTAAAAATACTGTAGTTCACTTCTGTTCTGTACAGATCAGTTAATTTCAGTAAGGTTCATTTCAGTTCCGTTCAGTTCTTTTAAGTTTAGATCAGGACCATTCAGCTCAGTTCAATTCCGTACAATTCAGTGTTGTGCACCAGGTTCTTTTTAATATATTTCTGTTATATTCAAATTAGTTCATTTTAATTCGGATCAGTTTTTTTAGTTTGATTCAGTCCCGTTCTATTCAGTTTATTTAAGTTTAGTTTAGTTCTATTAAAATCAGTTCAATTCCTATCTGTTTCGTTTCTTGAGTTCCACCAGCTCCATTCAGATTATTTCCGTTTTAATTAGTTCCATGGAGCTAGGTTTCGTTCATCATAGAATTTCAGTTCCGCACAGTTCGATTTAGTGCACTTCACTTTAGTTCAATTAAATTCAGTTAAGATCAATACGTTCAGCTCAGTAGTCGCCCGTTCCACTAAGTTCCGTTCCATTTGGTTCAGCGCAGTTCAGATCAGTTCAGTTTTGTGCAGTTCGGTTCATTTCAGTTTTGTTCCGTTCAGTTCATTTCAGTTTCATTCAGTTTCATTCAGTTTCGTTCAGTTTCGTTCCATTCCGTTTCCTTCAGTTCATTTTTGCTCTTTCCCTTCGGTTCAGTTCCGTTCAGCGAATACGGATATTGATGCAAATGCGGGAATGGATACGGATGAGTATATGAACACGGATACGGTCACGGTGCATATTCCGATAAGTCCCCAGTTGCGGCTAAGGGTGTTTATGCTGATGCAGATGCTAGTGCGGATGCTGATGCGAATATGGTTGCGCATTTGGATGTGGATACGGACACGGATGCTGAAACGGATACGGGTACGGGTGCGGATGCGGAAACGAATGCGGATAGATAAATGAATGCGGATACATTTGCGGATAAATACCTAAGCGGAAACGGCTACGGATACGGATACAGATGCAAACGCGCATGCGAATACGAATAAGGCATTTGATGCGGATAAGGATGCCGATACCGGATATGATGCAGATATCACCTCTGATAGGGATAAAGATGCGGAACCGGATACGGATGTTGATACGGCTGCGAATACGAATACGTTAGTGGATAGGGAGGCGAATGTGGATGCGGATAATAGAGCGGATACAAAAGCGCAAACTGATACGGACACGGATACCGATTCTGATATGGATGCGGATTTGGATACGGATGCAAATGCTGATGCAGATACGGAATCGGATACTAATACAGATGAGGACACGGAGGCGGATGCGGATACAGATGAAAATGCGGAGATTAATACAAATGTGAACGCGGGTGCGGATACGGATGTGGATTTGGATGAGGATACGGATACAAATGGAAATGCGCATGGGGATACCAATGCGGATGTGCATATCGTTGCAAATGTGGATACGGTTATGAATACGTATAAATAAATGGATGCAGATACGGATGCGGATGCGGGTGAAAATACGAATGTGGATACAGATATGCATACGGATGTGGATACGGATGACAATTGAAATACGGATGCGGAAGTGGATGCGGGGGTGAATACCAATGGAAATGCAGATACGGATGTGGATACGGATACGCATACCGATACCGATACTGATATGGATTCGCATATAAAAATGGATGTGGATACGGATACGGATGAAGATTTCAATACGGATGCTGATCCGAAAACGAATGCGAATGCAGATGCTGATGCGGATGCATACGGATGCAGATACGGATTTGGAAAGGGATACGGATAAAGAAGCGGATATGGATGGGGACACGGATAAGAATACGGTTTCGGATACGGATTTCGATACGGATGTGGATACGGATTCGGACGGATTTGAATGCATAGCGGATACGGATCTTAATGCGGAGAAGAATACGCATGCGGATACGGATACGGGAAGCGATGCGGAGACATATGCAGATTTGGTAATGGATACCGATGCGGATAAGAATTCACATACAAATACGGATATCGAAGCAGATAGAGCTACATTTCCGTATCCTGATGTGAATATGGATACGGATACGGATGCTGAAACGGAAACTGATACATATGCGGGTACAAATGCGGACACTGATGCTGACGTGGATACGGATGCGCATATCGATGCGCATATGAAGGTGAATACGGATATTGAAACCGACGCGGATTGGGTAACATATGCGGATACGGATGTGAATACGGTTGCGGATACAGATGTAAATTGCGCTACGCATATGGAGACGGATACGGATGCGAAAACGAATGCGGATAAGGAGACGGATATGGACGCAGTTACGTTGGGGATACAGACGCGGATGCGGATACGGATGCAGAAAACGATGCGGATAAGGATAAAAATACAAATGTGAATGCTGAAACGGATGCGAATGCGGATATGGATGCAGATGAGGATACTGATGCACAATCAGAAACTGATGCGGAAGCGATGTAAATATTGTAAAAGTGAACATATTACCGAAAATTATTTAAAAACATTATTCTTTTGTTTAAGAGTAAATGATTCAGGTGATCTTAAAAAATGTAATCCCTTTTTAGAACTATAATTTTTTCTCATTTCACCGTTAAGAGTGCCATTACCACCCTTGAATTGAAATTTGTATAAATAATTGTAAAAAATAGCACCAAAAGTTTTTGAGGGTGTTTATGCGAATGTGGATACGGATGCGGATACAAATGCGGAAACGAACGCGGACACGGATAAGGATATGGGTGCGGATACGGATGCGGATACCAATAGTCTTTCGGATACTGAAACATATGCGGACCCCTATCCAAGCACGGATACGGATTCAGTTACGGATGCGGATACGAATAAGAATGCGGATACGAATAAGTATGCGAATGTTGATAACACGCTGATACGGATACGGATGCGGATGCGGAAGCGAATACGTATACCTTAACATATAGGGATGCGAATGCAGATACGGATAATATCGCGAATACGAATGCGCAAACTGATACGAACAAGGATACCGATTTGCATATGCATCCGGATATGATACGGATACGGATGTTGAAACAGATACCGTTTTGGATGCTAATACGGATACAGAGGTAGAAACTAATGCATATGTTGATGGGATGTAGATTCGTACGCGGATACGGATGCGGATACGGATGTGGATACGGATGTAAATAGGAATAGGATGCTGATGCGGATGCAGAAGTGGATACGGATGCGCACACGGATGCAGATACGGATGCCGATACGGATGCGGATGCATATTTGAATTTGTATGCGGAAATGGATCTGAATGCTGAAACGGATACGGAAGTGGATACCGTAAGTATACAAATACGGAGGGGGATATGGATCCGGAAACGGATGCGGATAAGATATTGAGGCGATGGCAGTATCAAATGCGGTTTCGTATACAGATGCGGATACGGATGCCGATGTAAATGCTGATGCACAAACGGAATCGAAAACGGATACGGAATCGGACACGGAGGCGGATACGGATGCGGATATAGATGAATTTTCGGTAAATAAAACGGATGTGAATGCAAATACGGATGTGGATTTTGATTCGGATACTGATACAAATGCAAATGCGCATACTGATACAGATGTGGATATCAATAAAAATGCGGATACGGTTACGGATACGTTTTAGAATGCGGATACGGATGTGGTGGCGGATATGGATGTGGATTTGGATTCGGATATGGTAACGAATGCAAATGCGCATGTGGATACGGATGTCTATATCGATGATATGCGGAATTGGTTACCTATGCGGATACCTATGCAGGTACGGATACGGATTCGGTTAAGAATGCGGATAAGGATAAGGATGCGAGTGTGGATACAGATGCCTTTTCGGATATGGATACGGATGCGAATATGGATTCGTTAGCGGAATCGGATATGAATGGGGATACGGAGAATAAAGCGAATACTGCTGCGCAAGCTGTGGCGAACAGGGATACCGAATCGGTTATGGATGCGGATGAAGAGACGGACACGGATAGCGATGCCGATACGGACACAGATGCGGAAACAAATGTAGATGCTGATCAGATGCACTCACGGATGCCGATACTAATTCGGATACAGATCTGAATTTCTATGCGAAAATGGATCTGAATGCGGATAAGCATACGGACGATGAAAAGGATGCGAATGCGGATATCTATAAACGCGAATACAGATTCAGACTCGGTTACGTATACGAATGCGGATGCAAATGCTGATGTAGATACGGAATCGGATACAGATACGGATGCGGACCAGGAGGCGGATACGGATACAAATGAAAATGTTGATATTAATACGGATATGAATGTGGATACGGATACCGATATAAATTTGGATTCGGATACGGATACGGTTGGAAATGCACGTGTGAATATAGATGCGGATGTGGATATCGATGCAAATGCGGATACGGTGTCGGAAACATGTGCGTATATGGAAGCGGATACGGGTGCCGATTCAGATACGGAAACGAATATGGATGCCGATCCGGATGCAGATACTGATGCGCATACGGATGCCGATGCGGATATGGAAAGGGATTCAGACACGTATACGGAAACGAATACGAATGCATAAAGCGATGTGGATACGGATGCGGATACGGATGTTGATGCAGGTGCAGATGCTGATGTGGATGCTAATGTGAGTACGGAGACGGACGTTGAGACCGATACATATGCTGATACCGATAATGATGCGGCTATATATTAGTTTCGGAATTCGCATCTGTATCCGGTTTCGTATCAACATCCTTAACCGCATCCTCATCATTGTACGCATCCGCATCCACATCCATATCCGCATCCGAATCCTTTTCCATATACCTTATAATATTAAACTTAAAATCAAAAATTCATGCTAAATGAGAAAGGATTAACGTAAAAATAATAAGGCTAAAATTTCATCTCTATTTAAATATCACCTTTTACCGAAAATTATGCAAAAGTGGTAATTATTTTGTTTTCGAGTAAATATTGAAGTCTTCTTAATGCATTAACTTCATTCCCCTCTGCTTCCAATCGATAAATTTGATCGTGAATAATAACACCAATAGGTTACAAAGGTTTTCATACGAATGTGGATACGGATGCAGATACGGATGCGGATACAAACGCTGATTGGAATGCAGAAGCGAAAATTGATGTGGATACGGATACAGATGCGGATAAGGATGCGCATTTAGTAACGGATACGGATGTGGATACGGATGTGGATATGGATACGGATGTGGAATTTAGTACAGATGCTGATGCGGAAACGGATGCAGATGCAGATTCGGATGCGCATACGGATTTGGATAGGGATACAGATGCTGATACGGATACAGAAGTGGACCCGGTTGTGAAAGCGGATGCTTATGTGGTTTCGGATATAAATGCAAATACGGATTGAGGATACGCAAGTAGTTACCGATGAGGATACAAAACGTATGAGGTTTTTGATTTGTAAACGGATAGCAATGCGGAAACAGTTGCGAATATGAAACGGATGCGTATACGGATGTATATACCGGACCGAATACGGATACGGTTGCGTATAAAATAATGATTTCGATGCTGATACAGATGCGGAAGTGGATGCTGAGGCGGATACGGACACGGAGACGGATGCTGTTCCGGATACGGATAAGAATGTGAAACAGATGCGGACAGGGATGCAGAAACGATACGAATTCGGCTGAGGAAACGAATGAAATGCAGACAGAGATATCAATGTGTATACGGATGCGGATGCGGCTACGGATACGGTTACAGATGCTGATGCCAATACGGATGCGGATGCAGACACGAATGCGAAATCATATACGGATATTGATGAAGATACAGATGCGGAAACATATCCGGATGCGGAAACGGATACGGATGCGGATTCAAATATGAATGCCGAAGAGGTGGCAGATATAGGTGCGAATACGATTACGGTTTCGGAAACGGATGCAGATACTGATGCGGACACGGATTCTAATGTGGATATTAATGCGGATTTGAATCAGATATTTATACAGATACGGATGTATATTCCATCACGGATGCAGAAGAGGTGGCGGATACGGATGAAAATACGGATACGAATGCGAATACTGATGTTGATCCGGGGACCAATGAAAATACGGATGCGCATAATGATACGGATATATATACGGATGTGGATTTAAATACGAATGCTTATGCGGAAACGGATGCGGATGCAGATGCTGATGCGGATGCTGAGGCGGAAAGGGATGCATATACATATGAAAATGCGGTGAATGTGGATTTGGTTTCGGGTTAGGATACGCATGCAAATGCGCATGCGGATACGGATGCGGATGTTTATATAGATGAATGCATTTATGGGTATGGATACGTATACGTATACGGAGGCGGATACGGATACGGATGGCGAATCGGATACGGAAACGGATATAGATTCAGATGCGGATGCAGATACTGATACGCACACGAGTGCGGAAACTGGAAATGGATAGGAATGCGGACACTTAATGAAAAACGGATACTATTGCATAAAGCGATGTTTAAACGGACGCGGATAAGGATGATGATGCGGATGAATTTTCTGATGCGGATGTTAATACGGATACAGATTTTGAAACGTATACGGATGCCGTTACCTGTACGTTTACTGATACGGATATGAATGCGGGTTTGAATCAGTATCCGCATTGGCATCCGTATGCGCTTCCGTATCAACATCCTTATCGGCATCCACATCATTGTACGCATCCGTATCCATATCTGCGTCCGCATCCTTTCAATATACCTAATTATATAAAACAAAAAACCCAGAATTCATGCTTCATGACTAAAGAATTACGTAAAAAATAATATGAACCAAAATTTCACCTATTAAAAATGTGCACATTTAACAAAAAAAATGCATGATGGTCATTCTATTTTTAGAGTAAATGCTAGAGGTATTCTTAAAGCATAAATTCCATTCCCCTTGGCTTCCAATCGAAATATTCAATCGTGAGGAATAACGCCGGTTAACAATTTACGAGAGTGTAAATACGATTGTGGATACGGATGCAGATACGGATGCGGATACAAATCCGGATACCGACGTAAATGCCGACACGGTTGCGGATATGAATGCTGAAGCGGATTCTGAAGTAATTGCAGATTCGGATACGAAAGCGGATACGGTCGCAGGTGGGGATGTGGATGCAGAAACGGAAAAAAATGCGGATAAAGACGCGAATACGGATACGGATGTGGATGGGCATATGGAAAAAAATGCGGATACAGATGCGAATGCGAATGCAGATTTGGATATGGATACCGATGTGGATACGGAAGCGGATACCAATGGGGATACGGATACGGATAAGGATGTGGCTTCGAAAACGGATAACGATACGAATACGGATGTGATTGCGAATAAGGATGCGTATACGGATATGGATACCGATGCGAATACGGATACAAATATGGATACAGATAAGACACGGATGATGATATAGATGTCAATGCGGATGCTGAGGCATGTGCTAATGCAGAGACGGACGCGGAGACAGATGCAGTTCCAGATACGGATGTAAATGTGAATACGTATGCGGCCACGGATACGCATAAAAATGTAATTTCATAAGCGGATGAAGATGGGGAGGCAATGCAGACATACGGACGCGGAGACGGATACGAATGCGGATACGGATGCGGCATGGATTCGGTTACATTTGGTAATTCGGAAGGGAATTACGATGAGGTTTTGAATGTAGATACGGATATAGTTGCAGATTATGATGCAGATACAGATGCGAATCCAGATGAATATCCGGATGCGGAAATACGAAATACGAATGCTGAGCAATGTGCGAATTTGGATGCGAATGAGGAAGCGGACATGGATGCGAATGCTTATACGGATGCTGATACGAATGCAGATATGGTAATGGACACGAATGCAGATAACAGTACGGTAACGGATATGGATACGGATGTGGAAACGAATTTGAAACAGATTCAATTTCTGCAGAAGAAACGGATGCTAATGCGGAAACGGATATTGATGCCTATACGGATGCGGATACAGACACGGATGCGGAAACGGACACGGATGCGGAACCAGATGTGGATATGGAAGAGGTGGCGGATAAAAATGCGAACACGGGTTCTTAAACGGATGCGGGCACCCATGCAATAACGTATTCCGATGTGGATAATCATTAAATAATGCATCGGATGTTGTACGGATACGGATTTGCATTCCATCGCGGATGCGGAGGCGTATGAGGTGGCACATATGGATTAAAATACGGATACGGAAACGGATACGGATACGGATACCGATGCTGATGCACATGCTGATGCGGATGCAGATACGGATGCGGATACGGATTCGTATACGGATGAGAAAACCGACGCATATACGGATACATATGCGGATAAAGAAGCGAATTAGGAAAGAGATACGGATGCGCTTGATGATAAGGGTACTTATACGGATGCGGGTGTAAATGCGGACACTGATGCGGATATGGATATAAATGTTGATTCCGATATCGATGCGTATACTGAGGGGAATACTGAAATGGAAACGATTACGGAAACGCACACGGGTTAGGACACGGATGTGAATACAGATGCGGATGCGGATACGAATACAGATGTGAATCCGGATGCGTATACGGATGCGAATGCCGGTACGCATACGGAAGTGGATGCAGATGCTAAAACGAATGCGGATAAGGAGAGGGATACGGATGCGGTTACGTCTGTGGATGGCGATATAGACGCGGATGCAGATACGGATGCCGATACTGATGCGGATAAATAAACGGAAGAAATTTGGATGATTAAATGGATTCGAATTCGGATATGGATGCAGATGGGAATACTAACACGGATACAGCTGCGAATTTGGATGCGAATGAGGATAAAAATGTGAAATCAGATACTGGTGCGGAAACAGACACGAATGCAGATACATTTTGAATATGGATGCGGGTGAGAGGGCGGAACAAGATAGAAATGTGGAAACAAAAGCGTTTACGTATATGCATGCAGATACTGATGCGGTTACGTTTGCAGATTCGGACAGAGTTCCGTCCGTCCGTCCGTCCGGACGGAAACGGATGCGGATAATGATGAGAATGCGGACAATAATCCCAACACATGCTGATAAGGAAGCGGTTAGGTATACGGATAAGGATACGGATACGGAATCGGATGCAAATTCTGGTGCAGATACGGACGCGGACACGGATTCGGATGCGGACACGGATGCGGATAAGGTTGCCGATAGAGATGAAAATATGGATACAAATAAGGATGTAAATATGGATACGGATGTGAATAAGGCTACGGATGTGAATGCTCTTGCGGATACGAATGCAGATGCGGATACCGATGCGATGAAGCAGCACATACGTGTACGGATGCAAATTCGGATGATAAATCCAATACGGATGGGAATACTTATGTAGATAGAGATATGGATGCGGATATTGATTTGGATTCGGATACGGGTACGGATAAATATAGAGATGCGAATGCAATTACCAATGGGAATAGAGATGATGTATTGGATACGGTTGCGAATAAAAATGCGCATGCGGATACGGAAACCGATGCGGATTAGGATTCGCATATTGAAACGGATGTGGATACGAATACGGATCTGGAAATTAATACGGATGCTGATGCAGAAACGAATGCGGATGCAGAGGCTGATAAGGATGCAGAGGCTGATAAGGATTCCGAGGCTGATAAGGATGCAGATTCGGATGCGGATACGGTATTAGATAGGGATAAGGATAATTATACGGATACAGAAACGGATACGGATTGGAACACGGATGTTTAAACGGATTCCGATACGGATTTTAATACGGATGCGGACACAGATGTGAATGCATAGCGGATACGGATCTTAATGCGGCGACAGATACGCATGCGGATATGGATAAGGAAACCGATGCGAATACGGTCACCGATGCGGTTACAGATTTTTATGCAGATGTGAATACGAAAGCATATGCGGATATATCTGCGGCTTCGGATGCGGATATAGATACGGATACGGATCCTGAATAGGAGACGAGTACAAATGCGGACATTGATGGGGATTTGGATAAAGATGCGGATGCGGATAGCGTTTCGGATACAGATGCGAACACAGATACGCAAAAAGAAACGGATTAGGACCCGGATGCGTAAACTGATGCGAATGCGGATATGAATGCGGTGATATTGAGTAAGGCGATAACGATTCGAATACATATTTTAATTTGGATGACGATAAGAATACGGATGCGAAATCTGGTATTTATGCGGAAACTTTTTAAACATTGTAAAAGTGTACATTTTCCCGAAGAGTATGCAAAAACGTCATTCTTATGACTATGAGGACATGATTGAGGTGTTCTTTAAGCAAATAATCCATTTTTAGAATTTAAATTTTTTTTCGTTTTACCGTAAAAAGTGCCATTACCCCCCTTGGATTGAAATTGGAATAAAAGATTGTAAAAACTAGCACCAGAAGTTTTGAGGGTGTTGATTCTTATGTGGATACGGATGCGGATACAAATGCGAATGCGCATGCGTATACGGATGCTAATGCGGATACAGATATGTATGCGGATGCGTATACATATCCGGATGCGGAAACGGATACGGATGCGGATAAAAATGCGGCTGAGGATGTAGGTACGAAATCTCTTAAGATTACGAAAAAAGATGCGGATACTGATGCAGGTACGGATACGAATTCGGTTCGGATATGAATGCAGATATAGGTACAAATACGAATGTTGATACAGATACCGATGTGGATGCCAATACGGATACAGAGGCAGATGCAGATGCTGACAGGAAGCAGATATGGATGCGGATATGGATTTGGATGCGGAAACGGATGCTAATTTGGATATGGAAGTGGATATAGATACGCAAACGGATGTGGATACGGATGCCGATACGGATACAGATACGCATGACGTGATAAATGTGGACACTGATTGGAATACGGATAATGCGGATGCGGATAGCAATGTGGATAGGCATGGGAATTCGGAAATGGAAACGGAAACTGACATGGATTAGGACACGAATACGGATGCAAATACGGATACGGATGCGGATACGGATGCAAATACCAGTACGAATGCTGATGTTATTATCTATCCGAACAAGATACTGACACGGATACGAATACGGATACTGATGCGGATACGGATATGGTGGCGGATATGGATTCGCATATGGATAAAGATACGGATGTGGATACGGATACGGATTTGGATTTTAATTGAACTGCTACTGCGGAAACGGATGCGGATGCAGATGCTGATGCGGATGCTGATTCGGATATGGATTTTTATAGGGATACGGATGCTGATACGGATAAGACGCGGATACGGATGAGGATTCGGATGCAAATACGCATTCAGATGCGGATATGGATACAGATGTGGACAGATATTAATGCATGGCCAATACGGATCTGAATGCGGATACGGGTACACATGCGTATTCGGATGCAGTTTTGAAATTGATAACGATACGGATGAAGATTCGTATGTGGATACGACGATGCGACCCATATAACTACGCAGATATGGGAACATTCAAATACGGATGCGGATTAAATTTGAATACGGATGCTGACATGGATACTGATATTGAACCGGGTATAAATGTGGACACTGATGCAGATCCTCATACAAATGTGGATGCGGATAGCGATGCGTATACGGGAGCAAAAGCGGATATGGAAACGGAAACTACCTCGGATTAGGACACGGATGCGGATATGGATGGGAATACGGATGCGTTCATAAATTTGAATGCCGATACGGATGCGAATTCCGGTACACATCTGGAAACGGATGCGGATTCGGAAAAAAATGACGATCATGTGACGGATACGCTTGTGGTTACGTATGTGGATGAGGATAGAGACGCGGATGCGGATTATGTTGCGAATTAGAATACGGGGAAGGATATGGATAGAATGTTGATGCGGAAACGGATGAGAATGGGGATATGGTTGCAGATACTGATGCGGATACAGATTGGAATTTGGATGCAAAATACGATGCGGATGCGAAATCAAATACTGGTGCGGAAACGGATGCGGATAAATACTCGAATGTGGATGCGGAAGAAGAAGCGGAACTAATTGCAAATGCGGATAAAGAAGCAGTTATATATACTGATGCAGATACGGATGCTGTAACTTCTACAGATATGGTTACGGATACGGAGTCGGATGTGGATAAGGATGAGAATGCGGATTCTATGTCGATGCAGAAAGGGAAGCAGTTACGTAATTAGATGCGGATTGGGATGCGAATGAAAATGTGAACGCAGATACTGACGCGGATACGGATTCCAATGCAGTCACTGGGGATACGGTTGCGGAAACAGATGAAAATACTGATACAAAAAAGGATAAAGATGTGGATACGGATACAAATGTGGACACAAATTCGGATGCGAATGCGGATACGGATGCGAATTCCAATGCTAATTCAGATACGGATACATAAATGGTTGCGGATACGGATACGTATACGGATCCGGATGCAGAATCCAGTACAGGTACGGACATCTATGTAGATACAGAAACGGATGGGGATAGGGATTCGGTTGCGGATACCGATACTTACACAGGTGCGGATGCAGATATCGAAGGGGATACGGATAAGGACACGTATGGGGAAATGGATACGGGTTCGGAACGACCTCTGATGGGGAAACAGATACGGATGTGGATACGGATGCAAATACGGAAAGTGTGGCGGACAGGGATGCGATTGTTGTTACGGATTTTAATACGGATATGGATTCCGATGCGGATATGTATGAAGAAATAAATAAGGATGTGGACGTGGATGAGAAAACAGATGCTGACACTGATACGAATGGTGATGCGGATATGGATGCAAAAACGGATGCAGATACGGATACGGAAGCGGATTCGGTTCGGAGACTGATGCGGATACGGATGCCAGACAGACGTGAAAAGCGGATGCGAAAGTGGTGCTGAATGAGGATACCGATAAAGGGACGGATGCAGATACGAATGCGGACTTTGATTCGGATGAAGATGCCGATAGAGATGCGATATATTATTCGGATTAGGATACGGATGACAATTCACCTACGGATACGGATTAAGATACGGATGAGGATATTAAGCCGGATGCGGAAACGGATACGGATTCAGAACCAGATATGGATTGGAAATAGGTGGCGGAAATGGATGAGATTACAGGTTCTTCAACGGATGCGGATACTAATGCACATACGGATTCAGAAGCGGATATGGTAGCAGATATGAATACGGATGTGGATACGGTTACGGATTAAATGCGTATGCAGATGAAGTGGCGGATACCAATGCAAATACAGATCCGGATGCGGATGTGGATAATAATGCAGATACGGATACCGATAAGAATATCGATGCACTTATAGTAATGGATAATGATGTGGCTACGAATACTGATGTGGATTTTAATACGGATGCTGATCTGGAAACGGATTTGGATGCAGATGCTGATGCGGATGTAAATACGAATGCAGATACGGATACAGAAGCGGATACGGATAAAAACACGGATGTGAATACGGATTCGGGTACGTATTATAATACGGATGCGGATAAGTATTCGGAATCTTTTGTGAACGCATATGGGAAACGGATCTTAATCCAGATACGGATGCCGATTTGGATACAGACGAGGATACAAATGCGATTACATATGCGGATTAGGATACGGATGCGAATTCATACACATATACGGATTACGATGCGGATGCGGATGTATATCCGGATGCGGAGACGGATAAGGATACTTAACCAGATGTGAATGCGGAAGAGATGGCGGATACGGATGCGAATACGAACCCGGTTTCAGATATTGATGCGGATACTGATGCAAATAAGGATTCCGATGCGAATATGAATGCAGATACGGATATGGATGTGGATACGGATTTCAATTCAAATACGTATGCGGATTCAAATGAGGTGGCAGATACCGATGCGAATACAGATGTGGATGCGAATACTGATACAGATACCGATTAGGATATCGATGCGAAATAGTTACAGATACGTATGCGGATACGGATACGGATGGTGATACGGATACGGATGTGGATTTTAATACAGATGCTGGTGCGGAAACATATGCGGATGCACATGCAGATGCGGATGCAGATACGGATGCGGATACGGATTTCAATAGGGATACGTTTGCTGATTCGGATAAAGAAGCGCATACGGATGGGGATACGGTTAAAAATACGGATTTGGATACGGATTTAAATACAGCTGCGGATACAGATACGGCCATAGATATGAATGTATAGCGCGTGCAGATCTGAATGCTGTTACAGATGTTGATATGGATGGGGAAACCGATGCGGATACCGATGCAGATTTAGAATCGGATTCCGGATGCGGATACAGTTTGGAATACAGATGCGGTTACCGACGCAGATAAGGATACATTTGCGAATACGGATGCAGATTTGGAAACGAAAACCGATGCGGATACGGATGGAATTTGGGATATTTATGCAGATATAGATGCGAATTTAGATACAGATGAGGAAACAGATGTGAAATCAGATACTGATGCGGAAACGATGTAAATATTTTAAACGTGTACGTATTACTGAAGATTGGGGAAAAATGTCATTCTTTTGTTTTAGATTCCATGATTGAGGTTTGGTTATGCATATTATCCATTTTTACCAATTTAATGTTTTCTTCTTTTACCATGAACAGAGAAAGTTAACCCCCCCCCTTAGCTTCAAATATTCGATCGGAAAAAGAAGCATTAAAAGGTTTCAAAGGTGTTGATGCGAATGTGGAACAGGATGCCGATAAAAATAGGTATACGGACACGGATACGGACACAAATACGAATACGTATATCGATACGGATACTGACAAAATGCAAATGCGGATGCGTATATAGATGCTAATGCGAGAACGAATATAGATGCGCAAACAGAAGCATTTGCGAATGCGCAAACGGATACGGATGCAGATAAAGATGCAGCTGAGGATGCGGATACGAACACTCTTGCGGATGCGGATAGCGATGCAGGTACGGATAAGGATTCGGTTAAGGATGTGGATACGAATAAGGATGAGAATGTGGATACAAATGCTGATACGGATACCGACGTGGATATGAATGCAGATATGGATGCCGATGTTGATACGGATACGGAAATCAATTCGAATACGAACGCGGATGAGGTGACGGATACCGAGGCGAATACGGAATCGGATACTGATGCGTATATTGATACCGATGAGGATATGGATGCGCATATAGTAACAAATACGGATGTTGATATGAATATGAATGTAGATTTTAATAGGGGTTCTGATGCAGAAACGGATGCGGATGTTGATGCTGATGAGGATGCAGATACGGATGCGGATATGGATTTGGATAGAGATATGAATGCTAATACGAATAAAGAAACGGATACGAATGGGAACACGGATGCTAATGCGGATTCGGATATTGATGCGGATACGGATGCAATTGCGGATGCAGGTGAGGATATGGATACGAATGCGGATACGGAAGTAGATACCAATGCGGATAAAAATGCGGATGAGGATGTGGAATCGGAAACGGATAACGATGCGGATTGGGATGTGAATTTAATACGGATGCGCGTAGAGGTGTGGATACCGATGCCAATACCGAAGATTGATATGCTGATAGCGATGCGAATGCGGATGCTGAAGCAGATACGGATACAGACGTGGAGACGGATGCAGCTCCGGATACGGATACGAATGAGGATACGGATAAAAATGAAGATACGGATACATTTGGGTATTCGGAAGCGAATTAGGATGTGGTTGGGAATGTAGGTACGGATACGGATGCAGATTATGATGAATATACAGATGCAAATCCGGATGATTATCCGGATGCGGAAATGGATACTAATGTGGAGCAAGATCCGAATGTGGATGCGGATGAGGAAGCGGAAACGGATGCGAATGCAGATACGGATGTTGATACGAATGCAGATATGGTAATGGACACGAATGCAGATAACCGTATGGAAATGGATATGCATAGGAATGTGGAAACGGATGTGAAACATATTCAATTTCTGCAGAAGAAACGGATGCTATTACGGACACGGATATCGATTTCTTTACGGATGCGGATACAGTTACAGATGCTGATTCCAATATGGATGCGGATACAGACATGGATGGGAATTTATTTTTGGGTACGGATTTCGATACGGATGCGGATACATATCCGGAAGCGGAGCGAGATGTGGATATAGAAGAGGTGGCGGATAAGGATGCGAATACGGGTTCTTAAACGGATGCGGACACTTATGTTATAACGGATTCCGATGTGGATATTGATGAAATTATGGATCGGATGTTGTATGGATACGGATTTAAATTCCATCGCGGATGCGGAGGCCTATGAGGTGGCTGATATGGAAAAAAAATACGGATACGGATGCGAATACTGATGCAAATACCGATGCGTATATTGATGCTCATATAGATACGGATACGGTTGTGTAAACGAATATGGATTTAATTTAAATGAATATTTTGAAACGGATACGGATGAATATGCTGATGCGGATGCAGATACGGACGCGGATACGGATATGGATAGGATTACCGATCCTAATGTAGATACAGAAGCGATTAAGGATTGGGACACAAATGTGATTACTGATTTTGGTACGAATGCGGGCACACATGTGAATACATAGCTCATACGTATTTGAATGCGGAAACGGATACTCATGCGGATACAGATGTAGATTTGGATTCGGATACCAATGCGGATGTAGATTCGTATACGGATGAGAAAACCGACGCAGATAAGGATACATATTCGGATAAAGATGCGGATTAGGATACGGATACGGATGCGATTGATGATAAGTATGCTTATACGGTTGCGGGTTTAAATGCGGACACTGATGCGGATACGGATACAAATGCGGATAAAGATAGCGATGCGAATACGGAGGGGAATACCGAAATGGAAACGAATACGGAAACGCACACGGGTAAGGACACGGATGTGAACACAGATGGGGATACGGATGCGAATACAGATGGGAATGCGGATGCAGATACGGATGCGAATTCATGTTGGCATACGGAAGCGGATAATGGATGCGGAAACGAATGCGTAAAAGGAGACGGATACGGATGCGGTTACGTATGTGGATGAAGATACAGACGCGGATGTGGATACGGATGCTGATACCGATGCGGATAAGGACACGGGAGATATTTTGATGCTTTAACGGATGCGAATGCGGATAAAGATGCAGATGGGGATACTAACGGGGATACAGATGCGAATTTGGATGCGAATGAGGATAGAAATGCGAAATCAGATACTGGTGAGGAAACGGACACGGATGCGGATACATATGCGAATATGGATGCGGTTGAGGATGCGGACCGAGATAAAAGTGTATATTCAAAAGCGATTACGTATATGGATGAAGATAGTGATGCGGTTACATTTGCAGATTCGGACAGTTAAGGAAACGGATGCGGATAAGGATGAGAATGCGGAGAATAATCCCTACACATGCATGAAAGGAAGCGGTTTGGTATACGAATGGGTATACGGATACGGAATCGGATACAAATGCTGGTGCAGATACGGACGCGGATACGGACGCGGATACGGATTCGGATGCGGACAAATATGCGGATAAGGTTGCGGATAGAGATGAAAATACGGATACGAATAAGGATGTAAATATGGATACGGATATGGATACGGCTACGGATGTGAATGCTCATGCGGAAACAAATTCGGATGCACAGGCTGATAAGGATGTAGATTCGGATGTGAATACGGTTTTGGATAGGGATAAGTATACTAGTACCGATACAAAACGGATACGGATTGGATCACGAATGCTAAAACGGATTCGGATACGGATTTTAATACGGATTCGGATACGGAGACAGATGTGAATGCATGGCGGATACGAATCTTAATGCGGCGACGGATACCCATTCGGATATGGATACGGAAGCCGATGCGAATACGGACGCATACTTGGAAACGGTCACCGATGCGGATACAGGTTTATATACGGATGCGAATACCAAAACAGATACGGATATATATGCGGCGACGGTTGTGGATTTAGATACGGATACGGATGCTGTAACGGAGACGAGTACAAATGCGGGCACTGATGGGGATTTGGATAAAAATGTGGATGTGGATAGCGTTTCGGATACAGATGCGAATACGGATATGGAAACGGATTAGGACACGGATGCGTATACGGATGCAAATGCGAATATAAATGCAGATGGGGATACCGATGCGGAAACAAATTTTAATTTAGGTGACGATAAGAATACGGATGCGAAATCAGATAGTTTAGCGGAAACGTTTTAAACATTGTAAAAGTGTACATTTTCCCGAAAAGTATGCAAAAACGTCATTCTTATGCTTAAGAGTATATGATTGAGGTGTTTTTAAATCAAATAATCCCTTTTTAAAATTAAAATTTTTTCTCGTTTCACCGAAAAAGTGCCATTACCCCCCTTGGATTGAAATTGGAATATAAGATTGTAAAAACCAGCACCAAAAGGTTTCAAGGGTGTTGATTCAAAGTGGATACGGATGCGGATAAAAATGCGAATGCGCATGCGTATACCGGCGCTAATGCGGATACTGATCTGGATGCGAATGCGGATAAACATCCGGATGCGGAAACGGATACGGATTCGGATAAAGATGCGGCTGAGGATGCGAATACGAAATCTTTCGAGAATACGGAAACAGATGCGGATACCGAGACAGGTACAGATACGGATTCGGTTGAGGATGCGGATACGAATAAGGGGACGGATGTGGATACATATGCTGATACGGATACGAATATGGATGCGGCAGTTAAAACGGATACGTTATTATAAGCGGATGCAAATGTTGATACGGTAATTAAGCGGATACGAATGCGCAAACTGATGCGGACACGGATGCCGATTTAGATATGGATAGGGATATGTATACGGATACGGATGTTGATACAGATACCGATGTAGATGCAAATACGAATACAGAGGCTGAGATAGATGCAGATGCTGACAGGATGCAGATGTGGATGCTGATACAAATTTGGATGGGGGAACGCATGCTAATATTGATATGGAAGTGGATATAGATGCACACACGGATGTGGTTATGGATGCTGATACGGATACAGATACGGATATGAACTTTTATTTGGAAATGGCCTTGAATGCGGATAAGCATGAATGTACGGAAAAGGATACCGATGTGGATACACATGCGGTTACGTATACGGATGAGGATACGGATGCGGATAAGATATTGATTCGAAAGCAGAATACGATGCGGTTTCGTATTCGGATGTGGATAGGGATGCGGATGTTAATGCTGTGGAAGATACGGAATGGAACACGGATAAGGATTCGGACACGGAGGCCAATACGGATTCGGCCAAGGAGGCAGATACGGATACCGATATATATGAACATGCGGTTTTTATTAAGGATGTGAATGCAAATACGGATATGGATTTGGATTCGCAATGGATACGGATGGAAACTCGCATGCGGATATGTGGATGTGTTTATCGGTGAAATGCGGATATGGTTAGGGAAACGTAGGAAAGGAATAATTCGTGCTCAATGACCAAAAATTAAGTAGAAAATAATTAGGTCAAAAATTTCACCTCTATTAAATGCGTAAATTTTACCGAAAAATATCCAAAAGATGTCTTGCTCTTAAGGAGTAAATGCTTGCGGTATTCTGAAGGCATTACTTCCATTTTTAGAATTTTTAATTTTTATTATTTCACCATGAAAAGTGTCAGCCCCCCTAGATTCCAATCGTAATAAATCGTAAAAAAATAACACCAAAAGTATCGAAGGTGTTGATACGAATGTGGATACGAATGCAGATACGGTTGCGGATACCGGCGTGGATGCGGACACGGATGCAGAAATAGTAGCGGAAGCGGATACTGATGTAATTGTAGATTCGGATGCGAAAGCGGATACGGATGCGGATAGGGATATGGTGCGGAAACTGAAAAATTTGCTGATATAGACGCCAATGGGGATACGTATTAGGATGCTGATATGGATAAGAATGCGGATACAAATGGGGATGCTAAGGTGGATTAGGATATGGATACAGTTGCAATTGTGGATGCAGATGAGGCCATGAATACGGATGCGGATACGGAAGTGGATACCAATTCGGTTAAGGATACGGATATGAACGCTAATGCGGATACGGATGCTTATACGGATGTGAATACTGATGCGAATGCAAATATGGATGCGGATACGGATGAGACACGGATGCTGATGCAGATGCCAATGCGGATGCTAAGGCGGATGCTGATGCGAATACGGACGCGGATATGGATAAAGTTCCGGATACGGAAAAGAATGTGGATACGGTTAAGGCCACGGCTACAAATAAAGATGTAATTCGGAAGCGGATGAGAATGGGGATGGGAATGCAGACAATGATACGGGTGTGGATTATGATGCGGATACAGATGCGGATACGGATGTGGGTGTGTGTTCATAGCGGATATGGAAGCTAATGCGGATAGGGATGCTTATACGGATGTATATAATGTTTCGAATACAAACACGGATGTGGAAATGGATAAGACGCGGAGGCCAATGCGAAAGCTGAGGCGGACACTGATTCGTATACGAATGCGGACACAGATGTGAATGCGCATGCGGATACGGATGCCAATGCCGAAAACGCATACGAAAGCGGATACGGATGCTAAAACGAATGCGGATAAGGGGACCTATACGAAAGCGTTTACGTACGTAGGTTAAAGACGCGAATACGAAAGCGAATAACGATGCGGATTTGGATGGGGAAATGGATACGGATACCGATGTGGGTACGGATGTGGATTCGAAAATGGATGCAAATGCGGATACGGATGCTGATGCGGATGCGAATACGTATTCAGATGAGCTGTGGTTACGAAAATGGATGCTGATACAATTACGGAAGTGGATCCCGAAGCAAACAGGGATGTAGATACGAATGAAGATACGGATTCGGATACGTATATGGATACGAATAAGGATACGTATGCGGATACGGATGAGAATGCGGCTGGCAGAAATATATGAATTCTGATGTGGAAATGGATATGAATGCGGATACAGATAGGGAATCTGATGCAAATAAGGATGCGGATGCAGATACGGATGCGGATTTGATTACGGATGTGGATACAGATTTATTATGCCCATTATGCAGATATGAATACTTAGGGTATCGGATCTGAATGCGAATACGGATACGCATGCAGACTCGGATACGGAAGCCGAAGTGGATACGGATGAAAATTAAGAAACAGATACCGATGCATATGCAGATTCGTATTCGGATGCGGATACCGACGCAGATACGGATACATATGCGGATACGGATATGGTAATGGATACGGAATCGAAAGCGGATACGGATACATACGCGTATGCGAATTTGGAGGGGAATTCGGATATTGATACGGAAACTGACAGAAATTAGGATGCGGATATTGATACGGATACGGACGCCAGACAGATTTCAATTTGGATGCGTAAATGGGTTTGAATGCGGATTCAGATACGGATGCGGATACAGATGGGATTTATCATGCGGATTAGGATACTGATGCGAATTTATATACGGATACGGATCACGACACGGAAGCGGATATAGATCCGGAAGCGGGACGAATACGGATCCAGAACCAGATGTGAAAGCAGAAGAGGTGGCGGATCGGGATGCGAATACGAATCGTGTTTGGATACAAGGATGCGGATGCTGATGCAGTTTGATGCAGATGCAGATTCTGATGCGGATATGGATACGGATAAGGAAAGGGATACCGATGTCAATTTGAAAACTGATGCGGATGCGGATGAGTTGGCCGTTAACGATGCGAATACAGATACGGATGCACATGCGGATACTGATGCGTGTACGGATACCGATGCGGATATGAATGCGCATATAGTTACGGATACGGATGTGGATACGGATACGGCTGTGGATTTTAATACAGATCCTGATTCGGAAATGGATGCGAATGCAGATCCTAATGCAGATACGGTTGCGGATATGGATTTCGATAGGGATACGGATGCTAATATTAATACAGAAGCGGAAACGGATTGGGACAAGTATGCGAATATGGATTCAAAAAAATTTTAATACGAAGACATATACGGAGTGGGTCACAGATGTGAATGCAAAGCGGATACGGATCTGAATGCCGATACGGATACGCATTCGGATTTGGACACGGAAACCATTGCGGATACGGATGCATACTCTGAAACGGATATTATTAGGATATAGATTCGTATACAGATGCAGATATACACGCAGATACGGATACATATGCGGATTAGGAATGTGGATTGCGGAATACGGATACATATGCGGATGCGGGGACCCTGATGCAGATACGGATACAAATGCGGATGCGTCTAGCGATGCGGATAGGGAGGTGAATTCGGTTATGGTATTGGAAACGGAAATGGAAAAGGACACGGATACGGATATAAATTTGAATGAAAATTTTTATCCGGAGGCGATGCGGATACATATGCTGATGTGTCTAACGCTGCGGATAGGGAGGTGAATTCGGTTATGGTATTGGAAACGGAAATGGAAAAGGACACGGATACGGATATAAATGTTAATTCGAATTTGGATGCGGATGCGAATGCCGTTACGAATGCGGATGTGGTTACCAATGCGAATTCAATTACGGACACGGATACTTTTGCGGATACGGATGCGGATGCAGATGCTGATGCATACGCAGATACGGATGCGGATAAGGATTTGAAAAGGGATACACTTGCTGATACGGATTAGAATTGGATACCACTGGCAGCACATATGCAAACACGGTTTCGGATACCGATTTAAATACGGCTACGGATACGGATACGGACACAGATGTGAATGCAGAGCGGATACGAATCTGAAAGCGGATACGGATACGCATGTGGATTCGGATGCAAGAGATGCTCATTCGGATGTGGAAATTTATTAAAATTAAGCAAATGATACGGATGCTGATTTATGTACGGACGTGAACGTAGATACGATTTATAATGCGGATTAGTACACGGATGCGAAACCAGATGGAAATGCGGAAAAGGTGGTGGGTTCGGATGCGAAATCAAATACGGGTTCGGATACGGGTGTGAATACTAATGCGGATATGGATTCCGATGCAAATAAGGATGCAGATTTGTCAATGCAAATACGGTAGCGGATGCGGATGAGGTGGCGGATAGCAATCATAAAACAGAAACAGATGCGAATACTAATGCGGATACGCATACCGAAGCTGATATGGATTCCTAAATGGATACGGATACGGATGTGGATTTGTATACGGCATATGACAATTTTAATACGAATGTTGATGCGGAACCGGATGCGGATGCAGATGCTGTAAGGCAGAAGATATGGATTCCGTTTAGGGTTTTGATGGGAATACGGATACTGATACGGATACAGAAGCCGATACGGATAGGGACTCCGATGTAAATACGGAGTCGCTTATGGATTAATATACGGATGCGGATACAGATGTGAATGCATTGCGGATATGGGTCTAGATGCGCATACGGATACGCATGCGGATAATGTAACCGATGCGGAGGCGGATGCATACTATGAAACGGATAACGATGCGGATACAGATTTTTATACGGATGCGGATTTCGAAGCAGATACGGATACATATGCGGATACGAATGTGAATTTGGATTCGGAGACAGATGCGTATACGGATGCTGATACGGATACTGATACGGATTCGGGTACAAATTCAGCCACTGATGTGGATACAGATACAAATACGGACGCGGATAGCGATGCGGATACGAAGGCGTACAAGGATATGGAAACGGACATGGATAAGAATGCGGAAGCGGATATGGATGCGAATATGGATGGGGATACAGATTTCAATGCAGATCCGGATGAGAATGCTGGTACAGATATGGAAGCGGAAAGGGATTGGAAAACGGATGTGGATAAGGATACGGAAAAGAGTGCAGTTACGTATGTGGATGCGGAAACAGACGCAAATGCGGATACGGATGCAGATACGGATGCGGAATTTGGAGAAGGAGAAAGATACGGTTGCGGTTACGAATGTGGATGGAATACAGAGGCGGATGCGTATACGGATGCGGATACCGATGCGGAGAAAGATACGGATACGAATGTGAATGCCGATACGGATTCATATGCGGATATGGATAAAAAAGAGGATACCGATGCGGATACAGAAGCCAATTTTGATTCGAATGAATAAACAGATGCAAAATCAAATACTGTTTTGGAAACGAACACGGATGCGGACACAAATGTGAATTTGGATGCGAATAAGGAATGCGGATGCGCATAGGGATGGGGTTGCGGAACAAGATACCCATGCGGATACGAAAGGAAATTTTGATGCGGATGAGCATACGGATGCGAAATCAGATACTGATGCGGAAACGTAAAAATTGTAAGCCTGTGCATTGTAAACATTGTAAAGGGGTACGAATTAAGCAAAAACGTCATTCTTTTGTTGAAAAGTAAATGATTGACGTGTTTTCAAGGCATAAAATCCATTTTTAAAATTTCGATTTTTTCTGATTTCACCTTGAGAAGTGCCATTCCTCCCAAGGAATATTGATGCTGATACGGATACAGAAGCTGATAAGGATGGCGACTTGGATGAAAATACGGATTTAGATACGGATTAAAATAGGAATGCACATACTGATGCGGACGCAGATGTAAATGCATAGTGGATACGGATCTAAATGCTAATACAGAAACGCATGTGGATACGGATATGTATATGGATGCTGAATCTGACACAGAACCGGATATATATATATATATATATATATATATACTAATACGGATGTAGATTTGGATACCGATGCGGATTCGGATACACAAGCGAATGCGGATAGCGATGCGGATAAAGAGGAGAATAAAGATATAGAAACTGAAACAGGCACGGATTAGAACACGGATTTGAATACGGATGCGGGTACAGATGTGAATGCGGATGCGGATGCCAATGCCGGTACGCATTCAGAAGCGAATACGGATGCGGAAACAAATTGGGATACGGATGCGGATGAGAATGCGAATGCGCACAAGGATGAGGTTGCGGAAAAAGATAACGTGGCGGAGATAAAAGCAGATTTTGATGCGGATAAGTAAACGGATGCAAAATCAGATATTGATGCGGAAACGTTGTAAACATTGTAAAGCTAGACACAATACAGAAAATTATGCACAAACGTTATTTTTTTGTTTCAGAGTAAATGATTGGGGTTTTAAAAGGCATATAATCCATTTTTAGAAATTGACCTTTCTAATTTCTCCGTGAAAAATGCCATTAACTCTCCTTGGAATATGGATGCTGATACTGATACGGAAGCGGATACGAAAGCGAACAAGGATAATGATACAGATGAAGATACGGATGTGGATACGCATACGAATGGCGGACAGATATGAATTAGATGCGGAAATGTATCTGAATTTCGGAAACGGATGCGGACGCTGATGCCAATAAGGATGTGGATGCAGATGCGTATACGAATACAGATGCGATTAATCATGCGGATTATGTTACGGATGCGAATGATAAACCAGATCAGGACGCGGAAGAGGTGAAGGATATGAATGAAAAGATGAATACGGGGGCCGGATACGTATGCGGATTTTGATGTATATACGGATTCGGATATGGATACGGTTGTGGATACGAATACGGATGTGAATTTGAATACAGATATGGAAGCAGAAAAGGTGGCGGATCCAAATGCGAATATAGATACCGATGCTGATATGGATGGGGACACGAATTCGGATGCCGATTCGGATACGGAAACGGATATGGATGCAGATGCGGATTTAGATAATGATTCGAATAAGGATGCGGATGCGAAAATGTAGAGGAATGCGCACGCGTATACGGAAACGGATGCATAAACCGATGAGGATACCGATAAAGATACGGAAGTTGATGCGGAAGCAGATTCTGATGCGGGTGTTCCTACGGACACGGATGAGGAAACGGATACGGCTGCCAATACCGATACGTAAGCTCATACGGATATGAATGCGGGTATAAATCAGTATCCGCATTTGCATCCGTATCCGCTTCCGTATCAACATCCTAATAGGCATCCCCATCATTGTACGTATCCGCATCCGTAAACATTTCCTGGTTTCAATATACCTTCCATATAGAACTAGAAACCCAGAATTAATGCTCCATGACAACGGAATTACGTAAAAAATAATTATGGCAAATATTTCATCTCTTTTAAATGTGTATATTTTACCTAAAAATATGCAAAAAATGTCATCCTTTTTATAGTATAATCCTTGAGGTGTTCTTAAGGGAATAATTCCATTTATAAAATTTTTAAATTTTCTCATTTCACTATAAAAAGTGATATTTCCCCTAGGCTTCCAATCGTAAAAAATCGTAAAGAAAACACCATTAGGTTTTGAGGTGTTGATTCCAATGTGGATAGAAATGCGGATACCGACGTTGATGCGGACATGGATGCGGAAATGGATGCGGAAGGGGATACTGATATAAATGCAGATTCGGATGCGAAAGCGGATACGGATGCAGATAGGGATATGAATGCAAAAACAGAAAAATATGCGGATATAGACGCTAATGTGGATACGGATGTGGATGCGGATATGGATAAGATTGCGGATACAAATGCAAATGCGGATGCGTGTACGGATGCTCAGGCTGATTCGGATATGGATGCGAATTTGGATACATATCCGGTTGCGGAAACAGATACGGATACAGATGCGAATGTGGATGCAGATGAGGATATGTATACGGATGTAGATACGGAAGTTGATAGCAATCTGGATACGGATACGGATGAGAATGTGGCTTTGGAAACGGAGAACGATGCGGATACGGATGTGAATGAGGATACAGATACGTATACGGATGTGGATTCCGATGCGAATACAGATACGGATAAGACGGATACAGGTACAGGATACGGACATGGAGACGGATGCAGTTCCGGATACAAATGCGGTTGTGGATAGGCATGCGGCCACGGATGCGGATGTGCATTATGATACGGATACAGATGCAGATACGGATGATGTTACGGATACTAATACGGATATGGGTACAAATGCTGACTCTGGTGTGGATACGATTACAAATGTGGATGAGGATGACGATGCGGATACGGAGGCTCTACGGATATCGAAACGGGAACGAACACAGATTATGACACGAATGGGAATACATATGCGGATTCAGATGCGAATAGAGATGTGAATGCGCACGCGGATATGGATAGGAATGCCGGTACGCATACGGAAATGGAATTTGATACCGTATACGGATGCGGATAAGGATTAGGAATGCATATGACAGACTGATGTGAATTCTGATGTGGCAATGAAGCGAATGCGGATACGGATACCGTTGCGCATGCAGATACCAATACCGATGCGGATGCAGATACGTACGCGGGTACAAAAGCGGTTACGTATATGGGTGCAGGTGCAAATGCAGTTGCGTAAACAGATACGAATACGGCTACGGAAACGGATGTGGAAAAGGATGCGGATACGGATGCAGATATCGATGCGAATTTTGACACGGATACGTAAACGGATGCGATTTAGGATCCGGCAAAAAATATTTTTGGGGAAAAAGTTACGGATACGGATGTGGATCCGGCTGCAAATACGAAAAAGGATGCGGACAGGAATGCAAATGGAAATACGGACACGGATGCGGATTTTTACACGGATACTGATGCGCAAACGGATGCGGATGCAGAATCTGATGCCTAAGAAAATAAGGATGCAGTTAGAGAATTTAGATAGAAATGCGGATGCTGATACGGATACAGTGGTTGATATCAATGTGGACACTGATACGAATACGGATTCGGATACTGAATGGAATACGTAGTTGAGTACTAATAAGGACACAGATGTAAATGCATTGCGCATACGGATGTGAATGCGGTTACGGATACCCATGCAGAAACGTATACGGATACCAATGCGGAAACGGATGCAGATTTGGAAAAGGATACCCATGCGGATACAGATTCGTAAACGGATGCAATTATCAACACAGATCCGGATACATATAATGATGTTGATAAGGATTTGGATACGGATACGGATGTGAATACGAATGCTGATACGGATACTGATACGGGTACAAATGTGGATCATGATGCGGATACGGATAGAATTGCGGATGCTGATAGCGATGTGGACACGGAGGCGTACAAGTATATGGAAACGGACATGGATTAGGACACAAATGTGGATACGGATGCGAATACGGATGCAGATACATATAGGGATGCTAATACGGGTGCGAATGACGGTACGCTTATGGCAGCGGATACGGATGCGGAAACGAAAGCGGATAAGGTTACGCATACGAATATAAATGCTAAAACGGATGCGAGTTTGGATATGGATGCAGACGGGGATACCGATGCGAATGAAAATTTTGAGGGTACGGATGCGAAGTCAGATACTGATGCAGAAACGTTGTAAAAAGCCTAAAGATGTACATATTACCAAAAATTACGCAAAATGTCAGTTTTGTTTTAGAGTGAATGATTAAGGAGTTCTAGAGGCATGTTACCAATATAAAGAGTTTTCATTTATTCTCTTCCACCTGTTAAAAGCACTGTTCGGCGCCCCTTTTGGCTTCAAATCATAATATTCGATCATAAAAATAACACTTAAAGGTTTCGAGCGTGTTAATGCGAATGTGCAAACGGATGAGTATGCAAATGCGGATACGGACGCGCATACAGACATGGATACGAATACGGATGCGGATACGGGTATGGGTAAATTTGCAACTAAGCATGCGGATACGAATACTCTTGCGGATAAGGAAACATGCGAATAACGATGGATGTACGTATTGCATTATGTTACGGTTGCGAATACAAATACGTTTACGAATATGTATACAGATGCTGATACGCATACGGATGCGGATAGGGATGCGAATACAGATACGTTAGAGGATAGGGATGCAAATGCGGATACGGATTATACGGCGGATACGGATGCATAAACTGATGTGGACAAGGATCCAGATTCGGATATGAATTCCGATATGTATACTAATGAGGATATATATACAGATGTCGATGCGAATACGGACAGAGATGTGGAAAAGATTGCAGATGATGTAGGGATGCAGAGACGGATGCGTACACAGATGTGGAGAGGGAAACAGATGCTGATAAGGATACGTAAGTGAATACGGATGGGCAGATGGATGCGGATACGGATGCTAATACGGATGAGGATGTAGTTGCGAATTCGTATGCGGAAAAGGATCTGAATGCGGATAAGCCTACGGATGTGGATGCGGAAACGGATGCGGATGTGGATTCTGATGTGGTTACATATATATACGGGTATATTAATGCGGAAATTAATGTGGATGCGGATACATATGCGATTTATTATTTGGATTAAAATACAGATCCTAATTCATATACGGATACAGATGAAGATACGGATACGGATCTTTATCCGGATGCGGAAACGATTACGGATGCAGCTGTGAATGCGTGAGAGGTGACGAATACGGATTCAATTACGAATACACAACGGAAGCGGATACTGATGCGGATACAGATTAAAATGCGAATATGGATGCTGAGATGGATACGAATGTTGAAACGGATGTCGATTCAAATACGGATTCGGATGCGGTTGCGGATACGGGTGCGAATGCCGATACGCATGCAGTTAAAGATGCAGATAATGATGCAGATACGGATACTGAGGCATTTATGGATGCCCATTTAAATACGGATAAAGATGTATTTACGGATTAGTTTAGCTTTTGGTTTTTAATACGGATGCTTAAGTGGATGCGGATGCAGCTGCTTTTCCGGATGCAGATACGGATGCGTATACCGAAATGGATAGAGATACCGGATCGGCAGGGAAGCTGATACCGATGCAGAAGCGGATACTGATGTAATTGCAGATTCGGATGCGAATGCGGTCACGAAGGCAGATGCAAAAGTGGATGCGGAACGGAACAATATGTGGATATAGATGCGAATGCAGATACGGATGATAATAGGAATACGGAAGCGGATACGGATGTGGATGCGTACATGGATGCTAATCCTGATTCGTATACGGATTTCGATACGAAATGCGGATACATATCCGGATGCGGAAACGGATACAGATGTGGATACAAATCCGAATGTGGATGCAGATGGAGATATGGAGACAGATGCGATTACTGATGCATATAAGGAAGCGGATACCAATGCGGATAAGGATACGGATGAGGATGTGGATTCGAAAACGGATAACCATGCGGATACATATCTGATTTTTTATACGGATGCGTATACGGAAAACGATGCGGATACGGATATAATATGGATGCTGATATAGATACAAATTCGGATGCTTAGGCAAATGCTGATGCGGATACGGACGCGGAGACAGATGCGAATGTTAACACGGATCCGTAAACGGATCCGTGTTAATATTTGCATCCGTTTACGAATCTGTATCCGCATGGGTATCCTTTTCCAAATCTGCATCCGTTTCCGCATTGGTTTCCGTATACGTATCTGCATGGGTATCCGTAACCGCATTCACATCCGTATGCGCAATGCATTCACATCTGTGTCCTTATTAGTACTCAACTACGTATTCCATTCAGTATCCGAATCCGTATTCGTATCAGTGTCCACATTGATATCAACCACTGTATCCGTATCAGCATCCGCATTTCTATCTAAATTCTCTAACTGCATCCTTATTTTCTTAGGCATCAGATTCTGCATCCGCATCCGTTTGCGCATCAGTATCCGTGTAAAAATCCGCATCCGTGTCCGTATTTCCATTTGCATTCCTGTCCGCATCCTTTTTCGTATTTGCAGCCGGATCCACATCCGTATCCGTAACTTTTTCCCCAAAAATATTTTTTGCCGGATCCTAAATCGCATCCGTTTACGTATCCGTGTCAAAATTCGCATCGATATCTGCATCCGTATCCGCATCCTTTTCCACATCCGTTTCCGTAGCCGTATTCGTATCTGTTTACGCAACTGCATTTGCACCTGCACCCATATACGTAACCGCTTTTGTACCCGCGTACGTATCTGCATCCGCATCGGTATTGGTATCTGCATGCGCAACGGTATCCGTATCCGCATTCGCTTCATTGCCACATCAGAATTCACATCAGTCTGTCATATGCATTCCTAATCCTTATCCGCATCCGTATACGGTATCAAATTCCATTTCCGTATGCGTACCGGCATTCCTATCCATATCCGCGTGCGCATTCACATCTCTATTCGCATCTGAATCCGCATATGTATTCCCATTCGTGTCATAATCTGTGTTCGTTCCCGTTTCGATATCCGTAGAGCCTCCGTATCCGCATCGTCATCCTCATCCACATTTGTAATCGTATCCACACCAGAGTCAGCATTTGTACCCATATCCGTATTAGTATCCGTAACATCATCCGTATCTGCATCTGTATCCGTATCATAATGCACATCCGCATCCGTGGCCGCATGCCTATCCACAACCGCATTTGTATCCGGAACTGCATCCGTCTCCATGTCCGTATCCTGTACCTGTATCCGTCTTATCCGTATCTGTATTCGCATCGGAATCCACATCCGTATACGTATCTGTATCCTCATTCACATCCGTATCCGCATCGTTCTCCGTTTCCAAAGCCACATTCTCATCCGTATCCGTATCCAGATTGCTATCAACTTCCATATCTACATCCGTATACATATCCTCATCTGCATCCACATTCGCATCTGTATCCGTATCTGTTTCCGCAACCGGATATGTATCCAAATTCGCATCCATATCCGAATCAGCCTGAGCATCCGTACACGCATCCGCATTTGCATTTGTATCCGCAATCTTATCCATATCCGCATCCACATCCGTATCCACATTAGCGTCTATATCCGCATATTTTTCTGTTTTTGCATTCATATCCCTATCTGCATCCGTATCCGCTTTCGCATCCGAATCTGCATTTATATCAGTATCCCCTTCCGCATCCATTTCCGCATCCATGTCCGCATCAACGTCGGTATCCGCATTTGTATCCACATTGGAATCAACACCTCAAAACCTAATGGTGTTTTCTTTACGATTTTTTACGATTGGAAGCCTAGGGGAAATATCACTTTTTATAGTGAAATGAGAAAATTTAAAAATTTTATAAATGGAATTATTCCCTTAAGAACACCTCAAGGATTATACTATAAAAAGGATGACATTTTTTGCATATTTTTAGGTACAATATACACATGTAAAAGAGATGAAATATTTGCCATAATTATTTTTTACGTAATTCCTTTGTCATGGAGCATTAATTCTGGGTTTCTAGTTTTATATGGAAGGTATATTGAAACCAGGAAATGTTTACGGATGCGGATACGTACAATGATGGGGATGCCTATTAGGATGTTGATACGGAAGCGGATACGGATGCAAATGCGGATACTAATTTATACCCGCATTCCTATCCGTATGAGCTTACGTATCGGTATTGGCAGCCGTATCCGTTTCCTCATCCGTGTCCGTATTAACACCCGCATCAGAATCTGCTTCCGCATCAACTTCCGTATCTTAATCGGTATCCTCATCGGTTTATGCATCCGTTTCCGTATACGCGTGCGCATTCCTCTACATTTTCGCATCCGCATCCTTTTTCAAATCATTATCTAAATCCGCATCTGCATCCATATCCGTTTCCGTATCCGAATCGGCATCCGAATTCGTGTCCCCATCCATATCAGCATCGGTATCTATATTCGCATTTGGATCCGCCACCTTTTCTGCTTCCATATCTGTATTCAAATTCACATCCGTATTCGTATCCACAACCGTATCCATATCCGAATCCGTATATACATCAAAATCCGCATACGTATCCGGCCCCCGTATTCATCTTTTCATTCATATCCTTCACCTCTTCCGCGTCCTGATCTGGTTTATCATTCGCATCCGTAACATAATCCGCATGATTAATCGCATCTGTATTCGTATACGCATCTGCATCCACATCCTTATTGGCATCAGCATCCGCATCCGTTTCCGAAATTCAGATACATTTCCGCATCTTATTCATATCTGTCCGCCATTCGTATGCGTATCCACATCCGTATCCTCATCTGTATCAACATCCTTGTTCGCTTTCGTATCCGCTTCCGTATCAGTATCAGCATCCATATTCCAAGGAGGGTTAATGGCATTTTTCACGGAGAAATTAGAAAGGTCAATTTCTAAAAATGGATTATATGCCTTTTAAAACCCCAATCATTTACTCTGAAACAAAAAAATAACGTTTGTGCATAATTTTCTGTATTGTGTCTAGCTTTACAATGTTTACAACGTTTCCGCATCAATATCTGATTTTGCATCCGTTTACTTATCCGCATCAAAATCTGCTTTTATCTCCGCCACGTTATCTTTTTCCGCAACCTCATCCTTGTGCGCATTCGCATTCTCATCCGCATCCGTATCCCAATTTGTTTCCGCATCCGTATTCGCTTCTGCATGCGTACCGGCATTGGCATCCGCATCCGCATTCACATCTGTACCCGCATCCGTATTCAAATCCGTGTTCTAATCCGTGCCTGTTTCAGTTTCTATATCTTTATTCTCCTCTTTATCCGCATCGCTATCCGCATTCGCTTGTGTATCCGAATCCGCATCGGTATCCAAATCTACATCCGTATTAGTATATATATATATATATATATATATATATATATATATATATCCGGTTCTGTGTCAGATTCAGCATTCATATACGTATCCGTATCCACATGCGTTTCTGTATTAGCATTTAGATCCGTATCCACTATGCATGTACATCTGCGTCCGCATCAGTATGTGCATTCCTATTTTAATCCGTATCTAAATCCGTATTTTCATCCAAGTCGCCATCCTTATCAGCTTCTGTATCCGTATCAGCATCAATATCGTTGGGAGGAATGGCACTTCTCAAGGTGAAATCAGAAAAATCTAAATTTTAAAAATGGATTATATGCCTTGAAAACACGTCAATCACTTACTTTTCAACAAAAGAATGACGTTTTTGCTTAATTCGTACCCCTTTACAATGTTTACAATGCACAGGCTTACAATTTTTACGTTTCCGCATCAGTATCTAATTTCGCATCCGTATGCTCATCCGCATCAAAATTTCCTTTCGTATCCGCATGGGTATCTTGTTCCGCAACCCCATCCCTATGCGCATCCGCATTCCTTATTCGCATCCAAATTCACATTTGTGTCCGCATCCGTGTTCGTTTCCAAAACAGTATTTGATTTTGCATCTGTTTGTTCATTCGAATCAAAATTGGCTTCTGTATCCGCATCGGTATCCTCTTTTTTATCCATATCCGCATATGAATCCGTATCGGCATTCACATTCGTATCCGTATCTTTCTCCGCATCGGTATCCGCATCCGTATACGCATCCGCCTCTGTATTCCATCCACATTCGTAACCGCAACCGTATCTTTCTCCTTCTCCAAATTCCGCATCCGTATCTGCATCCGTATCCGCATTTGCGTCTGTTTCCGCATCCACATACGTAACTGCACCCTTTTCCGTCTCCTTATCCACATCCGTTTTCCAATCCCTTTCCGCTTCCATATCTGTACCGGCATTCTCATCCGGATCTGCATTGAAATCTGTATCCGCATCCATATTCGCATCCATATCCGCTTCCGCGTTCTTATCCATGTCCGTTTCCATATCCTTGTACGCCTTCGTATCCGCATCGCTATCCGCGTCCGTATTTGTATCTGTATCCACATCAGTGGCTGAATTTGTACCCGAATCCGTATCAGTATCCGTATCAGCATCCGTATACGCATCTGTCTCCGAATCCAAATTCACATTCGTATCCGCATATGTATCCGTATCTGCTTCGAAATCCGCATCCGTATAAAAATCTGTATCCGCATCGTTATCCGTTTCATAATATGCATCCGCCTCCGCATCGGTTACATTATCCGCATGCGTATCCGTATGCGCATCTAGACCCATATCCGCAATGCATTCACATCTGTATCCGCATCCGTATATTAATCCGTAAGCGACTCCGTATTTACATCGGAGTCCCTATCCGTATCGGCTTCTGTATCCGTATCAGCATCCGTATTCCCATCAAAACCCTAAACGGAATCCATATCTTCTGCCTTATCAGCATCTGCATCCGCATCCGGTTCCGCATCAACATCCGTATTAAAATTGTCATATGCCGTATACAAATCCACATCCGTATCCGTATCCATTTAGGAATCCATATCAGCTTCGGTATGCGTATCCGCATTAGTATTCGAATCTGTTTCTGTTTTATGATTGCTATCCGCCACCTCATCCGCATCCGCTACCGTATTTGCATTGACAAATCTGCATCCTTATTTGCATCGGAATCCATATCCGCATTAGTATTCACACCCGTATCCGAACCCGTATTTGACTTCGCATCCGAACCCACCACCTTTTCCGCATTTCCATCTGGTTTCGCATCCGTGTACTAATCCGCATTATAAATCGTATCTACGTTCACGTCCGTACATAAATCAGCATCCGTATCATTTGCTTAATTTTAATAAATTTCCACATCCGAATGAGCATCTCTTGCATCCGAATACACATGCGTATCCGTATCCGCTTTCAGATTCGTATCCGCTGTGCATTCACATCTGTGTCCGTATCCGTAGCCGTATTTAAATCGGTATCCGAAACCGTGTTTGCATATGTGCTGCCAGTGGTATCCAATTCTAATCCGTGTCAGCAAGTGTATCCCTTTTCAAATCCTTATCCCCATCCGTATCTGCGTATGCATCAGCAATTGCATCCACATCCGTATCCGCAAAAGTATCCGTGTCCGTAATTGAATTCGCATTGGTAACCACATCCGCATTCGTAACGGCATTCGCATCCGCATCCAAATTCGAATTAACATTTATATCCGTATCCGTGTCCTTTTCCATTTCCGTTTCCAATACCATAACCGAATTCACCTCCCTATCCGCAGCGTTAGACACATCAGCATATGTATCCGCATCGCCTCCGGATAAAAATTTTCATTCAAATTTATATCCGTATCCGTGTCCTTTTCCATTTCCGTTTCCAATACCATAACCGAATTCACCTCCCTATCCGCATCGCTAGACGCATCCGCATATGTATCCGTATCTGCATCAGGGTCCCCGCATCCGCATATGTATCCGTATTTTGCAATCCGCATTCCTAATCCGCATATGTATCCGTATCTTAGTGTATATCTGCATCTGTATACGAATCTATATCCTAATAATATCCGTTTCAGAGAATGCATCCGTATCCGCAATGGTTTCCGTGTCCAAATCCGAATGCGTATCCGTATCGGCATTCAGATCCGTATCCGCTTTGCATTCACATCTGTGACCCACTCCGTATATGCCTTCGTATTAAAATTTTTTTGAATCCATATTCGCATACGTGTCCCAATCCGTTTCCGCTTCTGTATTAATATTAGCATCCGTATCCCTATCGAAATCCATATCCGCAACCGTATCTGCATTAGGATCTGCATTCGCATCCATTTCCGAATCAGGATCTGTATTAAAATCCACAGCCGTATCCGTATCCACATCCGTATCCGTAACTATATGCGCATTCATATCCGCATTGGTATCCGTACACGCATCAGTATCCGCATGTGCATCCGTATCTGTATTCGCACCGTTAACGGCCAACTCATCCGCATCCGCATCAGTTTTCAAATTGACATCGGTATCCCTTTCCTTATCCTTATCCATATCCGCATCAGAATCTGCATCTGCATCAAACTGCATCAGCATCCGCATCTCCGTATCCAAACACGATTCGTATTCGCATCCCGATCCGCCACCTCTTCTGCTTTCACATCTGGTTCTGGATCCGTATTCGTCCCGCTTCCGGATCTATATCCGCTTCCGTGTCGTGATCCGTATCCGTATATAAATTCGCATCAGTATCCTAATCCGCATGATAAATCCCATCTGTATCCGCATCCGTATCTGAATCCGCATTCAAACCCATTTACGCATCCAAATTGAAATCTGTCTGGCGTCCGTATCCGCATCAATATCCGCATCCTAATTTATGTCAGTTTCCGTATCAATATCCGAATTCCCCTCCAAATTCGCATACGCGTATGTATCCGTATCCGCTTTCGATTCCGTATCCATAACCATATCCGTATCCGCATATGTATCCGTATCTGCGTCGGTATCCGCATCCGAATACGAATCTGCATATGCATCGGTATCTGTTTCTTAATTTTCATCGGTATCCACTTCGGATTCCGTATCCGAGTCTGCATGCGTATCCGTATTCGCATTCAGATCCGATACCCTAAGTATTCATATCTGCATAATGGGCATAATAAATCTGTATCCACATCCGTAATCAAATCCGTATCCGTATCTGCATCCGCATCCTTATTTGCATCAGATTCCCTATCCGTATCCGCATTCATATCCATTTCCACATCAGAATTCATATATTTCTGCCAGCCGCATTCTCATCCGTATCCGCATACGTATCCTTATTCGTATCCATATACGTATCCGAATCCGTATCTTCATTCGTATCTACATCCCTGTTTGCTTCGGGATCCACTTCCGTAATTGTATCAGCATCCATTTTCGTAACCACAGCTCATCTGATTACGTATTCGCATCCGCATCAGCATCCGTATCCGCATTTGCATCCATTTTCGAATCCACATCCGTACCCACATCGGTAACCGTATCCATTTCCCCTTCCAAATCCGCATCGTTATTCGCTTTCGTATTCGCGTCTTTAACCTCCTCCACATACGTAAACGCTTCCGTATAGGTCCCCTTATCCGCATTCGTTTTAGCATCCGTAAGTAGAAGTAAAGTAAGAGTTCTGCCCCAGAATTGTTTAAACAATATAAAAACGTTATTTAATAGTTTAAACAAAAGCGCAACGAAAAGGTGGCGTTGGTGTCGAAGTGAGAATTCAATTGTTAAACAAAAGAAGGTCTGAAGCGTCAGGTTAGTCATTTGTCAATATGTTATTTAAACGTGCAAGGCGTTTCAATTTTTAAACAAGAGAAGTGATTCGGTTGGGGGGGTCGGGGGGATTGGGGGCATCTGGGTTTGTTGTACGAGGAAATATTGTTTTAAGTGATTTTTAGTTTTACGTGAGGAAATATTCACGAAACGCGAGGAAATTGATTTTTAGTTGTACGTAATATTCACGAAAAAATACGCGAGGAAATATTTTTTATTCACTTTGAAAGTTGTGATAGCAGTTTCCGGCAGCGCGAGGAAATATTTTTTATTCACGTTGCCGTGTTGGAAAAAAATACGCTAGTGATAGCAGTTTCCGGCAGCGCGAGGAAATATTTTTTATCCACGTTGCCGTGTTGGAAAAAAATAATTTTTCCTTAAGAGTACGAGAAGATTCCCGCGAGCGTCTATATTTACGATCTGTAATTATTGAGTCCTGAAAAGGACTTTTTTCCTATCAAATAGTCATCCTATCAGATATATCCTAGCAATCAATGAAACCATATCTCGATAAATAATAATTGTATTTTTTGTTATTAAGATATTTCAACCTATCAATTATTAACGGCTTTAATGCATCATCCGCAACTTTCGGGAAAACGTTGCATTCATAATGCCAATCGTATTGCAAACAAATGTTTTCCATAGCAGTGTGATCGGGATTATTCTTGGCCTTTTCTAAAATTTCCTCAAATATCTTGTCACCTGTTTCTTTTATTATTTGAATATGCTCTTCAAGCTCCTTCCAGAGGGGAATCGAGCCCCCATGTATGGAGCAAACGGCATACAAAGCGCAATCACCGTCCATAGGTCCTTACTGCTCAGCTTACTGGATATAAATGAAGAGGATCGTTCGAAACAAGTCCCAAGACGCCCCGCCGCGAGCGCTAAAGTTCGGAGGAGAGGGAAGAGGGGAGGGAAGAGGGGAGGGGTCGGGTAAAAAACTAATTGGATCGTTCCAAACAAGTCCCAAGACGCTCCGCCGCGAGCGCTTTGAGGGAAGAGGCATCGTTTCGAGGCATCAGGTGAAACTCAATGAAACTCAGAGTGTGAAGACATATTCAATTTATTAAAAAAAAAAATCATCCAGCAACATTGTCAAATGCATGGTTAAATTTCCAAATTCAATTTATTGACAATCATTCAGCAACATTGTCAAATACATGGTTAAATTTCCAAATTCAATTTATTGACAATCAGCAACATTGTGAAATACATTGTTAAATAACCAATTCATTCACTAATCATCCCTCCTGTTCTTCTTCTTCACTGTATTCTTTCTCAGCTTCAAGTTTTAACAAGAGTTTGTATGGAGGGACATTATCCAGAATCCATTTTTTCAATTTTGAACAGTTTTTCACTGCACACGTGAACTTATCCGTCTCATGACACGCTAATGTGCACTGCCCATTGAATGGTTGCTTGTACTTTAATGGGTGAAGGGACTTCAAAGCGGGGGCCTCAAGAAATTTTTCAAGTTCATGTACATTGCGATGCAAAACTTGCGAAAGGAAGTTACATTTTTCCATTCCCTTGGCAAATAGATGGTCATACGCCCTAGTATTTTCTTCAAGGATTTTTTGCAGTTGATCATATGGAATATCTCCCGCATCAGCGGGTATTCCATGGTGGATGGTTTCTGCCCACCTATTTTCACTGTTATCATCCAAGTCAGGGGGAAGTTGGAACACCCACGACTTACGCCGGTCATGTTCCAAAGCCTCAATGGCTAGTTCCCTGACAATGAATTTGTTTGCCATACCAATTTTTTTCAGCAACAATGCTTGAAAGTCTATAATTAGTACTTTCTCCATGGCTGAAAAAAGTGAAAATTTAGTGCGGTTGGACATTATGTGGGAATCTAACCTTCAAGACGTTGGACTGTTCGTCACCGAAAGTGATGCACACCTTCTCGATGCCCGAATCTTTCAACGCTTGATTAATACCCTTCAAATGACTGACCACCAAATTAGCAGATTGGGTGGCCAAATCAAGGGCCGAATCTATCAGCTCAAAGGAGGTTGATAATAGCTTCCAATCGCAAGCGTTAAAGGTTACGCGAGTTTTTTTATCTCCCAAATTTACGTGAGGCTTTCCAAAATACTTTACAAATTGGACGGATGAATCCACGTATGAAGGAATCACTAATGTTTCAAAATAGTCCGTGACGGATGCTGCGTAGTTTTCTAGGCTGGTCCACTGCTCGACGTTGAGTGTAACAGTTTTACTTGAAGATGTGATCTTAACACACGGAGCACCACTTTCAACCAACCAGCCGATGAACACGTTCTTGCTCTTTCCCAGCTTTAGTGATTTTCGTAGCAAGGGGTGCAATGATGGTGGATCGATGGAAGAGCTCCTCCTCCTCTTCTTCACCTCAGGCTTCTGCATTCTCAACTGATGAGCATGTTGCTTTCAATTCGACTCATATATCTGTAGACAGCCAGAGCAATCCTTTTTCATGGGTGGGGGGCCATCAATGCAAGAGCCCCCCTTGTTATAATGTTCATAACATAGACTGTACTCATTGTCACATTTTCCGAGTTGTCTAATTAACAAAAGGTGCACTTGCCGGGGGCGAAACACTTCCAAAAACGCCACGGGTAGATTTTTAATATGTTTTTCACTCAATAGGTTAACCTCACCACTCAAGGCAGCGCACGCGCGTATCGCCTCGTTTATCTCATCCATGTGGAACGTTGAAGCTTCGGAAGCCAACTGCCGGATGCTCCTCTTATCTCAATCTAAATTAAGCCGCGGTCAAGCAGAGCACAGCACTTCTGAGACATGGGGTGACATCTTCTTTTTCTTCCATGCCGACCAAACTCTCGGAGGAAGTACTTTGCAAGAATACAGTCGTTAAGACTAGTTTTGCGATGAAATAGGGATGGGAAAAGGGAAATAGGTTGGCGAGTAATGGACTTGAAGAGTGTATACAGACAGCAATACTCCCCACAACGATCTGATTTGTAATTTTGCAATCTTACTTTATTCGAAATCACGGTGAAAGGTTCCAGAAAGATAATTATATCCTCAATCAATGGAGGAAGGCCATAGGAGTCGAAATATTCGGCTCGATTTTCAGACACGTACACAGCAATCCAATGGGTCCCAGGCTTATATGAAGGGTCAAAATTAATTATGTAAATTCCTCGAGCTGCGCGACTAGGAAGTTGATCGGATGGAAAAACCCCTCTAAATTGGCGTCTAGTTCGGGAATCCCGCGTTAAAACATCTTCGATATCATCAGTCTGCATCTTGATTGCTACTTGACTCTATCAACGGAAGCAATCCTATTAAAATCGATCGTGATTTCGGAATTATACTCGGCATATGTAATTATAGTTACGGCATTAGGCAGAGGATTTTTAAATTTAGCTTCAAATCTCACATTACCCGCTATCGGTTTGGAGACGTGACTTTCTTCTCCGCTTCTATCAGGAGTTAGATCCCAGGCTAACATGGTGTAGCCGTGTTTGAACATGTTCAATGAGATTTGATTACCCCAATCACTGTGGTGTGCACCCAGAACTGAATAAAGCAGACGGTAGGCACGTGATGCATAATTATTACTATCGCTATGGAAATTCATTTCCAATCCCCCCACGGGGTTTGGAGAGCCGTTCACGTGAATGCAACAATAATGCATCGAATAATGCTTAAAGCTAAACGGGTTTTTCACCTTTTTACCCTGAAAAGCGTCATCATCAACCATAAGTATTAATAAATTGGTGGGAATTTGACCTACAATTCAGTTCTCATTATTGATCATGGTCACGTTGGATGGCACTGTAAATGTTTTTACCTCTGTGCGCTTGTATTGGTATACGGCATCATACTGTTGTAACAGTTGTTCGTGAGAAAGTAAAACTGAAGGATTGATTTCATAGTGTGGAACGAATAGCGTGGCCTGAATAATTTTAAGAATTGAATTACCATTTTCCTTTTCTTTAATATAAAACGATGGTTTTGCCAAGGTCAGAACGACGTCTACGTCAACACCATTTATGAGATAGCGTGGTTGATTGAATAAATCAACGTGGAGTTTCCCCTCCAATTCAACAACATTACTATTAGCAAACCACCCCTTTCTCTTTTCAAATCCTGAGTTGTCAGCTGTTTGGGCATCCAAATCCCTTCCAGTATCCAGTACCCATCCGTCACACTCGAGATGGGTGCGTGAAGCATCTGTACCATAATTTAACAAGTTTTCTATGTAGGATCTATAGTGGTAATTGTCCGAGGAAGTAATTCGACTTCCATTGAAATATACATGACACTGCTCAAACAATGAATGCAAAAGATTATTAACCACTCCAGGTTGATCTACGTCAGTCGATTTATAATCTGCACCGTTGCTTTTGCACAGCTTGGCTTTAATATTCAAAACGATACCATTCAAATCTCTGTACCGGTCACCGCTATCTTTAATCGCGAATCTTAATTCTGTGGCGTTGTCAATAGATGCAATAGGTCTATAGGGTACGACTGTACATCCTAGCACACTCGATTGCAGACTAGGACGTTGAAATATGTCTAAACAATCTGGAATGTACTCTCTGTCTTCCATGATGTTATCACTTTGACTGCAAACCTTTCAATAAACCTATTGTTAGCAGTTACAACGTATTTATCCAAAATAAGCAATCATGATGTATTTATCCAAATACATCCTTAACACGTTTTCGGAGTTTCCTTGCATAATCATTCTTCTTTTTATTCTTGCGCAAATTTCCACACTGTTTCTTTTTTCGACCACCACCTGCTTGAGTCTTTTTTATTTTAGTACTTTTATATTTTATTCTAGTTCGCTTTGGAGCACGCAAACCTGCTCCGGCCATCCTACTTATCTTATCCTCCGCTTTCCTTTTCAAATTCTCTACCGCCTCCATCGATCTTGATTGAAAAGCTTCCTTGATTGGTGTCCCAGCACTGATATCTGATAACACTCTTATACCCGTATCCCTAGCCTCTCTCCCTACAGCCTTGATTCCTCCTGTGACTAATGGCTTTACCACTTTCCATAGTCCTCTGAAAAAATTCCCCAAGCCTCTACCTTTTTGTCAATAATGACTCGATCGATACACAGGACCAATATCCCCACCTCCAACCTGTGTAAAGTATCGCCTATATCGATCTACGGATAAGGAGACGGATATGGACGCAGTTACGTTGGGGATACAGACGCGGATGCGGATACGGATGCAGAAAACGATGCGGATAAGGATAAAAATACAAATGTGAATGCCGAAACGGATGCGAATGCGGATATGGATGCAGATGAGGATACTGATGCACAATCAGAAACTGATGCGGAAGCGATGTAAATATTGTAAAAGTGAACATATTACCGAAAATTATTTAAAAACATTATTCTTTTGTTTAAGAGTAAATGATTCAGGTGATCTTAAAAAATGTAATCCCTTTTTAGAACTATAATTTTTTCTCATTTCACCGTTAAGAGTGCCATTACCACCCTTGAATTGAAATTTGTATAAATGATTGTAAAAAATAGCACCAAAAGTTTTTGAGGGTGTTTATGCGAATGTGGATACGGATGCGGATACAAATGCGGAAACGAACGCGGACACGGATAAGGATATGGGTGCGGATACGGATGCGGATACCAATACTCTTTCGGATACTGAAACATATGCGGACCCCTATCCAAGCACGGATACGGATTCAGTTACGGATGCGGATACGAATAAGAATGCGGATACGAATAAGTATGCGAATGTTGATAACACGCTGATACGGATACGGATGCGGATGCGGAAGCGAATACGTATACCTTAACATATAGGGATGCGAATGCAGATACGGATAATATCGCGAATACGAATGCGCAAACTGATACGAACAAGGATACCGATTTGCATATGCATCCGGATATGATACGGATACGGATGTTGAAACAGATACCGTTTTGGATGCTAATACGGATACAGAGGTAGAAACTAATGCATATGTTGATGGGATGTAGATTCGTACGCGGATACGGATGCGGATACGGATGTGGATACGGATGTAAATAGGAATAGGATGCTGATGCGGATGCAGAAGTGGATACGGATGCGCACACGGATGCAGATACGGATGCCGATACGGATGCGGATGCATATTTGAATTTGTATGCGGAAATGGATCTGAATGCTGAAACGGATACGGAAGTGGATACCGTAAGTATACAAATACGGAGGGGGATATGGATCCGGAAACGGATGCGGATAAGATATTGATGCGATGGCAGTATCAAATGCGGTTTCGTATACAGATGCGGATACGGATGCCGATGTAAATGCTGATGCACAAACGGAATCGAAAACGGATACGGAATCGGACACGGAGGCGGATACGGATGCGGATATAGATGAATTTTCGGTAAATAAAACGGATGTGAATGCAAATACGGATGTGGATTTTGATTCGGATACTGATACAAATGCAAATGCGCATACTGATACAGATGTGGATATCAATAAAAATGCGGATACGGTTACGGATACGTTTTAGAATGCGGATACGGATGTGGTGGCGGATATGGATGTGGATTTGGATTCGGATATGGTAACGAATGCAAATGCGCATGTGGATACGGATGTCTATATCGATGATATGCGGAATTGGTTACCTATGCGGATACCTATGCAGGTACGGATACGGATTCGGTTAAGAATGCGGATAAGGATAAGGATGCGAGTGTGGATACAGATGCCTTTTCGGATATGGATACGGATGCGAATATGGATTCGTTAGCGGAATCGGATATGAATGGGGATACGGAGAATAAAGCGAATACTGCTGCGCAAGCTGTGGCGAACAGGGATACCGAATCGGTTATGGATGCGGATGAAGAGACGGACACGGATAGCGATGCCGATACGGACACAGATGCGGAAACAAATGTAGATGCTGATCAGATGCACTCACGGATGCCGATACTAATTCGGATACAGATCTGAATTTCTATGCGAAAATGGATCTGAATGCGGATAAGCATACGGACGATGAAAAGGATGCGAATGCGGATATCTATAAACGCGAATACAGATTCAGACTCGGTTACGTATACGAATGCGGATGCAAATGCTGATGTAGATACGGAATCGGATACAGATACGGATGCGGACCAGGAGGCGGATACGGATACAAATGAAAATGTTGATATTAATACGGATATGAATGTGGATACGGATACCGATATAAATTTGGATTCGGATACGGATACGGTTGGAAATGCACGTGTGAATATAGATGCGGATGTGGATATCGATGCAAATGCGGATACGGTGTCGGAAACATGTGCGTATATGGAAGCGGATACGGGTGCCGATTCAGATACGGAAACGAATATGGATGCCGATCCGGATGCAGATACTGATGCGCATACGGATGCCGATGCGGATATGGAAAGGGATTCAGACACGTATACGGAAACGAATACGAATGCATAAAGCGATGTGGATACGGATGCGGATACGGATGTTGATGCAGGTGCAGATGCTGATGTGGATGCTAATGTGAGTACGGAGACGGACGTTGAGACCGATACATATGCTGATACCGATAATGATGCGGCTATATATCAGTTTCGGAATTCGCATCTGTATCCGGTTTCGTATCAACATCCTTAACCGCATCCTCATCATTGTACGCATCCGCATCCACATCCATATCCGCATCCGAATCCTTTTCCATATACCTTATAATATTAAACTTAAAATCAAAAATTCATGCTAAATGAGAAAGGATTAACGTAAAAATAATAAGGCTAAAATTTCATCTCTATTTAAATATCACCTTTTACCGAAAATTATGCAAAAGTGGTAATTATTTTGTTTTCGAGTAAATATTGAAGTCTTCTTAATGCATTAACTTCATTCCCCTCTGCTTCCAATCGATAAATTTGATCGTGAATAATAACACCAATAGGTTACAAAGGTTTTCATACGAATGTGGATACGGATGCAGATACGGATGCGGATACAAACGCTGATTGGAATGCAGAAGCGAAAATTGATGTGGATACGGATACAGATGCGGATAAGGATGCGCATTTAGTAACGGATACGGATGTGGATACGGATGTGGATATGGATACGGATGTGGAATTTAGTACAGATGCTGATGCGGAAACGGATGCAGATGCAGATTCGGATGCGCATACGGATTTGGATAGGGATACAGATGCTGATACGGATACAGAAGTGGACCCGGTTGTGAAAGCGGATGCTTATGTGGATTCGGATATAAATGCAAATACGGATTGAGGATACGCAAGTAGTTACCGATGAGGATACAAAACGTATGAGGGTTTTGATTTGTAAACGGATAGCAATGCGGAAACAGTTGCGAATATGAAACGGATGCGTATACGGATGTATATACCGGACCGAATACGGATACGGTTGCGTATAAAATAATGATTTCGATGCTGATACAGATGCGGAAGTGGATGCTGAGGCGGATACGGACACGGAGACGGATGCTGTTCCGGATACGGATAAGAATGTGAAACAGATGCGGACAGGGATGCAGAAACGATACGAATTCGGCTGAGGAAACGAATGAAATGCAGACAGAGATATCAATGTGTATACGGATGCGGATGCGGCTACGGATACGGTTACAGATGCTGATGCCAATACGGATGCGGATGCAGACACGAATGCGAAATCATATACGGATATTGATGAAGATACAGATGCGGAAACATATCCGGATGCGGAAACGGATACGGATGCGGATTCAAATATGAATGCCGAAGAGGTGGCAGATATAGGTGCGAATACGATTACGGTTTCGGAAACGGATGCAGATACTGATGCGGACACGGATTCTAATGTGGATATTAATGCGGATTTGAATCAGATATTTATACAGATACGGATGTATATTCCATCACGGATGCAGAAGAGGTGGCGGATACGGATGAAAATACGGATACGAATGCGAATACTGATGTTGATCCGGGGACCAATGAAAATACGGATGCGCATAATGATACGGATATATATACGGATGTGGATTTAAATACGAATGCTTATGCGGAAACGGATGCGGATGCAGATGCTGATGCGGATGCTGAGGCGGAAAGGGATGCATATACATATGAAAATGCGGTGAATGTGGATTTGGTTTCGGGTTAGGATACGCATGCAAATGCGCATGCGGATACGGATGCGGATGTTTATATAGATGAATGCATTTATGGGTATGGATACGTATACGTATACGGAGGCGGATACGGATACGGATGGCGAATCGGATACGGAAACGGATATAGATTCAGATGCGGATGCAGATACTGATACGCACACGAGTGCGGAAACTGGAAATGGATAGGAATGCGGACACTTAATGAAAAACGGATACTATTGCATAAAGCGATGTTTAAACGGACGCGGATAAGGATGATGATGCGGATGAATTTTCTGATGCGGATGTTAATACGGATACAGATTTTGAAACGTATACGGATGCCGTTACCTGTACGTTTACTGATACGGATATGAATGCGGGTTTGAATCAGTATCCGCATTGGCATCCGTATGCGCTTCCGTATCAACATCCTTATCGGCATCCACATCATTGTACGCATCCGTATCCATATCTGCGTCCGCATCCTTTCAATATACCTAATTATATAAAACAAAAAACCCAGAATTCATGCTTCATGACTAAAGAATTACGTAAAAAATAATATGAACCAAAATTTCACCTATTAAAAATGTGCACATTTAACAAAAAAAAATGCATGATGGTCATTCTATTTTTAGAGTAAATGGTAGAGGTATTCTTAAAGCATAAATTCCATTCCCCTTGGCTTCCAATCGAAATATTCAATCGTGAGGAATAACGCCGGTTAACAATTTACGAGAGTGTAAATACGATTGTGGATACGGATGCAGATACGGATGCGGATACAAATCCGGATACCGACGTAAATGCCGACACGGTTGCGGATATGAATGCTGAAGCGGATTCTGAAGTAATTGCAGATTCGGATACGAAAGCGGATACGGTCGCAGGTGGGGATGTGGATGCAGAAACGGAAAAAAATGCGGATAAAGACGCGAATACGGATACGGATGTGGATGGGCATATGGAAAAAAATGCGGATACAGATGCGAATGCGAATGCAGATTTGGATATGGATACCGATGTGGATACGGAAGCGGATACCAATGGGGATACGGATACGGATAAGGATGTGGCTTCGAAAACGGATAACGATACGAATACGGATGTGATTGCGAATAAGGATGCGTATACGGATATGGATACCGATGCGAATACGGATACAAATATGGATACAGATAAGACACGGATGATGATATAGATGTCAATGCGGATGCTGAGGCATGTGCTAATGCAGAGACGGACGCGGAGACAGATGCAGTTCCAGATACGGATGTAAATGTGAATACGTATGCGGCCACGGATACGCATAAAAATGTAATTTCATAAGCGGATGAAGATGGGGAGGCAATGCAGACATACGGACGCGGAGACGGATACGAATGCGGATACGGATGCGGCATGGATTCGCTTACATTTGGTAATTCGGAAGGGAATAACGATGAGGTTTTGAATGTAGATACGGATATAGTTGCAGATTATGATGCAGATACAGATGCGAATCCAGATGAATATCCGGATGCGGAAATACGAATTACGAATGCTGAGCAATGTGCGAATTTGGATGCGAATGAGGAAGCGGACATATGGATTAAAATACGGATACGGATGCGGATACGGATACGGATACCGATGCTGATGCACATGCTGATGCGGATGCAGATACGGATGCGGATACGGATTCGTATACGGATGAGAAAACCGACGCATATACGGATACATATGCGGATAAAGAAGCGAATTAGGAAAGAGATACGGATGCGCTTGATGATAAGGGTACTTATACGGATGCGGGTGTAAATGCGGACACTGATGCGGATATGGATATAAATGTTGATTCCGATATCGATGCGTATACTGAGGGGAATACTGAAATGGAAACGATTACGGAAACGCACACGGGTTAGGACACGGATGTGAATACAGATGCGGATGCGGATACGAATACAGATGTGAATCCGGATGCGTATACGGATGCGAATGCCGGTACGCATACGGAAGTGGATGCAGATGCTAAAACGAATGCGGATAAGGAGAGGGATACGGATGCGGTTACGTCTGTGGATGGCGATATAGACGCGGATGCAGATACGGATGCCGATACTGATGCGGATAAATAAACGGAAGAAATTTGGATGATTAAATGGATTCGAATTCGGATATGGATGCAGATGGGAATACTAACACGGATACAGCTGCGAATTTGGATGCGAATGAGGATAAAAATGTGAAATCAGATACTGGTGCGGAAACAGACACGAATGCAGATACATTTTGAATATGGATGCGGGTGAGAGGGCGGAACAAGATAGAAATGTGGAAACAAAAGCGTTTACGTATATGCATGCAGATACTGATGCGGTTACGTTTGCAGATTCGGACAGAGTTCCGTCCGTCCGTCCGTCCGGACGGAAACGGATGCGGATAATGATGAGAATGCGGACAATAATCCCAACACATGCTGATAAGGAAGCGGTTAGGTATACGGATAAGGATACGGATACGGAATCGGATGCAAATTCTGGTGCAGATACGGACGCGGACACGGATTCGGATGCGGACACGGATGCGGATAAGGTTGCCGATTGAGATGAAAATATGGATACAAATAAGGATGTAAATATGGATACGGATGTGAATAAGGCTACGGATGTGAATGCTCTTGCGGATACGAATGCAGATGCGGATACCGATGCGATGAAGCAGCACATACGTGTACGGATGCAAATTCGGATGATAAATCCAATACGGATGGGAATACCTATGTAGATAGAGATATGGATGCGGATATTGATTTGGATTCGGATACGGGTACGGATAAATATAGAGATGCGAATGCAATTACCAATGGGAATAGAGATGATGTATTGGATACGGTTGCGAATAAAAATGCGCATGCGGATACGGAAACCGATGCGGATTAGGATTCGCATATTGAAACGGATGTGGATACGAATACGGATCTGGAAATTAATACGGATGCTGATGCAGAAACGAATGCGGATGCAGAGGCTGATAAGGATGCAGAGGCTGATAAGGATTCCGAGGCTGATAAGGATGCAGATTCGGATGCGGATACGGTATTAGATAGGGATAAGGGTAATTATACGGATACAGAAACGGATACGGATTGGAACACGGATGTTTAAACGGATTCCGATACGGATTTTAATACGGATGCGGACACAGATGTGAATGCATAGCGGATACGGATCTTAATGCGGCGACAGATACGCATGCGGATATGGATAAGGAAACCGATGCGAATACGGTCACCGATGCGGTTACAGATTTTTATGCAGATGTGAATACGAAAGCATATGCGGATATATCTGCGGCTTCGGATGCGGATATAGATACGGATACGGATCCTGAATAGGAGACGAGTACAAATGCGGACATTGATGGGGATTTGGATAAAGATGCGGATGCGGATAGCGTTTCGGATACAGATGCGAACACAGATACGCAAAAGGAAACGGATTAGGACCCGGATGCGTAAACTGATGCGAATGCGGATATGAATGCGGTGATATTGAGTAAGGCGATAACGATTCGAATACATATTTTAATTTGGATGACGATAAGAATACGGATGCGAAATCTGGTATTTATGCGGAAACTTTTTAAACATTGTAAAAGTGTACATTTTCCCGAAGAGTATGCAAAAACGTCATTCTTATGACTATGAGGACATGATTGAGGTGTTCTTTAAGCAAATAATCCATTTTTAGAATTTTAATTTTTTTTCGTTTTACCGTAAAAAGTGCCATTACCCCCCTTGGATTGAAATTGGAATAAAAGATTGTAAAAACTAGCACCAGAAGTTTTGAGGGTGTTGATTCTTATGTGGATACGGATGCGGATACAAATGCGAATGCGCATGCGTATACGGATGCTAATGCGGATACAGATATGTATGCGGATGCGTATACATATCCGGATGCGGAAACGGATACGGATGCGGATAAAAATGCGGCTGAGGATGTAGGTACGAAATCTCTTAAGATTACGAAAAAAGATGCGGATACTGATGCAGGTACGGATACGAATTCGGTTCGGATATGAATGCAGATATAGGTACAAATACGAATGTTGATACAGATACCGATGTGGATGCCAATACGGATACAGAGGCAGATGCAGATGCTGACAGGAATCAGATATGGATGCGGATATGGATTTGGATGCGGAAACGGATGCTAATTTGGATATGGAAGTGGATATAGATACGCAAACGGATGTGGATACGGATGCCGATACGGATACAGATACGCATGACGTGATAAATGTGGACACTGATTGGAATACGGATAAATATGCGGATGCGGATAGCAATGTGGATAGGCATGGGAATTCGGAAATGGAAACGGAAACTGACATGGATTAGGACACGAATACGGATGCAAATACGGATACGGATGCGGATACGGATGCAAATACCAGTACGAATGCTAATGTTATTATCTATCCGAACAAGATACTGACACGGATACGAATACGGATACTGATGCGGATACGGATATGGTGGCGGATATGGATTCGCATATGGATAAAGATACGGATGTGGATACGGATACGGATTTGGATTTTAATTGAACTGCTACTGCGGAAACGGATGCGGATGCAGATGCTGATGCGGATGCTGATTCGGATATGGATTTTTATAGGGATACGGATGCTGATACGGATAAGACGCGGATACGGATGAGGATTCGGATGCAAATACGCATTCAGATGCGGATATGGATACAGATGTGGACAGATATTAATGCATGGCCAATACGGATCTGAATGCGGATACGGGTACACATGCGTATTCGGATGCAGTTTTGAAATTGATAACGATACGGATGAAGATTCGTATGTGGATACGACGATGCGACCCTTATAACTACGCAGATATGGGAACATTCAAATACGGATGCGGATTAAATTTGAATACGGATGCTGACATGGATACTGATATTGAACCGGGTATAAATGTGGACACTAATGCAGATCCTCATACAAATGTGGATGCGGATAGCGATGCGTATACGGGAGCAAAAGCGGATATGGAAACGGAAACTACCTCGGATTAGGACACGGATGCGGATATGGATGGGAATACGGATGCGTTCATAAATTTGAATGCCGTTACGGATGCGAATTCCGGTACACATCTGGAAACGGATGCGGATTCGGAAAAAAATGACGATCATGTGACGGATACGCTTGTGGTTACGTATGTGGATGAGGATAGAGACGCGGATGCGGATTATGTTGCGAATTAGAATACGGGGAAGGATATGGATAGAATGTTGATGCGGAAACGGATGAGAATGGGGATATGGTTGCAGATACTGATGCGGATACAGATTGGAATTTGGATGCAAAATACGATGCGGATGCCAAATCAAATACTGGTGCGGAAACGGATGCGGATAAATACTCGAATGTGGATGCGGAAGAAGAAGCGGAACTAATTGCAAATGCGGATAAAGAAGCAGTTATATATACTGATGCAGATACGGATGCTGTAACTTCTACAGATATGGTTACGGATACGGAGTCGGATGTGGATAAGGATGAGAATGCGGATTCTATGTCGATGCAGAAAGGGAAGCAGTTACGTAATCAGATGCGGATTGGGATGCGGATGAAAATGTGAACGCAGATACTGACGCGGATACGGATTCCAATGCAGTCACTGGGGATACGGTTGCGGAAACAGATGAAAATACTGATACAAAAAAGGATAAAGATGTGGATACGGATACAAATGTGGACACAAATTCGGATGCGAATGCGGATACGGACACGAATTCCAATGCTAATTCAGATACGGATACATAAATGGTTGCGGATACGGATACGTATACGGATCCGGATGCAGAATCCAGTACAGGTACGGACATCTATGTAGATACAGAAACGGATGGGGATAGGGATTCGGTTGCTGATACCGATACTTACACAGGTGCGGATGCAGATATCGAAGGGGATACGGATAAGGACACGTATGGGGAAATGGATACGGGTTCGGAACGACCTCTGATGGGGAAACAGATACGGATGTGGATACGGATGCAAATACGGAAAGTGTGGCGGACAGGGATGCGATTGTTGTTACGGATTTTAATACGGATATGGATTCCGATGCGGATATGTATGAAGAAATAAATAAGGATGTGGACGTGGATGAGAAAACAGATGCTGACACTGATACGAATGGTGATGCGGATATGGATGCAAAAACGGATGCAGATACGGATACGGAAGCGGATTCGGTTCGGAGACTGATGCGGATACGGATGCCAGACAGACGTGAAAAGCGGATGCGAAAGTGGTGCTGAATGAGGATACCGATAAAGGGACGGATGCAGATACGAATGCGGACTTTGATTCGGATGAAGATGCCGATAGAGATGCGATATATTATTCGGATTAGGATACGGATGACAATTCACCTACGGATACGGATTAAGATACGGATGCGGATATTAAGCCGGATGCGGAAACGGATACGGATTCAGAACCTGATATGGATTGGAAATAGGTGGCGGAAATGGATGAGATTACAGGTTCTTCAACGGATGCGGATACTAATGCACATACGGATTCAGAAGCGGATATGGTAGCAGATATGAATACGGATGTGGATACGGTTACGGATGTCAATTAAAATGCGTATGCAGATGAAGTGGCGGATACCAATGCAAATACAGATCCGGATGCGGATGTGGATAATAATGCAGATACGGATACCGATAAGAATATCGATGCACTTATAGTAATGGATAATGATGTGGCTATGAATACTGATGTGGATTTTAATACGGATGCTGATCTGGAAACGGATTTGGATGCAGATGCTGATGCGGATGTAAATACGAATGCAGATACGGATACAGAAGCGGATACGGATAAAACACGGATGTGAATACGGATTCGGGTACGTATTATAATACGGATGCGGATAAGTATTCGGAATCTTTTGTGAACGCATATGGGAAACGGATCTTAATCCGAATACGGATGCCGATTTGGATACAGACGAGGATACAAATGCGATTACATATGCGGATTAGGATACGGATGCGAATTCATACACATATACGGATTACGATGCGGATGCGGATGTATATCCGGATGCGGAGACGGATAAGGATACTTAACCAGATGTGAATGCGGAAGAGATGGCGGATACGGATGCGAATACGAACCCGGTTTCAGATATTGATGCGGATACTGATGCAAATAAGGATTCCGATGCGAATATGAATGCAGATACGGATATGGATGAGGATACGGATTTCAATTCAAATACGTATGCGGATTCAAATGAGGTGGCAGATACCGATGCGAATACAGATGTGGATGCGAATACTGATACAGATACCAATTAGGATATCGATGCGATATAGTTACAGATACGTATGCGGATACGGATACGGATGGTGATACGGATACGGATGTGGATTTTAATACAGATGCTGGTGCGGAAACATATGCGGATGCACATGCAGATGCGGATGCAGATACGGATGCGGATACGGATTTCAATAGGGATACGTTTGCTGATTCGGATAAAGAAGCGCATACGGATGGGGATACGGTTAAAAATACGGATTTGGATACGGATTTAAATACAGCTGCGGATACAGATACGGCCATAGATATGAATGTATAGCGCGTGCAGATCTGAATGCTGTTACAGATGTTGATATGGATGGGGAAACCGATGCGGATACCGATGCAGATTTAGAATCGGATTCCGGATGCGAATACAGTTTGGAATACAGATGCGGTTACCGACGCAGATAAGGATACATTTGCGAATACGGATGCAGATTTGGAAACGAAAACCGATGCGGATACGGATGGAATTTGGGATATTTATGCAGATATAGATGCGAATGTAGATACAGATGAGGATACAGATGTGAAATCAAATACTGATGCGGAAACGATGTAAATATTTTAAACGTGTACGTATTACTGAAGATTGGGGAAAAATGTCATTCTTTTGTTTTAGATTCCATGATTGAGGTTTGGTTATGCATATTATCCATTTTTACCAATTTAATGTTTTCTTCTTTTACCATGAACAGAGAAAGTTAACCCCCCCCTTAGCTTCAAATATTCGATCGGAAAAAGAAGCATTAAAAGGTTTCAAAGGTGTTGATGCGAATGTGGAACAGGATGCCGATAAAAATAGGTATACGGACACGGATACGGACACAAATACGAATACGTATATCGATACGGATACTGACAAAATGCAAATGCGGATGCGTATATAGATGCTAATGCGAGAACGAATATAGATGCGCAAACAGAAGCATTTGCGAATGCGCAAACGGATACGGATGCAGATAAAGATGCAGCTGAGGATGCGGATACGAACACTCTTGCGGATGCGGATAGCGATGCAGGTACGGATAAGGATTCGGTTAAGGATGTGGATACGAATAAGGATGAGAATGTGGATACAAATGCTGATACGGATACCGACGTGGATATGAATGCAGATATGGATGCCGATGTTGATACGGATACGGAAATCAATTCGAATACGAACGCGGATGAGGTGACGGATACCGAGGCGAATACGGAATCGGATACTGATGCGTATATTGATACCGATGAGGATATGGATGCGCATATAGTAATAAATACGGATGTTGATATGAATATGAATGTAGATTTTAATAGGGGTTCTGATGCAGAAACGGATGCGGATGTTGATGCTGATGAGGATGCAGATACGGATGCGGATACGGATTTGGATAGAGATATGAATGCTAATACGAATAAAGAAACGGATACGAATGGGAACACGGATGCTAATGCGGATTCGGATATTGATGCGGATACGGATGCAATTGCGGATGCAGGTGAGGATATGGATACGAATGCGGATACGGAAGTAGATACCAATGCGGATAAAAATGCGGATGAGGATGTGGAATCGGAAACGGATAACGATGCGGATTGGGATGTGAATTTAATACGGATGCGCGTAGAGGTGTGGATACCGATGCCAATACCGAAGATTGATATGCTGATAGCGATGCGAATGCGGATGCTGAAGCAGATACGGATACAGACGTGGAGACGGATGCAGCTCCGGATACGGATACGAATGAGGATACGGATAAAAATGAAGATACGGATACATTTGGGTATTCGGAAGCGAATTAGGATGTGGTTGGGAATGTAGGTACGGATACGGATGCAGATTATGATGAATATACAGATGCAAATCCGGATGATTATCCGGATGCGGAAATGGATACTAATGTGGAGCAAGATCCGAATGTGGATGCGGATGAGGAAGCGGAAACGGATGCGAATGCAGATACGGATGTTGATACGAATGCAGATATGGTAATGGACACGAATGCAGATAACCGTATGGAAATGGATATGCATAGGAATGTGGAAACGGATGTGAAACATATTCAATTTCTGCAGAAGAAACGGATGCTATTACGGACACGGATATCGATTTCTTTACGGATGCGGATACAGTTACAGATGCTGATTCCAATATGGATGCGGATACAGACATGGATGGGAATTTATTTTTGGGTACGGATTTCGATACGGATGCGGATACATATCCGGAAGCGGAGCGAGATGTGGATATAGAAGAGGTGGCGGATAAGGATGCGAATACGGGTTCTTAAACGGATGCGGACACTTATGTTATAACGGATTCCGATGTGGATATTGATGAAATTATGGATCGGATGTTGTATGGATACGGATTTAAATTCCATCGCGCATGCGGAGGCCTATGAGGTGGCTGATATGGAAAAAAATACGGATACGGATGCGAATACTGATGCAAATACCAATGCGTATATTGATGCTCATATAGATACGGATACGGTTGTGTAAACGAATATGGATTTAATTTAAATGAATATTTTGAAACGGATACGGATGAATATGCTGATGCGGATGCAGATACGGACGCGGATACGGATATGGATAGGATTACCGATCCTAATGTAGATACAGAAGCGATTAAGGATTGGGACACAAATGTGATTACTGATTTTGGTACGAATGCGGGCACACATGTGAATACATAGCTCATACGTATTTGAATGCGGAAACGGATACTCATGCGGATACAGATGTAGATTTGGATTCGGATACCAATGCGGATGTAGATTCGTATACGGATGAGAAAACCGACGCAGATAAGGATACATATTCGGATAAAGATGCGGATTAGGATACGGATACGGATGCGATTGATGATAAGTATGCTTATACGGTTGCGGGTTCAAATGCGGACACTGATGCGGATACGGATACAAATGCGGATAAAGATAGCGATGCGAATACGGAGGGGAATACCGAAATGGAAACGAATACGGAAACGCACACGGGTAAGGACACGGATGTGAACACAGATGGGGATACGGATGCGAATACAGATGGGAATGCGGATGCAGATACGGATGCGAATTCATGTTGGCATACGGAAGCGGATAATGGATGCGGAAACGAATGCGTAAAAGGAGACGGATACGGATGCGGTTACGTATGTGGATGAAGATACAGACGCGGATGTGGATACGGATGCTGATACCGATGCGGATAAGGACACGGGAGATATTTTGATGCTTTAACGGATGCGAATGCGGATAAAGATGCAGATGGGGATACTAACGGGGATACAGATGCGAATTTGGATGCGAATGAGGATAGAAATGCGAAATCAGATACTGGTGAGGAAACGGACACGGATGCGGATACATATGCGAATATGGATGCGGTTGAGGATGCGGACCGAGATAAAAGTGTATATTCAAAAGCGATTACGTATATGGATGAAGATAGTGATGCGGTTACATTTGCAGATTCGGACAGTTAAGGAAACGGATGCGGATAAGGATGAGAATGCGGAGAATAATCCCTACACATGCATGAAAGGAAGCGGTTTGGTATACGAATGGGTATACGGATACGGAATCGGATACAAATGCTGGTGCAGATACGGACGCGGATACGGACGCGGATACGGATTCGGATGCGGACAAATATGCGGATAAGGTTGCGGATAGAGATGAAAATACGGATACGAATAAGGATGTAAATATGGATACGGATATGGATACGGCTACGGATGTGAATGCTCATGCGGAAACAAATTCGGATGCACAGGCTGATAAGGATGTAGATTCGGATGTGAATACGGTTTTGGATAGGGATAAGTATACTAGTACCGATACAAAACGGATACGGATTGGATCACGAATGCTAAAACGGATTCGGATACGGATTTTAATACGGATTCGGATACGGAGACAGATGTGAATGCATGGCGGATACGAATCTTAATGCGGCGACGGATACCCATTCGGATATGGATACGGAAGCCGATGCGAATACGGACGCATACTTGGAAACGGTCACCGATGCGGATACAGGTTTATATACGGATGCGAATACCAAAACAGATACGGATATATATGCGGCGACGGTTGTGGATTTAGATACGGATACGGATGCTGTAACGGAGACGAGTACAAATGCGGGCACTGATGGGGATTTGGATAAAAATGTGGATGTGGATAGCGTTTCGGATACAGATGCGAATACGGATATGGAAACGGATTAGGACACGGATGCGTATACGGATGCAAATGCGAATATAAATGCAGATGGGGATACCGATGCGGAAACAAATTTTAATTTAGGTGACGATAAGAATACGGATGCGAAATCAGATAGTTTAGCGGAAACGTTTTAAACATTGTAAAAGTGTACATTTTCCCGAAAAGTATGCAAAAACGTCATTCTTATGCTTAAGAGTATATGATTGAGGTGTTTTTAAATCAAATAATCCCTTTTTAAAATTAAAATTTTTTCTCGTTTCACCGAAAAAGTGCCATTACCCCCCTTGGATTGAAATTGGAATATAAGATTGTAAAAACCAGCACCAAAAGGTTTCAAGGGTGTTGATTCAAAGTGGATACGGATGCGGATAAAAATGCGAATGCGCATGCGTATACCGGCGCTAATGCGGATACTGATCTGGATGCGAATGCGGATAAACATCCGGATGCGGAAACGGATACGGATTCGGATAAAGATGCGGCTGAGGATGCGAATACGAAATCTTTCGAGAATACGGAAACAGATGCGGATACCGAGACAGGTACAGATACGGATTCGGTTGAGGATGCGGATACGAATAAGGGGACGGATGTGGATACATATGCTGATACGGATACGAATATGGATGCGGCAGTTAAAACGGATACGTTATTATAAGCGGATGCAAATGTTGATACGGTAATTAAGCGGATACGAATGCGCAAACTGATGCGGACACGGATGCCGATTTAGATATGGATAGGGATATGTATACGGATACGGATGTTGATACAGATACCGATGTAGATGCAAATACGAATACAGAGGCTGAGATAGATGCAGATGCTGACAGGATGCAGATGTGGATGCTGATACAAATTTGGATGGGGGAACGCATGCTAATATTGATATGGAAGTGGATATAGATGCACACACGGATGTGGTTATGGATGCTGATACGGATACAGATACGGATATGAACTTTTATTTGGAAATGGCCTTGAATGCGGATAAGCATGAATGTACGGAAAAGGATACCGATGTGGATACACATGCGGTTACGTATACGGATGAGGATACGGATGCGGATAAGATATTGATTCGAAAGCAGAATACGATGCGGTTTCGTATTCGGATGTGGATAGGGATGCGGATGTTAATGCTGTGGAAGATACGGAATGGAACACGGATAAGGATTCGGACACGGAGGCCAATACGGATTCGGCCAAGGAGGCAGATACGGATACCGATATATATGAACATGCGGTTTTTATTAAGGATGTGAATGCAAATACGGATATGGATTTGGATTCGCAATGGATACGGATGGAAACTCGCATGCGGATATGTGGATGTGTTTATCGGTGAAATGCGGATATGGTTAGGGAAACGTAGGAAAGGAATAATTCGTGCTCAATGACCAAAAATTAAGTAGAAAATAATTAGGTCAAAAATTTCACCTCTATTAAATGCGTAAATTTTACCGAAAAATATCCAAAAGATGTCTTGCTCTTAAGGAGTAAATGCTTGCGGTATTCTGAAGGCATTACTTCCATTTTTAGAATTTTTAATTTTTATTATTTCACCATGAAAAGTGTCAGCCCCCCTAGATTCCAATCGTAATAAATCGTAAAAAAATAACACCAAAAGTATCGAAGGTGTTGATACGAATGTGGATACGAATGCAGATACGGTTGCGGATACCGGCGTGGATGCGGACACGGATGCAGAAATAGTAGCGGAAGCGGATATTGATGTAATTGTAGATTCGGATGCGAAAGCGGATACGGATGCGGATAGGGATATGGTGCGGAAACTGAAAAATTTGCTGATATAGACGCCAATGGGGATACGTATTAGGATGCTGATATGGATAAGAATGCGGATACAAATGGGGATGCTAAGGTGGATTAGGATATGGACACAGTTGCAATTGTGGATGCAGATGAGGCCATGAATACGGATGCGGATACGGAAGTGGATACCAATTCGGTTAAGGATACGGATATGAACGCTAATGCGGATACGGATGCTTATACGGATGTGAATACTGATGCGAATGCAAATATGGATGCGGATACGGATGAGACACGGATGCTGATGCAGATGCCAATGCGGATGCTAAGGCGGATGCTGATGCGAATACGGACGCGGATATGGATAAAGTTCCGGATACGGAAAAGAATGTGGATACGGTTAAGGCCACGGCTACAAATAAAGATGTAATTCGGAAGCGGATGAGAATGGGGATGGGAATGCAGACAATGATACGGGTGTGGATTATGATGCGGATACAGATGCGGATACGGATGTGGGTGTGTGTTCATAGCGGATATGGAAGCTAATGCGGATAGGGATGCTTATACGGATGTATATAATGTTTCGAATACAAACACGGATGTGGAAATGGATAAGACGCGGAGGCCAATGCGAAAGCTGAGGCGGACACTGATTCGTATACGAATGCGGACACAGATGTGAATGCGCATGCGGATACGGATGCCAATGCCGAAAACGCATACGAAAGCGGATACGGATGCTAAAACGAATGCGGATAAGGGGACCTATACGGAAGCGTTTACGTATGTGGAGGAGGTTAAAGACGCGAATACGAAAGCGAATAACGATGCGGATTTGGATGGGGAAATGGATACGGATACCGATGTGGGTACGGATGTGGATTCGAAAATGGATGCAAATGCGGATACGGATGCTGATGCGGATGCGAATACGTAATCAGATGAGCTGTGGTTACGAAAATGGATGCTGATACAATTACGGAAGTGGATCCCGAAGCAAACAGGGATGTAGATACGAATGAAGATACGGATTCGGATGCGTATATGGATACGAATAAGGATACGTATGCGGATACGGATGAGAATGCGGCTGGCAGAAATATATGAATTCTGATGTGGAAATGGATATGAATGCGGATACGGATAGGGAATCTGATGCAAATAAGGATGCGGATGCAGATACGGATGCGGATTTGATTACGGATGTGGATACAGATTTATTATGCCCATTATGCAGATATGAATACTTAGGGTATCGGATCTGAATGCGAATACGGATACGCATGCAGACTCGGATACGGAAGCCGAAGTGGATACGGATGAAAATTAAGAAACGGATACCGATGCATATGCAGATTCGTATTCGGATGCGGATACCGACGCAGATACGGATACATATGCGGATACGGATATGGTAATGGATACGGAATCGAAAGCGGATACGGATACATACGCGTATGCGAATTTGGAGGGGAATTCGGATATTGATACGGAAACTGACATAAATTAGGATGCGGATATTGATGCGGATACGGACGCCAGACAGATTTCAATTTGGATGCGTAAATGGGTTTGAATGCGGATTCAGATACGGATGCGGATACAGATGGGATTTATCATGCGGATTAGGATACTGATGCGAATTTATATACGGATACGGATCACGACACGGAAGCGGATATAGATCCGGAAGCGGGACGAATACGGATCCAGAACCAGATGTGAAAGCAGAAGAGGTGGCGGATCGGGATGCGAATACGAATCGTGTTTGGATACAAGGATGCGGATGCTGATGCAGTTTGATGCAGATGCAGATTCTGATGCGGATATGGATACGGATAAGGAAAGGGATACCGATGTCAATTTGAAAACTGATGCGGATGCGGATGAGTTGGCCGTTAACGATGCGAATACAGATACGGATGCACATGCGGATACTGATGCGTGTACGGATACCGATGCGGATATGAATGCGCATATAGTTACGGATACGGATGTGGATACGGATACGGCTGTGGATTTTAATACAGATCCTGATTCGGAAATGGATGCGAATGCAGATCCTAATGCAGATACGGTTGCGGATATGGATTTCGATAGGGATACGGATGCTAATATTAATACAGAAGCGGAAACGGATTGGGACACGTATGCGAATATGGATTCAAAAAAATTTTAATACGAAGACATATACGGAGTGGGTCACAGATGTGAATGCAAAGCGGATACGGATCTGAATGCCGATACGGATACGCATTCGGATTTGGACACGGAAACCATTGCGGATACGGATGCATTCTCTGAAACGGATATTATTAGGATATAGATTCGTATACAGATGCAGATATACACGCAGATACGGATACATATGCGGATTAGGAATGCGGATTGCGGAATACGGATACATATGCGGATGCGGGGACCCTGATGCAGATACGGATACATATGCGGATGCGTCTAGCGATGCGGATAGGGAGGTGCATTCGGTTATGGTATTGGAAACGGAAATGGAAAAGGACACGGATACGGATATAAATTTGAATGAAAATTTTTATCCGGAGGCGATGCGGATACATATGCTGATGTGTCTAACGCTGCGGATAGGGAGGTGAATTCGGTTATGGTATTGGAAACGGAAATGGAAAAGGACACGGATACGGATATAAATGTTAATTCGAATTTGGATGCGGATGCGAATGCCGTTACGAATGCGGATGTGGTTACCAATGCGAATTCAATTACGGACACGGATACTTTTGCGGATACGGATGCGGATGCAGATGCTGATGCATACGCAGATACGGATAACTTTTTCCCCAAAAATATTTTTTGCCGGATCCTAAATCGCATCCGTTTACGTATCCGTGTCAAAATTCGCATCGATATCTGCATCCGTATCCGCATCCTTTTCCACATCCGTTTCCGTAGCCGTATTCGTATCTGTTTACGCAACTGCATTTGCACCTGCACCCATATACGTAACCGCTTTTGTACCCGCGTACGTATCTGCATCCGCATCGGTATTGGTATCTGCATGCGCAACGGTATCCGTATCCGCATTCGCTTCATTGCCACATCAGAATTCACATCAGTCTGTCATATGCATTCCTAATCCTTATCCGCATCCGTATACGGTATCAAATTCCATTTCCGTATGCGTACCGGCATTCCTATCCATATCCGCGTGCGCATTCACATCTCTATTCGCATCTGAATCCGCATATGTATTCCCATTCGTGTCATAATCTGTGTTCGTTCCCGTTTCGATATCCGTAGAGCCTCCGTATCCGCATCGTCATCCTCATCCACATTTGTAATCGTATCCACACCAGAGTCAGCATTTGTACCCATATCCGTATTAGTATCCGTAACATCATCCGTATCTGCATCTGTATCCGTATCATAATGCACATCCGCATCCGTGGCCGCATGCCTATCCACAACCGCATTTGTATCCGGAACTGCATCCGTCTCCATGTCCGTATCCTGTACCTGTATCCGTCTTATCCGTATCTGTATTCGCATCGGAATCCACATCCGTATACGTATCTGTATCCTCATTCACATCCGTATCCGCATCGTTCTCCGTTTCCAAAGCCACATTCTCATCCGTATCCGTATCCAGATTGCTATCAACTTCCGTATCTACATCCGTATACATATCCTCATCTGCATCCACATTCGCATCTGTATCCGTATCTGTTTCCGCAACCGGATATGTATCCAAATTCGCATCCATATCCGAATCAGCCTGAGCATCCGTACACGCATCCGCATTTGCATTTGTATCCGCAATCTTATCCATATCCGCATCCACATCCGTATCCACATTAGCGTCTATATCCGCATATTTTTCTGTTTTTGCATTCATATCCCTATCTGCATCCGTATCCGCTTTCGCATCCGAATCTGCATTTATATCAGTATCCCCTTCCGCATCCATTTCCGCATCCATGTCCGCATCAACGTCGGTATCCGCATTTGTATCCACATTGGAATCAACACCTCAAAACCTAATGGTGTTTTCTTTACGATTTTTTACGATTGGAAGCCTAGGGGAAATATCACTTTTTATAGTGAAATGAGAAAATTTAAAAATTTTATAAATGGAATTATTCCCTTAAGAACACCTCAAGGATTATACTATAAAAAGGATGACATTTTTTGCATATTTTTAGGTAAAATATACACATGTAAGAGAGATGAAATATTTGCCATAATTATTTTTTACGTAATTCTTTTGTCATGGAGCATTAATTCTGGGTTTCTAGTTCTATATGGAAGGTATATTGAAACCAGGAAATGTTTACGGATGCGGATACGTACAATGATGGGGATACCTATTAGGATGTTGATACGGAAGCGGATACGGATGCAAATGCGGATACTGATTTATACCCGCATTCATATCCGTATGAGCTTACGTATCGGTATTGGCAGCCGTATCCGTTTCCTCATCCGTGTCCGTATTAACACCCGCATCAGAATCTGCTTCCGCATCAACTTCCGTATCTTAATCGGTATCCTCATCGGTTTATGCATCCGTTTCCGTATACGCGTGCGCATTCCTCTACATTTTCGCATCCGCATCCTTATTCGAATCATTATCTAAATCCGCATCTGCATCCATATCCGTTTCCGTATCCGAATCGGCATCCGAATTCGTGTCCCCATCCATATCAGCATCGGTATCTATATTCGCATTTGGATCCGCCACCTTTTCTGCTTCCATATCTGTATTCAAATTCACATCCGTATTCGTATCCACAACCGTATCCATATCCGAATCCGTATATACATCAAAATCCGCATACGTATCCGGCCCCCGTATTCATCTTTTCATTCATATCCTTCACCTCTTCCGCGTCCTGATCTGGTTTATCATTCGCATCCGTAACATAATCCGCATGATTAATCGCATCTGTATTCGTATACGCATCTGCATCCACATCCTTATTGGCATCAGCATCCGCATCCGTTTCCGAAATTCAGATACATTTCCGCATCTAATTCATATCTGTCCGCCATTCGTATGCGTATCCACATCCGTATCCTCATCTGTATCAACATCCTTGTTCGCTTTCGTATCCGCTTCCGTATCAGTATCAGCATCCATATTCCAAGGAGGGTTAATGGCATTTTTCACGGAGAAATTAGAAAGGTCAATTTCTAAAAATGGATTATATGCCTTTTAAAACCCCAATCATTTACTCTGAAACAAAAAAATAACGTTTGTGCATAATTTTCTGTATTGTGTCTAGCTTTACAATGTTTACAACGTTTCCGCATCAATATCTGATTTTGCATCCGTTTACTTATCCGCATCAAAATCTGCTTTTATCTCCGCCACGTTATCTTTTTCCGCAACCTCATCCTTGTGCGCATTCGCATTCTCATCCGCATCCGTATCCCAATTTGTTTCCGCATCCGTATTCGCTTCTGCATGCGTACCGGCATTGGCATCCGCATCCGCATTCACATCTGTACCCGCATCCGTATTCAAATCCGTGTTCTAATCCGTGCCTGTTTCAGTTTCTATATCTTTATTCTCCTCTTTATCCGCATCGCTATCCGCATTCGCTTGTGTATCCGAATCCGCATCGGTATCCAAATCTACATCCGTATTAGTATATATATATATATATATATATATCCGGTTCTGTGTCAGATTCAGCATCCATATACGTATCCGTATCCACATGCGTTTCTGTATTAGCATTTAGATCCGTATCCACTATGCATTTACATCTGCGTCCGCATCAGTATGTGCATTCCTATTTTAATCCGTATCTAAATCCGTATTTTCATCCAAGTCGCCATCCTTATCAGCTTCTGTATCCGTATCAGCATCAATATTCCTTGGGAGGAATGGCACTTCTCAAGGTGAAATCAGAAAAAATCGAAATTTTAAAAATGGATTTTATGCCTTGAAAACACGTCAATCATTTACTTTTCAACAAAAGAATGGCGTTTTTGCTTAATTCGTACCCCTTTACAATGTTTACAATGCACAGGCTTACAATTTTTACGTTTCCGCATCAGTATCTAATTTCGCATCCGTATGCTCATCCGCATCAAAATTTCCTTTCGTATCCGCATGGGTATCTTGTTCCGCAACCCCATCCCTATGCGCATCCGCATTCCTTATTCGCATCCAAATTCACATTTGTGTCCGCATCCGTGTTCGTTTCCAAAACAGTATTTGATTTTGCATCTGTTTGTTCATTCGAATCAAAATTGGCTTCTGTATCCGCATCGGTATCCTCTTTTTTATCCATATCCGCATATGAATCCGTATCGGCATTCACATTCGTATCCGTATCTTTCTCCGCATCGGTATCCGCATCCGTATACGCATCCGCCTCTGTATTCCATCCACATTCGTAACCGTAACCGTATCTTTCTCCTTCTCCAAATTCCGCATCCGTATCTGCATCTGTATCCGCATTTGCGTCTGTTTCCGCATCCACATACGTAAGTGCACCCTTTTCCGTCTCCTTATCCACATCCGTTTTCCAATCCCTTTCCGCTTCCATATCTGTACCGGCATTCTCATCCGGATCTGCATTGAAATCTGTATCCGCATCCATATTCGCATCCATATCCGCTTCCGCGTTCTTATCCATGTCCGTTTCCATATCCTTGTACGCCTTCGTATCCGCATCGCTATCCGCGTCCGTATTTGTATCTGTATCCACATCAGTGGCTGAATTTGTACCCGAATCCGTATCAGTATCCGTATCAGCATCCGTATACGCATCTGTCTCCGAATCCAAATTCACATTCGTATCCGCATATGTATCCGTATCTGCTTCGAAATCCGCATCCGTATAAAAATCTGTATCCGCATCGTTATCCGTTTCATAATATGCATCCGCCTCCGCATCGGTTACATTATCCGCATGCGTATCCGTATGCGCATCTAGACCCATATCCGCAATGCATTCACATCTGTATCCGCATCCGTATATTAATCCGTAAGCGACTCCGTATTTACATCGGAGTCCCTATCCGTATCGGCTTCTGTATCCGTATCAGCATCCGTATTCCCATCAAAACCCTAAACGGAATCCATATCTTCTGCCTTATCAGCATCTGCATCCGCATCCGGTTCCGCATCAACATCCGTATTAAAATTGTCATATGCCGTATACAAATCCACATCCGTATCCGTATCCATTTAGGAATCCATATCAGCTTCGGTATGCGTATCCGCATTAGTATTCGAATCTGTTTCTGTTTTATGATTGCTATCCGCTACCTCATCCGCATCCGCTACCGTATTTGCATTGACAAATCTGCATCCTTATTTGCATCGGAATCCATATCCGCATTAGTATTCACACCCGTATCCGAACCCGTATTTGACTTCGCATCCGAACCCACCACCTTTTCCGCATTTCCATCTGGTTTCGCATCCGTGTACTAATCCGCATTATAAATCGTATCTACGTTCACGTCCGTACATAAATCAGCATCCGTATCATTTGCTTAATTTTAATAAATTTCCACCTCCGAATGAGCATCTCTTGCATCCGAATACACATGCGTATCCGTATCCGCTTTCAGATTCGTATCCGCTGTGCATTCACATCTGTGTCCGTATCCGTATCCGTAGCCGTATTTAAATCGGTATCCGAAACCCTGTTTGCATATGTGCTGCCAGTGGTATCCAATTCTAATCCGTGTCAGCAAGTGTATCCCTTTTCAAATCCTTATCCGCATCCGTATCTGCGTATGCATCAGCATCTGCATCCGCATCCGTATCCGCAAAAGTATCCGTGTCCGTAATTGAATTCGCATTGGTAACCACATCCGCATTCGTAACGGCATTCGCATCCGCATCCAAATTCGAATTAACATTTATATCCGTATCCGTGTCCTTTTCCATTTCCGTTTCCAATACCATAACCGAATTCACCTCCCTATCCGCATCGCTAGACGCATCCGCATATGTATCCGTATCTGCATCAGGGTCCCCGCATCCGCATATGTATCCGTATTCCGCAATCCGCATTCCTAATCCGCATATGTATCCGTATCTGCGTGTATATCTGCATCTGTATACGAATCTATATCCTAATAATATCCGTTTCAGAGAATGCATCCGTATCCGCAATGGTTTCCGTGTCCAAATCCGAATGCGTATCCGTATCGGCATTCAGATCCGTATCCGCTTTGCATTCACATCTGTGACCCACTCCGTATATGCCTTCGTATTAAAATTTTTTTGAATCCATATTCGCATACGTGTCCCAATCTGTTTCCGCTTCTGTATTAATATTAGCATCCGTATCCCTATCGAAATCCATATCCGCAACCGTATCTGCATTAGGATCTGCATTCGCATCCATTTCCGAATCAGGATCTGTATTAAAATCCACAGCCGTATCCGTATCCACATCCGTATCCGTAACTATATGCGCATTCATATCCGCATTGGTATCCGTACACGCATCAGTATCCGCATGTGCATCCGTATCTGTATTCGCACCGTTAACGGCCAACTCATCCGCATCCGCATCAGTTTTCAAATTGACATCGGTATCCCTTTCCTTATCCTTATCCATATCCGCATCAGAATCTGCATCTGCATCAAACTGCATCAGCATCCGCATCTCCGTATCCAAACACGATTCGTATTCGCATCCCGATCCGCCACCTCTTCTGCTTTCACATCTGGTTCTGGATCCGTATTCGTCCCGCTTCCGGATCTATATCCGCTTCCGTGTCGTGATCCGTATCCGTATATAAATTCGCATCAGTATCCTAATCCGCATGATAAATCCCATCTGTATCCGCATCCGTATCTGAATCCGCATTCAAACCCATTTACGCATCCAAATTGAAATCTGTCTGGCGTCCGTATCCGCATCAATATCCGCATCCTAATTTATGTCAGTTTCCGTATCAATATCCGAATTCCCCTCCAAATTCGCATACGCGTATGTATCCGTATCCGCTTTCGATTCCGTATCCATAACCATATCCGTATCCGCATATGTATCCGTATCTGCGTCGGTATCCGCATCCGAATACGAATCTGCATATGCATCGGTATCTGTTTCTTAATTTTCATCCGTATCCACTTCGGATTCCGTATCCGAGTCTGCATGCGTATCCGTATTCGTATTCAGATCCGATACCCTAAGTATTCATATCTGCATAATGGGCATAATAAATCTGTATCCACATCCGTAATCAAATCCGTATCTGCATCCGCATCCTTATTTGCATCAGATTCCATATCCGTATCCGCATTCATATCCATTTCCACATCAGAATTCATATATTTCTGCCAGCCGCATTCTCATCCGTATCCGCATACGTATCCTTATTCGTATCCATATACGTATCCGAATCCGTATCTTCATTCGTATCTACATCCCTGTTTGCTTCGGGATCCACTTCCGTAATTGTATCAGCATCCATTTTCGTAACCACAGCTCATCTGATTACGTATTCGCATCCGCATCAGCATCCGTATCCGCATTTGCATCCATTTTCGAATCCACATCCGTACCCACATCGGTATCCGTATCCATTTCCCCATCCAAATCCGCATCGTTATTCGCTTTCGTATTCGCGTCTTTAACCTCCTCCACATACGTAAACGCTTCCGTATAGGTCCCCTTATCCGCATTCGTTTTAGCATCCGTAAGTAGAAGTAAAGTAAGAGTTCTGCCCCAGAATTGTTTAAACAATATAAAAACGTTATTTAATAGTTTAAACAAAAGCGCAACGAAAAGGTGGCGTTGGTGTCGAAGTGAGAATTCAATTGTTAAACAAGAGAAGGTCTGAAGCGTCAGGTTAGTCATTTGTCAATATGTTATTTAAACGTGCAAGGCGTTTCAATTTTTAAACAAGAGAAGTGATTCGGTTGGGGGGGTCGGGGGGGATTGGGGGCATCTGGGTTTGTTGTACGAGGAAATATTGTTTTAAGTGATTTTTAGTTTTACGTGAGGAAATATTCACGAAACGCGAGGAAATTGATTTTTAGTTGTACGTAATATTCACGAAAAAATACGCGAGGAAATATTTTTTATTCACTTTGAAAGTTGTGATAGCAGTTTCCGGCAGCGCGAGGAAATATTTTTTATTCACGTTGCCGTGTTGGAAAAAAATACGCTAGTGATAGCAGTTTCCGGCAGCGCGAGGAAATATTTTTTATCCACGTTGCCGTGTTGGAAAAAAATAATTTTTCCTTAAGAGTACGAGAAGATTCCCGCAATATATATTTACGATCTGTCATAGCGTTATTTAATTGTTATTAACAAAAAGCATCAGGCATCAGGTGAAACTCAATGAAACCCTGAGCGTTATGACATATTCAATTTATTGAAAATCATCCAATTGACAAATACATGGTTAAATTTCTATACATAAATACATATGGCCAAATGGCTTGTTATATATCCAACCCAGAAAGTCACTCATCATCTTCAACAATATTGTAAAATTCATGTGTCACAATATTATCAAATAGATGGTTAAATTTCCAATTACTTAAGTCACTTGTCCTCATCCCAAATATCATATTCATTACCTGGTGGGCCAGTTGTAACAGTGTACTCATCTTTCAATGGTAAAGAGAGACGACACCTACGACACTCATTAATAGACCTCCATTTTAAAGGTGGATAATCAGCGCATATATCACAGACTTGCGCATGATGGAGGTCACCGTTAGAATTAATAAGCTCATGAGTATAAACAACGGCTAGAGGGGCTACACTCAAAAAGGAAAAGCAAGTCTTACATACAGTTCCAAATCTCAATCCCTCGAGGCCGGGATACACTCCCCGTAATTTTCGTAAGAGAATTCCTCCGTTAAGAGAATTCTTCCTCCGTAAGAAATTGGCATGAACACGATAAAGCTTATATCTTACACACGAATACAACGGTTCAGATGAATTCATGGTGTTACAAATCTTCCGGGACGTACACTTGTCAACCTACACAAACGCTTCGAACTCTGTCGAGGTGGAGTCGCAATCAATGGTATCCACGGAACCGATGGATAAGTTGTCGCTATCAAATTCCTCGTCACTCGAGTCACAGCCAGGAAGTACTGTTAGCTCAGCAAACTTAACACTGCTCGGGATTGATCGTACACACCTCTGACAGTCTATAGCAGGTTGAACATTGAAGTGTGGTTCCTTCTTACAGAGTTCGCACTCAATGTAAAGACGAATGCTATTATTACGTTGTAATTCATGTACATGAACCATAGATATATATGGAGCATTCAAATTACGGAAGCAGTTACGGCACACGCACACGAGTCGAGAAGTAATTATTCGTAATGCTTTTCGTATGAATCGTCCGTGAACGTTGAACAGAGTATATCTCACGCATGCATACAGTATAGCTTGTGAAGCCATTCTGCGATAACTTAAAAATGAGCTCGCGTGAGGTTGAGTGTCGAAAGTTTCGTCCACACGTGTCAAGTGATATCAATAGTAATTATCTCATGCTTCAGACGTTGCTATGAGGATGGATGAGCTACATAATTAAAATTTTAATTAACTCACGCACACGCTGGAATGATAATCTGTGGGAACTGCATAGTTAAAATTTTAATTAACACAGATAGCCTAGCGAATTTCAATCATGGTGCGGATGTGGGGACTTGTGTGGTAGATAAATGATTAGTCCATTTAAATTAACGTAGGATGGAGTAAACATATTATTATTCGTTGGAATTTTAATTGTCTCTCAGGATGTTGTGTTTTAGTAAACAGATTATTATTCATTGGAATTTTAATTATCTCCCAGGATGTTGCGTTTCAGTTTAGAACTGTGAGGAAGCAATTGTGTAACCATTGAATTTGCTGATATAAATAGGAGCACTTAGGGGGCATAAGTTCTCATTATTGAAAAAGCGAGGAGACGTGCTTGAGGGACGGAGAACGAGTCTGAAACTACACCAGTAACTAACTCGAAGAGAGACTGCAAGCTTGAGACTACTAAACGAACGAACACAACTGCCTGAGTGAGAGTAAGTATATTCACTTTCGAATTAGAAATATGCATTTATCATAACTAATTGAAATTGGGTCTTGAATATTTATTTATTTTTAACCTATTTTTGCTAGATGGGTTCTGTGAAGGAAATGCTCATCCATATGCAGAGGGAGGCGGAGTATCTAACGAAGGAGGATCTGGCAGAGGGTGCTGAATACCCCGTAGAAAAGTTAGAGATCGTGACAACTAGGTACGGGGATACGTTACAGGCAACTGTGATGTTTGCAGGGATGCAGAGGAAGATTTATCTCCCCAAGCATTTCAAATTAACACTTGATGATATAGTCAAGTTTAATGCAAATGCTTGGGGGGAAAATATGTCTGTAATTAAAAAAAATAATTTAATAAAAATAAAATATTATTAAACTTACCTCGACGTATTATTTTAAAGATCCCAATCCATAAACGTCCTTATATCCATAACGGAAACGCCCCTTCCTCAAAACTTTCTCCACGAGTCCCTCCCCTTCCCATCCCTCTTGGATGAGCGGAAGCGCCACTTCCCTCTCAGAGTATGAGAACTCTCTCGTGATAACACCAAGAGCCTCCAAAGCAGTAAGACGTGTATAAAGTGAAAAGCTCTCGTGGAAAAATACCAGTTAAATTAGAGTGATCATGGAGGATTTTGTTCTTTGTGAAACGTGTTATGTGTACTATAGACCCCGGTACCTAGCCGCCCATGAGATGTCCCAAGTGCATCTTAGACATGCTCTACGTGGCCAGCAATCTGGAGGAGGTGGAGGACCAGCAATAGTACAATTGGAGTCCGCTGTCCGTGGCCGATTGAAAACCTTTTGGGTGAGTCCTGGATTGGGAGTGTAAACAGACTTGGTTAGTTTCTTGGATCGGATAAAAAATGTATTGATTGATAAAATTCGGAACTCTTTGCAAAACACAGCACTAAAAATTAACATAATGGTAAAGGCTATATTCCAGAAAGATGAAGAGCGACAGGAGCGATGTTTTAAAACAAAAAATGTTAGGGTTTTTGAAGCGGATGATATTGGTCAAATTTCGGAAGAATTATTCGCAAAAATTTTGAAAGAGAAATCTGAAAGTTCATCGAGAGGTTCTGGGTGGTCACTTGCTGAAATCTTAGGGTTAGAATTGAGAATAAATCGATATAAACCTCTAAGAGGGTCATCTTTCATTAAGGTTCCACATAAAATAATGTGCACGCATAGTGTAATTAACGTTCAGAACAGTGACAAATTTTGCTTTAAGTATGCGATTTGGTCAAAATATGTGGAAAATCATCCAGAACGAGTTCGTAAATATAACACGCTAGAATTTCAAAATGGCTACGGTTGGGATTGTATCGATTATCCAGTAGATATTCGTAAAATTCCAATATTTGAAAGAAGGAATAAGATTTCCATTAACGTATTCGGATTAGATGAAAAAAATAATGTGTATCCCATTAAAGTTGTTGCAGATGAACTAAATGATCATTTTGATCTTCTATACATCGTTGAGGGTGAGAATTCTCATTATTGCTGGATTAAAAATTTTGATAAATTGGTACATTCACAATTGACGAAAAATAACAATGGGGTAAAGATATGCAAGGCTTGTTTCAAGCATTCCACTTCGAGTGAATCCCTCGAAAGACATAAAATTGATTGCAAGCTGAATTCCCCCTCTAGAATAATTCTACCGGAAGGAAATGATGCTTATTTAAAATTCAAAAAATTTTCACATAAAATCAGACTTCCTTACGTGGCATATGCGGACTTTGAATGTGTTCTACCAAAGGTTTCCAGCTGTTTTCCACAGGATGATCATTCATATACTCAAAAGCGCCAGCAACATGAAGTTATGTCCTTTTGTCTGCTTATGGTTTCAAGCACTGGTGAATTTTTTGAGCCTATTCTCTATAGGGGTAAAAACGCTGTTGAAGTATTTCTCGAAAAGCTTAAAGAAATGTCACTTTTTGTGCAAGGAGTATACAAAAACAGTAAACCCCTATTGAAAATGAGTGATGAGGAAATTAATGCTTTTGAAAAAGCTACTATTTGTCATATTTGCGGATATTCACTGGGCGAAGATAGAGTGAGAGATCATTGTCACTTGTCAGGCAAGTTCAGGGGTGCTGCTCACTATGCATGTAATGTAAACTGTAAAAATTCAAAATTTTTACCAGTGTTCATCCATAATCTGTCTAATTATGACGCACACCTCATTGTACCGCACCTAGGATGTGATTCTATGAAAATTACATGTATCCCAAATACTGAGGAAAAGTATATCTCTTTCTCGAAAAACGTCGATTCCAATTTCTCATATCGGTTCCTTGATAGTTTTAGATTTTTGAGCACGTCACTATCTAGATTAGCCGATATTCTTCCTAAGGATAAATTCAAGCAAACGGCACACATTTTTAAAGAAAAAACTGAGAGAATCACGCGAAAGGGAGTATTTCCATACGAGTATGTAGATTCATGGGAAAAATTAAACGAGAGCAGCCTTCCATCAAAAAAATGCTTTTATAGTACTCTAACAGAGGGTAATATTACAGACGATGATTATTCGTTCGCTAAAACTGTGTGGTCCGAATTTGAGTGCAAGACGTTGGGTGACTATTCAGACTTGTATTTGAAAACCGATGTACTGATACTGGCGGACGTGTTTGAGAATTTTAGAGATGTTTGCATGTCGATGTATGAACTCGATCCCGCGTGGTATTTCACCTTTCCAGGACCCTCCTTTGACGCCATGCTTAAATATACAGGGGTCACACTAGAGCTGCTAACGGACTATGATATGATTCTAATGATGGAAAAAGGAATACGGGGAGGTATCAGTCAGTGCACAAAGCGTTACGCTGAGGCCAACAATAAGTACATGGAAGATTTTAATCCTTCACATGAGTCAACATTTATTGTTTATGTCGATTTTAATAATTTATATGCCGCAGGGTTATCAGCCCCCCTTCCCATGGGTGGTTTTCGATGGGTAGACCCACTTGACGTCACCGTAATCCCAGACGATTCTCCCAAGGGATATGTATTGGAGGTGGATCTAGAATATCCTAAAGAACTCCATGATTTTCATTCAGACCTACCGTTTTGTGCAGAAAAGAGAATCCCACCGAATGGTAGGTACCCTAAATTATTAACTACACTGTACGACAAAGAACGATACGTCATACATTACAGATCGTTAAAACAGGCGTTAGCAGCAGGTCTTAAATTGAAAAAGATACATAGAATAATTGAATTTGATCAATCCCCTTGGATGAAGCCATATATTGACATTAATTCAAAGAAACGGAGACTTGCAACGACCGAGTTTGATCGGGACCTATTCAAACTATTTAACAATAGTGTCTTTGGTAAAACAATACAGAATGTACGGAAGTATAAAGATATAGAATTGGTAAATAGAGAAAAACGATTAGATAAATTAATCTGCAGTTCATTTTTTCTCGATAGAACTATTTTTGCAGAAAATCTAGTGGCTGTTCATAAAAGGTATAGCAGTATAAAAATGAATAAACCTTTGTACATAGGACAGGCAGTTCTTGATATTTCGAAAGTGCTTATGTATGATTTTTTTTATAGTCATATTAAAGTAAACTATAATAATAACGATGTAAAATTGTTATATATGGATACAGATAGCTATATTCTAGAGCTGAAAACTAAGGATTTTTATTCTGATATTCAAAAGAGCATTTCCCTATACGATACATCCAATTACCCCTCAAACCACTCGTGCTATTCGAAAATAAATGAAAAAGTGATCGAGAAGATGAAGGATGAGTGTGGAGGTAAGATAATTACTCAATTTGTAGGGCTCAGAAGTAAACTGTATTCTTATCGTTTGCAGGGTCAATATGAGGGAAAACGGGCCAAGGGAGTTAAAAAGGCTACTGTAGATAGATCGATCACATTCAATGATTACGTTACTTGTTTGCGTGAAAATGCTCCAGCCTTCAGAAAGATGTCTCTGATTAGATCACAGAAACATCAGTTGTGTACAGTTGAAATAAATAAAACAGCTTTGAGCTCTGATGATGATAAGAGGTACATATGTGATGATGGAGTGAATACCATTGCTTGGGGTCATGACAAACTTTTAAGGAAGAGAAGCTATGATGATGCATTTGATGGTGATTGATTTGATTAGAGTAGTAATCTCTTTAAATTTACATGAAGGAAAGAAAAGGAACTTATTTGAGAGTTAGCTCCTGTAAAGGTCACAATGTGGACTCTCGCGTTAATTTTGACGACTTTATATTATCCAATTAGGGGTGATATAGACATGTGCGTCGCAGAATATTTACAACAATATGGCTACCTGGACGTAAGTGAAAACGAAATACGAAATATATCAGAGGAGAGCTTTGAGAAATCTCTCAAGCTATTCCAGGAATATTACAATTTGTCAGCAAATGGGATAGTGAATGAGGAGACATTGAATTTGACAAAAGCTCCCCGCTGTGGCGTTGAGGATGACATTAGCTTCACTGTTTCTCACCACAAGTGGGGTAAGAATGACATTACTTGGCATTACCCATTGGCTACTGCAGCACACGTGAAGTTGGCAGAAGCGGCTTTCGATGCGTGGAGTGAAGTGACTAATTTAATATTCAGACACGACACTGTTAGACCTGATATAACAATAGTGAATGCCATGGATAAGCATAGGTATTATGCTAAGAGGGGTATATGCCCTTTTCCTTTAGACGGACATGGTAAAATCTTGGCCCACGCTGAATTACCAACCGTTGAGAGCCACCCATTAGAGATACATATCGATCAAGCTGAGAACTGGTATTTGAAGAAGGATATGAATCACTCGATTGAATTTGCTAATTTATACAAGGTGCTGCTTCACGAAATTGGACATAGTTTAGGAATTTCCCATTCTAGAGACAAGGAAGCTATTATGTATTCGATTTATTCGCACGAAGCGTCATTGTCGTTAAAGGAAGATGACATACTGGCGATACAAAGCTTGTATGGGAAACCTGAAAATGATAGGAATCGTGAAAGGAAAGAGCCGGCTGGGGATGAAGGTGGTGAAGAAGGGAAGGAGGAAACTTCTTTATGCGCCGTTAAGGAAATTGATAACCTGCTTATAATTGATCACATCATGTATGTATTCAGTGGTAGACTATTTTGGATGATAGATTTGATTAATTTGAATGACGAGTTGCCAAAAGCTCAAGTTATCACTGATTGGCTTCCTTTTCTCCCATCAGATATTAAAAAAATTGATGCTATATACCGCAGACCGTCGGGCGAAATTGTTATTTTCATACAACATCGAATTTACATGTTCCATTATGAAAGCTTAGCACTTATTCAGGGCTTTCCGAAAAGGTTAGAAGATGTGCGCCTCCCTCGTAGTGCAATTATTCAAGGGGCTTTAAATACGTACTCTGGCAGAACTTATTTGTTTTACAGCGATGTTTTCGTCGTAGAAATGGATGAGTGTAGCTTCGAGCCAAAGGAGTTTAAATATTTGAGCACAAATTTCCCACCCATACCTGCGAATATCAGTTCAGCCTTTAGGTATACGAATGGATTCATATACTTTTTCAAAGGAGACAATTACTATGAATATAGTGAATTCAATAAGACACTACGAAACGCAGGTCCAAGTAGTCTATCACTCTTCGGAATTCAATGCGCAAAGGAATCAACTCTATCAAATGTAGTCGATGAGTTAAAAGGCATCGTCGCGAAGTTGGAAGGTAATGTATAAACTCAGTGGGTCACTCTTAATTGTAACTAGTGATGTATCCGACGTTGCTGTGGAAGCATCCATTTACATGTATTTGTGCTGGTCCATCATGTTGTGGAAAAACAACATTCGTAATAAGATTTCTATAGAATTTAAAGGAAATGGTTGATGGAAAAATCGAAAAAACAATATGGTGTTGCAATCGTCAAAGCAAACCTGATAAGGAGCTGAAAGGTGTGGAGTTTCAATACGAAGTGCCAAAGTTTGATAATCCACGAAAGATATCAACCCTTTACGTAATAGACGATTTAATGCACGACTGTTATAACAAGGGAGTCAGCGAGCTCTTCACACGTGGTTCACATCATTCAAATATATCCGTCATCCTTATTACTCAAAATGTTTTTTACCAAAGTCCTCAGGCTCGTAATATTTCCCTCAACGCTAAATATATAATAGTTTTCAAAAATCCACGAGATAGGTCACAGTTTCGGTTTCTTGCAGCACAGGTTTATCCGGAGCATCCCAGTGAACTGCTGAGGGTTTATAAAGACGTGACTTCCGAACCGTATACTTACTTAGCCCTCGACCTCTCACAAGAGACGGACGATCGAGTGCGTTTCAGGACACAAATATTTCCGGGAGAAGTAACTTCCGTGTTTGTTCCAACGTATGTAAAAAATTATGAAGAGATTGAAGCGGCACAGACATCTCATAAGGCTATTAAAAACTGCCAATCCAAAGTTGCGAAAATCAATTATTGAGTCTGTAAACGAGGATGGTATAAAAGCTGTTTGCGAGTGCTGTCTAAATACAATAAATGGGAATCACAAAATAAGTGGACTAGTGAAGAAAAGGTTGACCCCCTATAAGGAAACTCTTCGTAAATTGAGCTGTTCTAACGTATCCATCAAGAAAAAGCGTCAATTATTGAAACAGAAGGGAGGTTTTTTACCAGTCCTTTTGGGATCTCTTTTGAGTAGTGTCCTTGGTAACCTGATAGGATGAGCTTAAAAAGAATGTTCCTTATCGAGCCGCAAACGCTTAAAAAACAGCGATTGAGGCGGGATGTATCAAGATTAGACGAGGGAATGCAAAAAGTGCTTAGTACGAAAATGGATGATTCGAAAAAATGGCACCACTACCGTAGGGTTTTAGATTCGTATTTAGGAGCTGTAAACAGCATGAATGACCCCATTTCTATAACATATGTAGACGAAGATAGGAAAAATTTGGAAGGGAACAAAAAAGGGAGTGTCAAGACGACAACACACGGTAGGAATCTTTTGAAAGCTGAACGTAGGATTGGTAAATCATGGACAAAAATGTTAAAACGACGAGCGGCAAATATGGAAAGAGTTCTGGACGATTTTGCGAAAACAGCCAAGTTGGAAGAGGAAGAGGAATTGCGTCCGATCACACCCATCAAAGACCGTCTAAGAAAAGTGAAAAGAGCTCCGCGTTGGAAGAAGCTAGATTGAGTTCTATATATTATGACCCCGTGAACCCCGCTAGCTATTCCACTGTTGATAGACTTTGGAATGGTGTTGGAAGGGAAATAAGCAAAAGACGTGTGAGGGAATGGCTAGAAAGACAGAATACTTACACGTTACATAAACAAGCACGCAAGACGTTCCCCAGAAATAGATATACTCCTGAATATATAGATGAGACGTGGCAGTATGACCTTAACGATATGCGAAAGTTGAAAAAATACAATAATGGATATGCATACCTTCTCACAGTGATTGATTTGTTTTCCAAATATGCATGGGCAATCCCCCTCAAAAGTAAGACTGCCGAAAATGTGATCAACGCTTTTGGAACAATATTAACCGATAGAAAACCTAACAAAATTCAGAGTGACAAGGGGAGTGAATTCTCTAATGTGAAGTTTAAACGTTTCCTTAGTGATAAGGGAATTGACTATTATACAACGAACAACCCAGATGTCAAGGCTGCAATAGTTGAACGCTTCAATCGCACACTCAAGGGTCGTATGTATAAATATTTTACCTACTTTAACACTTTGAACTATGTTGATGCGCTACCGAAACTATTGAAAGGATGTAACGATGGTGTACATTCAAGTATAGGTGTACCTCCGAGTAAAGTGAATGATAAGAACGCATTCAAGGTCGCGCGTCGTTTAGTGAGGAGCATTCGGAAACGGCCCAAATTCTCCATCGGTGATTTTGTACGCATATCAAAAGAGAGGACACCATTCAAAAAGGCTTACGAACAAAATTTTTCCGGAGAAATCTTTAAAGTTTGGAAAGTTAATAGAACGCCAATTCCAACCTATAAATTAGAGGATCTGAATGGAGAACGGATAGAAGGATCTTTTTACGCTGAAGAACTCTCCAAGACATCAGTCGGTTCGGATACAGAATATCAAATTGAAAATATTTTAAAACGAAGAGGGAGGGGTAAAAACCTGGAATACTTTGTTAAATGGACGGGGTACGGTGATAATTTTAACACTTGGATCAGAGCCAGCGGCGTGAAAAGATTATGACGACCGAAGATTTTTTCCTATTTCTTTTGAGCGATAGCTCCGGAAAATATTTCCCCGATAATACAATAGCAAATTTTCGAGTGAAATTACCCCAGCGCATAGCCACTGAGGATTCATGGAAAGTAGGCTTAGCTGAAATTTATTTTCCCAAACTTGACCTTCCTGTGGACCCCCCGGAAGATAAACCTGTGGAAGAATCACAAGTCAAAGTGGAACCGGAAGAAAAACCACCTTCCACAAGGCTTAAACTTGAAGCTCCTCCGTGCCCCGTCATTGAGGTTGAAGTAACAGATGGTGTAGTAATTAGTTTGAAAGCTCGAACGTATAGTCTGACAGATTTGCTGAGAACAATTAATAGAACAATACCATCTGAACAAAAATGGTATTACATTACCAAGCTACACAATTGGTTTCAAAATAAACTCTCTCTCGAGTCTGGGAGTATACCATTAATTAAACGCTCCTCGATAAAATGTCCCTATACGTTCATAGATATAGGGGGTGTTAAAATACCACTATCGTTTACTAGATACACCCTTGATGAACTTCTCAGTACGATCAGAGTAGATATTAACACAGAATTTGCGAGGGCTGAATTTGACATACAATTCATGCGGACCATTGCGGAACTCAGTATCCCCCCAGATGGGAGTCGTAAACGAAAACAGAGTTCAGAAATGGAGGCGGTTATACGCGAGGAACCTGAGCGTCTGACGAGCCAGGTGTTTGTCTACCTAGACGTGTTAGCACCGCAAATGGTTGGAGATGTCATGTCGAAGTGTTTGCGTGTAGTCATGGGCGATCGCGGAAACCACCAAATATTCACCTCGCCGTATTATATGCATCTTGATAAAAAGGACTTTGACACTGTTGAAATTAAATTGTTGAATAAGATGGGTGAACTGTATCCATTTACCGATAGCATAAACCCTTCAACAATTGTTTTACATTTTATAAGGCAATAAATACACATGCTGAGTAATCGTGTTTCAGTTATCGATAGGATGTTGTCGGACGTAGATCGATATAGGCGATACTTTACACAGGTTGGAGGTGGGGATATTGGTCCTGTGTATCGATCGAGTCATTATAGACAAAAAGGTAGAGGCTTGGGGAATTTTTTCAGAGGACTATGGAAAGTGGTAAAGCCATTAGTCACAGGAGGAATCAAGGCTGTAGGGAGAGAGGCTAGGGATACGGGTATAAGAGTGTTATCAGATATCAGTGCTGGGACACCAATCAAGGAAGCTTTTCAATCAAGATCGATGGAGGCGGTAGAGAATTTGAAAAGGAAAGCGGAGGATAAGATAAGTAGGATGGCCGGAGCAGGTTTGCGTGCTCCAAAGCGAACTAGAATAAAATATAAAAGTACTAAAATAAAAAAGACTCAAGCAGGTGGTGGTCGAAAAAAGAAACAGTGTGGAAATTTGCGCAAGAATAAAAAGAAGAATGATTATGCAAGGAAACTCCGAAAACGTGTTAAGGATGTATTTGGATAAATACATCATGATTGCTTATTTTGGATAAATACGTTGTAACTGCTAACAATAGGTTTATTGAAAGGTTTGCAGTCAAAGTGATAACATCATGGAAGACAGAGAGTACATTCCAGATTGTTTAGACATATTTCAACGTCCTAGTCTGCAATCGAGTGTGCTAGGATGTACAGTCGTACCCTATAGACCTATTGCATCTATTGACAACGCCACAGAATTAAGATTCGCGATTAAAGATAGCGGTGACCGGTACAGAGATTTGAATGGTATCGTTTTGAATATTAAAGCAAAGCTGTGCAAAAGCAACGGTGCAGATTATAAATCGACTGACGTAGATCAACCTGGAGTGGTTAATAATCTTTTGCATTCATTGTTTGAGCAGTGTCATGTATATTTCAATGGAAGTCGAATTACTTCCTCGGACAATTACCACTATAGATCCTACATAGAAAACTTGTTAAATTATGGTACAGATGCTTCACGCACCCATCTCGAGTGTGACGGATGGGTACTGGATACTGGAAGGGATTTGGATGCCCAAACAGCTGACAACTCAGGATTTGAAAAGAGAAAGGGGTGGTTTGCTAATAGTAATGTTGTTGAATTGGAGGGGAAACTCCACGTTGATTTATTCAATCAACCACGCTATCTCATAAATGGTGTTGACGTAGACGTCGTTCTGACCTTGGCAAAACCATCGTTTTATATTAAAGAAAAGGAAAATGGTAATTCAATTCTTAAAATTATTCAGGCCACGCTATTCGTTCCACACTATGAAATCAATCCTTCAGTTTTACTTTCTCACGAACAACTGTTACAACAGTATGATGCCGTATACCAATACAAGCGCACAGAGGTAAAAACATTTACAGTGCCATCCAACGTGACCATGATCAATAATGAGAACTGAATTGTAGGTCAAATTCCCACCAATTTATTAATACTTATGGTTGATGATGACGCTTTTCAGGGTAAAAAGGTGAAAAACCCGTTTAGCTTTAAGCATTATTCGATGCATTATTGTTGCATTCACGTGAACGGCTCTCCAAACCCCGTGGGGGGATTGGAAATGAATTTCCATAGCGATAGTAATAATTATGCATCACGTGCCTACCGTCTGCTTTATTCAGTTCTGGGTGCACACCACAGTGATTGGGGTAATCAAATCTCATTGAACATGTTCAAACACGGCTACACCATGTTAGCCTGGGATCTAACTCCTGATAGAAGCGGAGAAGAAAGTCACGTCTCCAAACCGATAGCGGGTAATGTGAGATTTGAAGCTAAATTTAAAAATCCTCTGCCTAATGCCGTAACTATAATTACATATGCCGAGTATAATTCCGAAATCACGATCGATTTTAATAGGATTGCTTCCGTTGATAGAGTCAAGTAGCAATCAAGATGCAGACTGATGATATCGAAGATGTTTTAACGCGGGATTCCCGAACTAGACGCCAATTTAGAGGGGTTTTTCCATCCGATCAACTTCCTAGTCGCGCAGCTCGAGGAATTTACATAATTAATTTTGACCCTTCATATAAGCCTGGGACCCATTGGATTGCTGTGTACGTGTCTGAAAATCGAGCCGAATATTTCGACTCCTATGGCCTTCCTCCATTGATTGAGGATATAATTATCTTTCTGGAACCTTTCACCGTGATTTCGAATAAAGTAAGATTACAAAATTACAAATCAGATCTTTGTGGGGAGTATTGCTGTCTGTATACACTCTTCAAGTCCATTACTCCCCAACCTATTTCCCTTTTCCCATCCCTATTTCATCGCAAAACTAGTCTTAACGACTGTATTCTTGCAAAGTACTTCCTCCGAGAGTTTGGTCGGCATGGAAGAAAAAGAAGATGTCACCCCATGTCTCAGAAGTGCTGTGCTCTGCTTGACCGCGGCTTAATTTAGATTGAGATAAGAGGAGCATCCGGCAGTTGGCTTCCGAAGCCTCAACGTTCCACATGGATGAGATAAACGAGGCGATACGCGCGTGCGCTGCCTTGAGTGGTGAGGTTAACCTATTGAGTGAAAAACATATTAAAAATCTACCCGTGGCGTTTTTGGAAGTGTTTCGCCCCCGGCAAGTGCACCTTTTGTTAATTAGACAACTCGGAAAATGTGACAATGAGTACAGTCTATGTTATGAACATTATAACAAGGGGGGCTCTTGCATTGATGGCCCCCCACCCATGAAAAAGGATTGCTCTGGCTGTCTACAGATATATAAGTCGAATTGAAAGCAACATGCTCATCAGTTGAGAATGCAGAAGCCTGAGGTGAAGAAGAGGAGGAGGAGCTCTTCCATCGATCCACCATCATTGCACCCCTTGCTACGAAAATCACTAAAGCTGGGAAAGAGCAAGAACGTGTTCATCGGCTGGTTGGTTGAAAGTGGTGCTCCGTGTGTTAAGATCACATCTTCAAGTAAAACTGTTACACTCAACGTCGAGCAGTGGACCAGCCTAGAAAACTACGCAGCATCCGTCACGGACTATTTTGAAACATTAGTGATTCCTTCATACGTGGATTCATCCGTCCAATTTGTAAAGTATTTTGGAAAGCCTCACGTAAATTTGGGAGATAAAAAAACTCGCGTAACCTTTAACGCTTGCGATTGGAAGCTATTATCAACCTCCTTTGAGCTGATAGATTCGGCCCTTGATTTGGCCACCCAATCTGCTAATTTGGTGGTCAGTCATTTGAAGGGTATTAATCAAGCGTTGAAAGATTCGGGCATCGAGAAGGTGTGCATCACTTTCGGTGACGAACAGTCCAACGTCTTGAAGGTTAGATTCCCACATAATGTCCAACCGCACTAAATTTTCACTTTTTTCAGCCATGGAGAAAGTACTAATTATAGACTTTCAAGCATTGTTGCTGAAAAAAATTGGTATGGCAAACAAATTCATTGTCAGGGAACTAGCCATTGAGGCTTTGGAACATGACCGGCGTAAGTCGTGGGTGTTCCAACTTCCCCCTGACTTGGATGATAACAATGAAAATAGGTGGGCAGAAACCATCCACCATGGAATACCCGCTGATGCGGGAGATATTCCATATGATCAACTGCAAAAAATCCTTGAAGAAAATACTAGGGCGTATGACCATCTATTTGCCAAGGGAATGGAAAAATGTAACTTCCTTTCGCAAGTTTTGCATCGCAATGTACATGAACTTGAAAAATTTCTTGAGGCCCCCGCTTTGAAGTCCCTTCACCCATTAAAGTACAAGCAACCATTCAATGGGCAGTGCACATTAGCGTGTCATGAGACGGATAAGTTCACGTGTGCAGTGAAAAACTGTTCAAAATTGAAAAAATGGATTCTGGATAATGTCCCTCCATACAAACTCTTGTTAAAACTTGAAGCTGAGAAAGAATACAGTGAAGAAGAAGAACAGGAGGGATGATTAGTGAATGAATTGGTTATTTAACAATGTATTTCACAATGTTGCTGATTGTCAATAAATTGAATTTGGAAATTTAACCATGTATTTGACAATGTTGCTGAATGATTGTCAATAAATTGAATTTGGAAATTTAACCATGTATTTGACAATGTTGCTGGATGATTTTTTTTTTAATAAATTGAATATGTCTTCACACTCTGAGTTTCATTGAGTTTCACCTGATGCCTCGAAACGATGCCTCTTCCCTCAAAGCGCTCGCGGCGGAGCGTCTTGGGACTTGTTTGGAACGATCCAATTAGTTTTTTACCCGACCCCTCCCCTCTTCCCTCCCCTCTTCCCTCTCCTCCGAACTTTAGCGCTCGCGGCGGGGCGTCTTGGGACTTGTTTCGAACGATCCTCTTCATTTATATCCAGTAAGCTGAGCAGTAAGGACCTATGGACGGTGATTGCGCTTTGTATGCCGTTTGCTCCATACATGGGGGCTCGATTCCCCTCTGTAAGGAGCTTGAAGAGCATATTCAAATAATAAAAGAAACAGGTGACAAGATATTTGAGGAAATTTTAGAAAAGGCCAAGAATAATCCCGATCACACTGCTATGGAAAACATTTGTTTGCAATACGATTGGCATTATGAATGCAACGTTTTCCCGAAAGTTGCGGATGATGCATTAAAGCCGTTAATAATTGATAGGTTGAAATATCTTAATAACGAAAAATACAATTATTATTTATCGAGATATGGTTTCATTGATTGCTAGGATATATCTGATAGGATGACTATTTGATAGGAAAAAAGTCCTTTTCAGGACTCAATAATTACAGATCGTAAATATAGACGCTCGCGGGAATCTTCTCGTACTCTTAAGGAAAAATTATTTTTTTCCAACACGGCAACGTGGATAAAAAATATTTCCTCGCGCTGCCGGAAACTGCTATCACTAGCGTATTTTTTTCCAACACGGCAACGTGAATAAAAAATATTTCCTCGCGCTGCCGGAAACTGCTATCACAACTTTCAAAGTGAATAAAAAATATTTCCTCGCGTATTTTTTCGTGAATATTACGTACAACTAAAAATCAATTTCCTCGCGTTTCGTGAATATTTCCTCACGTAAAACTAAAAATCACTTAAAACAATATTTCCTCGTACAACAAACCCAGATGCCCCCAATCCCCCCCGACCGCCCCAACCGAATCACTTCTCTTGTTTAAAAATTGAAACGCCTTGCACGTTTAAATAACATATTGACAAATGACTAACCTGACGCTTCAGACCTTCTCTTGTTTAACAATTGAATTCTCACTTCGACACCAACGCCACCTTTTCGTTGCGCTTTTGTTTAAACTATTAAATAACGTTTTTATATTGTTTAAACAATTCTGGGGCAGAACTCTTACTTTACTTCTACTTCCGTATCCGCTTTCGTATGCGTTTTCGGCATTGGCATCCGTATCCGCATGCGCATTCACATCTGTGTCCGCATTCGTATACGAATCAGTGTCCGCCTCAGCTTTCGCATTGGCCTCCGCGTCTTATCCATTTCCACATCCGTGTTTGTATTCGAAACATTATATACATCCGTATAAGCATCCCTATCCGCATTAGCTTCCATATCCGCTATGAACACACACCCACATCCGTATCCGCATCTGTATCCGCATCATAATCCACACCCGTATCATTGTCTGCATTCCCATCCCCATTCTCATCCGCTTCCGAATTACATCTTTATTTGTAGCCGTGGCCTTAACCGTATCCACATTCTTTTCCGTATCCGGAACTTTATCCATATCCGCGTCCGTATTCGCATCAGCATCCGCCTTAGCATCCGCATTGGCATCTGCATCAGCATCCGTGTCTCATCCGTATCCGCATCCATATTTGCATTCGCATCAGTATTCACATCCGTATAAGCATCCGTATCCGCATTAGCGTTCATATCCGTATCCTTATCCGAATTGGTATCCACTTCCGTATCCGCATCCGTATTCATGGCCTCATCTGCATCCACAATTGCAACTGTATCCATATCCTAATCCACCTTAGCATCCCCATTTGTATCCGCATTCTTATCCATATCAGCATCCTAATACGTATCCCCATTGGCGTCTATATCAGCAAATTTTTCAGTTTCCGCACCATATCCCTATCCGCATCCGTATCCGCTTTCGCATCCGAATCTACAATTACATCAGTATCCGCTTCCGCTACTATTTCTGCATCCGTGTCCGCATCCACGCCGGTATCCGCAACCGTATCTGCATTCGTATCCACATTCGTATCAACACCTTCGATACTTTTGGTGTTATTTTTTTACGATTTATTACGATTGGAATCTAGGGGGGCTGACACTTTTCATGGTGAAATAATAAAAATTAAAAATTCTAAAAATGGAAGTAATGCCTTCAGAATACCGCAAGCATTTACTCCTTAAGAGCAAGACATCTTTTGGATATTTTTCGGTAAAATTTACACATTTAATAGAGGTGAAATTTTTGACCTAATTATTTTCTACTTAATTTTTGGTCATTGAGCACGAATTATTCCTTTCCTACGTTTCCCTAACCATATCCGCATTTCACCGATAAACACATCCACATATCCGCATGCGAGTTTCCATCCGTATCCATTCCGAATCCAAATCCATATCCGTATTTGCATTCACATCCTTAATAAAAACCGCATGTTCATATATATCGGTATCCGTATCTGCCTCCTTGGCCGAATCCGTATTGGCCTCCGTGTCCGAATCCTTATCCGTGTTCCCACCGTATCTTCCACAGCATTAACATCCGCATCCCTATCCACATCCGAATACGAAACCGCATCGTATTCTGCTTTCGAATCAATATCTTATCCGCATCCGTATCCTCATCCGTATACGTAACCGCATGTGTATCCACATCGGTATCCTTTTCCGTACATTCATGCTTATCCGCATTCAAGGCCATTTCCAAATAAAAGTTCATATCCGTATCTGTATCCGTATCAGCATCCGTAACCACATCCGTGTGTGCATCTATATCCACTTCCATGTCAGTATTAGCATGCGTTCCCCCATCCAAATTTGTATCAGCATCCACATCTGCATCCTGTCAGCATCTGCATCTATCTCAGCCTCTGTATTCGTATTTGCATCTACATCGGTATCTGTATCAACATCCGTATCCGTATACATATCCCTATCCATATCTAAATCGGCATCCGTGTCCGCATCAGTTTGCGCATTCGTATCCGCTTAATTACCGTATCAACATTTGCATCCGCTTATAATAACGTATCCGTTTTAACTGCCGCATCCATATTCGTATCCGTATCAGCATATGTATCCACATCCGTCCCCTTATTCGTATCCGCATCCTCAACCGAATCCGTATCTGTACCTGTCTCGGTATCCGCATCTGTTTCCGTATTCTCGAAAGATTTCGTATTCGCATCCTCAGCCGCATCTTTATCCGAATCCGTATCCGTTTCCGCATCCGGATGTTTATCCGCATTCGCATCCAGATCAGTATCCGCATTAGCGCCGGTATACGCATGCGCATTCGCATTTTTATCCGCATCCGTATCCACTTTGAATCAACACCCTTGAAAACTTTTGGTGCTGGTTTTTACAATCTTATATTCCAATTTCAATCCAAGGGGGGTAATGGCACTTTTTCGGTGAAACGAGAAAAAATTTTAATTTTAAAAAGGGATTATTTGATTTAAAAACACCTCAATCATATACTCTTAAGCATAAGAATGACGTTTTTGCATACTTTTCGGGAAAATGTACACTTTTACAATGTTTAAAACGTTTCCGCTAAACTATCTGATTTCGCATCCGTATTCTTATCGTCACCTAAATTAAAATTTGTTTCCGCATCGGTATCCCCATCTGCATTTATATTCGCATTTGCATCCGTATACGCATCCGTGTCCTAATCCGTTTCCATATCCGTATTCGCATCTGTATCCGAAACGCTATCCACATCCACATTTTTATCCAAATCCCCATCAGTGCCCGCATTTGTACTCGTCTCCGTTACAGCATCCGTATCCGTATCTAAATCCACATCCGTCGCCGCATATATATCCGTATCTGTTTTGGTATTCGCATCCGTATATAAACCTGTATCCGCATCGGTGACCGTTTCCAAGTATGCGTCCGTATTCGCATCGGCTTCCGTATCCATATCCGAATGGGTATCCGTCGCCGCATTAAGATTCGTATCCGCCATGCATTCACATCTGTCTCCGTATCCGAATCCGTATTAAAATCCGTATCCGAATCCGTTTTAGCATTCGTGATCCAATCCGTATCCGTTTTGTATCGGTACTAGTATACTTATCCCTATCCAAAACCGTATTCACATCCGAATCTACATCCTTATCAGCCTGTGCATCCGAATTTGTTTCCGCATGAGCATTCACATCCGTAGCCGTATCCATATCCGTATCCATATTTACATCCTTATTCGTATCCGTATTTTCATCTCTATCCGCAACCTTATCCGCATATTTGTCCGCATCCGAATCCGTATCCGCGTCCGTATCCGCGTCCGTATCTGCACCAGCATTTGTATCCGATTCCGTATCCGTATACCCATTCGTATACCAAACCGCTTCCTTTCATGCATGTGTAGGGATTATTCTCCGCATTCTCATCCTTATCCGCATCCGTTTCCTTAACTGTCCGAATCTGCAAATGTAACCGCATCACTATCTTCATCCATATACGTAATCGCTTTTGAATATACACTTTTATCTAGGTCCGCATCCTCAACCGCATTCATATTCGCATATGTATCCGCATCCGTGTCCGTTTCCTCACCAGTATCTGATTTCGCATTTCTATCCTCATTCGCATCCAAATTCGCATCTGTATCCGCGTTAGTATCCCCATCTGCATCTTTATCCGCATTCGCATCCGTTAAAGCATCAAAATATCTCCCGTGTCCTTATCCGCATCGGTATCAGCATCCGTATCCACATCCGCGTCTGTAACTTCATCCACATACGTAACCGCATCCGTATCCGTCTCCTTTTACGCATTCGTTTCCGCATCCATTATCCGCTTCCGTATGCCAACATGAATTCGCATCCGTATCTGCATCCGCATTCCCATCTGTATTCGCATCCGTATCCCCATCTGTGTTCACATCCGTGTCCTTACCCGTGTGCGTTTCCGTATTCGTTTCCATTTCGGTATTCCCCTCCGTATTCGCATCGCTAACTTTATCCGCATTTGTATCCGTATCCGCATCAGTGTCCGCATTTGATCCCGCAACCGTATAAGCATACTTATCATCAATCGCATCCGTATCCGTATCCTAATCCGCATCTTTATCCGAATATGTATCCTTATCTGCGTCGGTTTTCTCATCCGTATACGAATCTACATCCGCATTGGTATCCGAATCCAAATCTACATCTGTATCCGCATGAGTATCCGTTTCCGCATTCAAATACGTATGAGCTATGTATTCACATGTGTGCCCGCATTCGTACCAAAATCAGTAATCACATTTGTGTCCCAATCCTTAATCGCTTCTGTATCTACATTAGGATCGGTAATCCTATCCATATCCGTATCCGCGTCCGTATCTGCATCCGCATCAGCATATTCATCCGTATCCGTTTCAAAATATTCATTTAAATTAAATCCATATTCGTTTACACAACCGTATCCGTATCCATATGAGCATCAATATACGCATCGGTATTTGCATCAGTATTCGCATCCGTATCCGTATTTTATTCCATATCAGCCACCTCATAGGCCTCCGCATCCGCGATGGAATTTAAATCCGTATCCATACAACATCCGATCCATAATTTCATCAATATCCACATCGGAATCCGTTATAACATAAGTGTCCGCATCCGTTTAAGAACCCGTATTCGCATTCTTATCCGCCACCTCTTCTATATCCACATCTCGCTCCGCTTCCGGATATGTATCCGCATCCGTATCGAAATCCGTACCACAATATAAATTCCCATCCATGTCTGTATCCGCATCCATATTGGAATCAGCATCTGTAACTGTATCCGCATCCGTAAAGAAATCGATATCCGTGTCCGTAATAGCATCCGTTTCTTCTGCAGAAATTGAATATGTTTCACATCCGTTTCCACATTCCTATGCATATCCATTTCCATACGGTTATCTGCATTCGTGTCCATTACCATATCTGCATTCGTATCAACATCCGTATCTCCATTCGCATCCGTTTCCGCTTCCTCATCCGCATCCACATTCGGATCTTGATCCACATTAGTATCCATTTCCGCATCCGGATAATCATCCGGATTTGCATCTGTATATTCATCATAATCTGCATCCGTATCCGTACCTACATTCCCAACCTCATCCTAATTCGCTTCCGAATACCCAAATGTATCCGTATCTTCATTTTTATCCGTATCCTCATTCGTATCCGTATCCGGAGCTGCATCCGTCTCCACGTCTGTATCCGTATCTGCTTCAGTATCCGCATTCGCATCGGTATCAGCATATCAATCTTCGGTATTCGCATCGGTATCCACAGCCTTACGCTCATCCGTTTCTTTATCCGTATTAGCATTCATATCTCTATCCAAATCCGTATCCGCATCCGTATCTGCATCCTCATCAGCATCAACATCCGCATCCGTTTCTGCATCAGAACCCCTATTAAAATCTACATTCATATCCATATCAACATCCGTATTTGTTACTATAATCGCATCCATATCCTCATCGGTATCAATATACGCATCAGTATCCGATTCCGTATTCGCCTCGGTATCCGTCACCTCATCCGCGTTCGTATTCGAATTGATTTCCGTATCCGTATCAATATCGGCATCCATATCTGCATTCATATCCACGTCGGTATCCGTATCAGCATTTGTATCCACATTCTCATCCTTATTCGTATCCACATCCTTAACCGAATCCTTATCCGTACCTGCATCGCTATCCGCATCCGCAAGAGTGTTCGTATCCGTCCCCTCAGCTGCATCTTTATCTGCTTCCGTATCCGTTTGCGCATACGCAAATGCTTCTGTTTGCGCATCTATATTCGTTCTCGCATTAGCATCTATATACGCATCCGCATTTGCATTTTGTCAGTATCCGTATCGATATACGTATTCGTAATTGTGTCCGTATCCGTGTCCGTATACCTATTTTTATCGGCATCCTGTTCCACATTCGCATCAACACCTTCGAAACCTTTTAATGCTTCTTTTTCCGATCGAATATTTGAAGCTAAGGGGGGGGTTAACTTTCTCTGTTCATGGTAAAAGAAGAAAAAATTAAATTGGTAAAAATGGATAATATGCATACCCAAACCTCAATCATGGAATCTAAAACAAAAGAATGACATTTTTCCCTAATCTTCAGTAATATGTACACGTTTAAAATATTTACATCGTTTCCGCATCAGTATCTGATTTCACATCTGTTTCCTCATCTGTATCTAAATTCGCATCTATATCTGCATAAATATCCCAAATTCATCCGTATCCGCATCGGGTTTCGTTTCCAAATCTGCATCCGTATTCGCAAATGTATCCTTATCTGCGTCGGTAACCGCATCTGTATTCCAAACTGTATCCGCATCCGGAATCCGATTCTAAATCTGCATCGGTATCCGCATCGGTTTCCCCATCCATATCAACATCTGTAACAGCATTCAGATCTGCACGCGCTATACATTCACATCTATGGCCGTATCTGTATCCGCAGCTGTATTTAAATCCGTATCCAAATCCGTATTTTTAACCGTATCCCCATCCGTATGCGCTTCTGTATCCGAATCAGCAAACGGATCCCTATTTAAATCCGTATCCGCATCCGTATCTGCATCCGCATCTGCATGTGCATCCGCATATGTTTCCCTACCAGCATGTGTATTAAAATCCACATCCGTATCCGTATCACCATCCGTATCCGTATCCGCATACGTATCTGTAACTATTTCGCATCGATATCCTAATCGGTATATGTATCAGTATTCGCATCCACATCTGTATTCGCATCGGTATCTGCCACCTCATTTGAATCCGCATACGTATTTGAATTGAAATCCGTATCCACATCCATATCCGTATCTGCATTCATATTCGCATCGGAATCCTTATTTGCATCAGTATCCGCATCAATATCTGAAACCGGGTTCGTATTCGCATCCGTATCCGCCATCTCTTCCGCATTCACATCTGGTTAAGTATCCTTATCCGTCTCTGCATCCGGATATACATCCGCATCCGCATCGTAATCCGTATATGTGTATGAATTCGCATCCGTATCCTAATCCGCATATGTAATCGTATTTGTATCCTCGTCTGTATCCAAATCGGCATCCGTATCCGGATTAAGATCCGTTTCCCATATGCGTTCACAATAGATTCCGAATACTTATCCGCATCAGTATTATAATACGTACCCGAATCCGTATTCACATCCGTGTTTTTATCCGTATCCGCTTCTGTATCCGTATCTGCATTCGTATTTACATCCGCATCAGCATCTGCATCCACATCCGTTTCCAGATCAGCATCCGTATTAAAATCCACATCAGTATTCGAAGCCACATCATTATCCATTACTATAAGTGCATCGATATCCTTATCGGTATCCGTATCTGCATTATTATCCACATCCGCATCCGGATCTGTATTTGCATTGGTATCCGCCACTTCATCTGCATACGCATTTTAATTGACATCCGTAACCGTATCCACATCCGTATTCATATCTGCTACCATATCCGCTTCTGAATCCGTATGTGCATTAGTATCCGCATCCGTTGATGAACCTGTAATCTCATCCATTTCCGCCACGTATTTCCAATCAACATCTGGTTCTGAATCCGTATCCGTTTCCGCATCCGGCGTAATATCCGCATCCGTATCTTAATCCGTATCCGTAGGTGAATTGTCATCCGTATCCTAATCCGCAAAATATATTGCATCTCTATCGGCATCTTCATCCGAATCAAAGTCCGCATTCGTATCTGCATCCGTCCCTTTATCGGTATCCTCATTCAGCACCACTTTCGCATCCGCTTTTCACGTCTGTCTGGCATCCGTATCCGCATCAGTCTCCGCATCCAAATCCGCTTCCGTATCCGTATCTGCATCCGTTTTTGCATCCATATCCGCATCACCATTCGTATCAGTGGCAGCATCTGTTTTTGCATCCACGTCCACATCCGTATTTATTTCTTCATACACATCCGCATCGGAATCCGTATCCGTATTAAAATCCGTAACACCAATCGCATCCCTGTCCGCCACACTTTCCGTATTTGCATCCGTATCCACATCCGTATCTGTTTCCCCATCAGAGGTCGTTCCGAACCCGTATCCATTTCCCCATACGTGTCCTTATCCGTATCCCCTTCGATATCTGCATCCGCACCTGTGTAAGTATCGGTATCCGCAACCGAATCCCTATCCCCATCCGTTCTGTATCTACATAGATGTCCGTACCTGTACTGGATTCTGCATCCGGATCCGTATACGTATCCGTATCCGCAACCATTTATGTATTCGTATCTGAATTAGCATTGGAATTCGCATCCGTATCCGCATTCACATCCGAATTTGTGTCCACATTTGTATCCGTATCCACATCTTTATCCTTTTTTGTATCAGTATTTTCATCTGTTTCCATAACCGTATCCCCAGTGACCGCATTGGAATCCGTATCCGCGTCAGTATCTGCGTTCACATTTTCATCCGCATCCCAATCCGCATCTGATTACGTAACTGCTTCCCTTTCTGCATCGACATAGAATCCGCATTCTCATCCTTATCCACATCCGACTCCGTATCCGTAACCATATCTGTAGAAGTTACAGCATCCGTATCTGCATCAGTATATATAACTGCTTCTTTATCCGCATTTGCAATTAGTTCCGCTTCTTCTTCCGCATCCACATTCGAGTATTTATCCGCATCCGTTTCCGCACCAGTATTTGATTTGGCATCCGCATCGTATTTTGCATCCAAATTCCAATCTGTATCCGCATCAGTATCTGCAACCATATCCCCATTCTCATCCGTTTCCGCATCAACATTCTATCCATATCCTTGCCCGTATTCTAATTCGCAACATTATCCGCATCCGCGTCTCTATCCTCATCCACATACGTAACCACAAGCGTATCCGTCATATGATCGTCATTTTTTTCCGAATCCACATCCGTTTCCAGATGCGTACCGGAATTCGCATCCGTATCGGCATTCAAATTTATGAACGCATCCGTATTCCCCTCCATATCCGCATCCGTGTCCTAATCCGAGGTAGTTTCCGTTTCCATATCCGCTTTTGCTCCCGTATACGCATCGCTATCCGCATCCACATTTGTATGAGGATCTGCATCAGTGTCCACATTTATACCCGGTTCAATATCAGTATCCATGTCAGCATCCGTATCCGCATCCGTATTCAAATTTAATCCGCATCCGTATTTGAATGTTCCCATATCTGCGTAGTTATAAGGGTCGCATCGTCGTATCCACATACGAATCTTCATCCGTATCGTTATCAATTTCAAAACTGCATCCGAATAGGCATGTGTACCCGTATCCGCATTCAGATCCGTATCCGCCATGCATTAATATCTGTCCACATCTGTATCCATATCCGCATCTGAATGCGTATTTGCATCCGAATCCTCATCCGTATCAGCATCCGTATCCCTATAAAAATCCATATCCGAATCAGCAACCGCTTCAGCATCTGCATACGCATCCGTTTCCGCAGTAGCAGTTCAATTAAAATCCAAATCCGTATCCGTATCCACATCCGTATCCTTATCCATATGCGAATCCATATCCGCAACCATATCCGTATCCGCATCAGTATCCGCATTCGTATCCGTGTCAGTATCTTGTTCGGATAGAAAATAACATCAGCATTCGTACTGGTATTTGCATCCGTATCCGCATCCGGATCCGTATTTGCATCCGTATCCGTGTCCTAATCCATGTCAGTTTCCGTTTCCATATCCGAATTCCCATGTCTATCCCCATTGCTATCCGCATCCGCATATTTATCCGTATTCCAATCAGTGTCCACATTTATCACGTCATGCGTATCTGTATCCGTATCGGCATCCATATCCACATCCTTTTGCGTATCTATATCCACTTCCATATCCAAATTAGCATCCGTTTCCCCATCCAAATCTATATCCGCATCCATATCTGCTTCCCGTCAGCATCTGCATCTGCCTCTGTATCCGTATTGCCATCCACATCGGTATCTGTATCAACATTCGTATTTGTACCTATATCTGCATTCATATCCGAACCGAATTCGTATCCGTACCTGCATCAGTATCCGCATCTTTTTTCGTAATCTTAAGAGATTTCGTACCTACATCCTCAGCCGCAATTTTATCCGCATCCGTATCCGTTTCCGTATCCGGATATGTATACGCATCCGCATACATATCTGTATCCGCATTAGCATCCGTATACGCATGCGCATTCGCATTTGTATCCGCATCCGTATCCACATAAGAATCAACACCCTCAAAATTTCTGGTGCTAGTTTTTACAATCTTATATTCCAATTTCAATCCAAGGGGGGTAATGGCACTTTTTACGGTAAAACGGAAAAAAAATTAAATTCTAAAAATGGATTATTTGCTTAAAGAACACCTCAATCATGTCCTCATAGTCATAAGAATGACGTTTTTGCATACTTTTCGGGAAAATGTACACTTTTACAATGTTTAAAAAGTTTCCGCATAAATACCAGATTTCGCATCCGTATTCTTATCGTCATCCAAATTAAAATATGTATCCGAATCGTTATCGCCTTACTCAATATCACCGCATTCATATCCGCATTCGCATCAGTTTACGAATCCGTGTCCTAATCCGTTTCCTTTTGCGTATCCGATTCCATATCTGTGTTCGCATGTGTATCCGAAACGCTATTCGCATCCGCATCTTTATCCAAATCCCCATCAATGTCCGCATTTGTACTCGTCTCCTATTCAGGATCCGTATCCGTATCTAAATCCGCATCCGAAGCCGCATATATATCCGTATATGCTTTCGTATTCACATCTGCATAAAAATCTGTAACCGCATCGGTGACCCTATTCGCAACGGTTTCCTTATCCATATCCGCATGCGTATCCGTCGCCGCATTAAGATCCGTATCCGCTATGCATTCACATCTGTGTCCGCATCCGTATTAAAATCCGTATCCGAATCCGTTTTAACATCCGTGTTCCAATCCGTATCCGTTTCTTTATCCGTATAATTATCCTTATCCCTATCTAAAACCGTATCCGCATCCGAATCTGCATCCTTTTCAGCCTCGGAATTCTTATCAGCTTCTGCATCCTTATCAGCCTCTGCTTCCGCATTCGTTTCCGCATCAGCATCCGTATTTATTTCCAGATCCGTATTCGTATCCACATCCGTTTCAATATGCGTATCCTAATCCGCATCGGTATCCGTACCCGCATGCGCATCTTTATTCGCAACCGTATCCAAAACCTAATCTCTATTCTCATTGGTAATTGCATTCGCATCTCTATATTTATCCGTACCCGTATCCGCATCCAAATCAATATCCGCATCCATATCTCTATCTACATAGGTATTCGCATCCGTATTGGATTTATCATCCGAATTTGCATCCGTACACGTATGTGCTGCTTCATCGCATCGGTATCCGCATCTGCATTCGTATCCGCAAGAGCATTCACATTCGTAGGCTTATTCACATCCGTATCCATATTTACATCCTTATTTGTATCCATATTTTCATCTCTATCGGCAACCTTATCCGCATCCGTGTCCGCATCCGAATTCGTGTCCGCGTCCGTATCTGCACCAGAATTTGCATCCGATTCCGTATCCGTATCCTTATCCGTATACCTAACCGCTTCCTTATCAGCATGTGTTGGGATTATTGTCCGCATTCTCATCATTATCCGCATCCGTTTCCGTAACTCTGTCCGAATCTGCAAACGTAACCGCATCAATATCTGCATGCATATACGTAAACGCTTTTGTTTCCACATTTCTATCTTGTTCCGAACTCTCACCCGCATCCATATTCGTAAATGTATCTGCATCCGTGTCCGTTTCCGCACCAGTATCAGATTTCACATTTTTATCCTCATTCGCATCCAAATTCGCAACTGTATCCGTGTTAGTATCCCCATCTGCATCCATATCCGAATTCGCATCCATTTAATCATCCAAATTTCTTCCGTTTATTTATCCGCATCAGTATCTGCATCCGTATCTGCATCCACGTCTATATCGCCATCCACATACGTAACCGCATCCGTATCCCTCTCCTTATCCGCATTCGTTTTAGCATCTGGATCCACTTCCGTATGCGTACCGGCATTCGCATCCGTATACGCATCCGGATTCACATCTGTATTCGTATCCGCATCCGCATCTGTATTCACATCCGTGTCTTAACCCGTGTGCGTTCCGGTAATCGTTTCCATTTCAGTATTCCCCTCAGTATACGCATCGATATCTGAATCCACATTTATATCCATATCCTCATCAGTGTCCGCATTTACACCCGCATCCGTATAAGTACCCTTATCATCAAGCGCATCCGTATCCCTTTCCTAATTCGCTTCTTTATCCGCTTATGTATCCGTATCTGCGTCGGTTTTCTCATCCGTATACGAATCCGTATCCGCATCCGTATCTGCATCCGCATCAGCATGTGCATCAGCATCGGTATCCGTATCCGTATCCGCTTCCGTATCCGTATTTTAATCCATATGTGCCACCTCATACGCCTCCGCATCCGCGATGGAATGCAAATCCGTATCCGTACAACATCCGATGCATGATTTCATGATTATCCACATCGGAATACGTTATTGCATGGGTGCCCGCATCCGTTTAAGAACCCGTGTTCGCATTTTTATCCGCCACCTCTTCCATATCCACATCTGGTTCCGCATCCGTGTCCGTTTCCACATCCGTGTCTGTATCCGCATCCGTATAGGCATTAATATCCGTTTCCGCATTAGCATCCGTTTCTTCTGCAGAAATTGAATCTGTTTCAAATTCGTTTCCACATCCGTATCCATATCCGTTACCGTACTGTTATCTGCATTCGTGTCCATTACCATACCTGCATTCGTATCAGCATCCGTATCAGCATTCGCATCCATGTCCGCTTCCTCATTCGCATCCAAATTCGCACATTGCTCAGCATTCGTATTTCGTATTTCCGCATCCGGATATTCATCCGGATTCGCATCTGTATCGGCATCATAATCTGCAACTATATCCGTATCTACATTCAAAACCTCATCGTAATTCCCTTCCGAATTACCAAATGTAACCGAATCCATGCCGCATCCGTATCCGCATTCATATCCGTTTCCGGAACTGCATCCGTCTCCGCGTCCGTATGTCTGCATTGCATCCCCATCTTCATCCGCTTATGAAATTACATTTTTATGCGTATCCGTGGCCGCATACGTATTCACATTTACATCCGTATCTGGAACTGCATCTGCCTCCGCGTCCGTCTCTGTATTAGCACATGCCTCAGCATCCGCATTGACATCTATATCATCATCCGTGTCTTATCTGTATCCATATTTGTATCCGTATTCGCATCGGTATCCATATCCGTATACGCATCCTTATTCGCAATCACATCCGTATTCGTATCGTTATCCGTTTCCGAAGCCACATCCTTATCCGTATCCGTATACCCATTTGTATCCGCTTCCGTATCCACATCGGTATCCATATTCTAATCTGCATTCGCATTCGCATCTGTATACGCATTTTTTTCCATATGCCCATCCACATCCGTATCCGTATTCGCGTCTTTATCCGCATTTTTTTCCGTTTCTGCATCCACATCCCCACCTGCGACCGTATCCGCTTTTGTATCCGAATCTGCAATTACTTCAGAATCCGCTTCAACATTCATATCCGCAACCGTGTCGGCATTTACGTCGGTATCCGGATTTGTATCCGCATCCGTATCTGCATCCGTATCCACAATCGTATTTACACCCTCGTAAATTGTTAACCGGCGTTATTCCTCACGATTGAATATTTCGATTGGAAGCCAAGGGGAATGGAATTTATGCTTTAAGAATACCTCTAGCATTTACTCTAAAAATAGAATGACCATCATGCATTTTTTTTGTTAAATGTGCACATTTTTCATAGGAGAAATTTTGGTTCATATTATTTTTTACGTAATTCTTTAGTCATGAAGCATGAATTCTGGGTTTTTTGTTTTATATAATAAGGTATATTAAAAGGTTGCGGACGCAGATATGGATACGGATGCGTGCAATGATGAGGATGCCGATAAGGATGTTTATACGTAAGCGCATACGGATGCCAATGCGGATACTGATTCAAACCCGCATTCATATCCGTATCAGTAAACGTACAGGTATCGGCATCCGTATACGTTTCAAAATCTGTATCCGTATTAACATCCGCATCATTGCATAATTTTCGGTAAAAGGTGATATTCAAATAGAGATGAAATTTTAGCCTTATTATTTTTACGTTAATCCTTTCTTATTTAGCATGAATTTTTGATTTTAAGTTTAATATTATAAGGTATATGGAAAAGGATTCGGATGCGGATATGGATGTGGATGCGGATGCGTACAATGATGAGGATGCGGATATGGATGTTGATACGAAAGCGGATACAGATGCGAATTCCGATACTGATATATAGCCGCATCATTATCGGTATCAGCATATGTATCGGTCTCAACGTCCGTCTCCGTACTCACATTAACATCCACATCAGCATCTGCACCTGCATCAACATCCGTATCCGCATCCGTATCCACATCGCTTTATGCATTCGTATTCGTTTCCGTATACGTGTCTGAATCCCTTTCCATATCCGCATCGGCATCCGTATGCGCATCAGTATCTGCATCCGGATCGGCATCCATATTCGTTTCCGTATCTGAATCGGCACCCGTATCCGCTTCCATATACGCACATGTTTCCGACACCGTATCCGCATTTGCAACGATATCCACATCCGCATCTATATTCACACGTGCATTTCCAACCGTATCCGTATCCGAATCCAAATTTATATCGGTATCCGTATCCACATTCATATCCGTATTAATATCAACATTTTCATTTGTATCCGTATCCGCCTCCTGGTCCGCATCCGTATCTGTATCCGATTCCGTATCTACATCAGCATTTGCATCCGCATTCGTATACGTAACCGAGTCTGAATCTGTATTCGCGTTTATAGATATCCGCATTCGCATCCTTTTCATCGTCCTTATGCTTTTCCGCATTCAGATCCATTTTCGCATAGAAATTCAGATCTGTATCCGAATTAGTATCGGCATCGGTGAGTGCATCTGATCAGCATCTACATTTGTTTCCGCATCTGTGTCCGTATCGGTATCGCTATCCGTGTCCGTCTCTTCATCCGCATCCATAACCGATTCGGTATCCCTGTTCGCCACAGCTTGCGCAGCAGTATTCGCTTTATTCTCCGTATCCCCATTCATATCCGATTCCGCTAACGAATCCATATTCGCATCCGTATCCATATCCGAAAAGGCATCTGTATCCACACTAGCATCCTTATCCTTATCCGCATTCTTAACCGAATCCGTATCCGTACCTGCATAGGTATCCGCATAGGTAACCATATCCGCATATCATCGATATAGACATCCGTATCCACATGCGCATTTGCATTCGTAACCATATCCGAATCCAAATCCACATCCATATCCGCCACCACATCCGTATCCGCATTCTAAAACGTATCCGTAACCGTGTCCGCATTTTTATTGATATCCACATCTGTATCAGCATGCGCATTTGCATTTGTATCAGTATCCGAATCAAAATCCACATCCGTAATTGCATTCACATCCGTTTTATTTACCGAAAATTCATCTATATCCGCATCCGTATCCACCTCCGTGTCCGATTCCGTATCCGTTTTCGATTCCGTTTGTGCATCAGCATTTACATCGGCATCCGTATCCGCATCCGTATACGAAACCGCATTTGATACTGCCATCGCATCAATATCTTATCCGCATCCGTTTCCGGATCCATATCCCCCTCCGTATTTGTATACTTATCGGTATCCACTTCCGTATCCGTTTCAGCATTCAGATCCATTTCCGCATACAAATTCAAATATGCATCCGCATCCGTATCGGCATCCGTATCTGCATCCGTGTGCGCATCCGTATCCACTTCTGCATCCGCATCAGCATCCTATTCCTACTTACATCCGTATCCACATCCGTATCCGCATCCGTATCCGCGTACGTATCTACATCCCATCAACATATGCATTAGTTTCTACCTCTGTATCCGTATTAGCATCCAAAACGGTATCTGTTTCAACATCCGTATCCGTATCATATCCGGATGCATATGCAAATCGGTAACCTTGTTCGTATCAGTTTGCGCATTCGTATTCGCGATATTATCCGCATCTGCATTCGCATCCCTTTATGTTAAGGTATACGTATTCGCTTCCGCATCCGCATCCGTATCCGTATCAGCGTGTTATCAACATTCGCATACTTATTCGTATCCGCATTCTTATTCGTATCCGCATCCGTAACTGAATCCGTATCCGTGCTTGGATAGGGGTCCGCATATGTTTCAGTATCCGAAAGAGTATTGGTATCCGCATCCGTATCCGCACCCATATCCTTATCCGTGTCCGCGTTCGTTTCCGCATTTGTATCCGCATCCGTATCAACATTCGCATAAACACCCTCAAAAACTTTTGGTGCTATTTTTTACAATCATTTATACAAATTTCAATTCAAGGGTGGTAATGGCACTCTTAACGGTGAAATGAGAAAAAATTATAGTTCTAAAAAGGGATTACATTTTTTAAGATCACCTGAATCATTTACTCTTAAACAAAAGAATAATGTTTTTAAATAATTTTCGGTAATATGTTCACTTTTACAATATTTACATCGCTTCCGCATCAGTTTCTGATTGTGCATCAGTATCCTCATCTGCATCCATATCCGCATTCGCATCCGTTTCAGCATTCACATTTGTATTTTTATCCTTATCCGCATCGTTTTCTGCATCCGTATCCGCATCCGCGTCTGTATCCCCAACGTAACTGCGTCCATATCCGTCTCCTTATCCGCATTCGTTTTCGCATCCGTATCCGTCTCCATATGCGTAGCGCAATTTACATCTGTATCCGCAACCGTATTCGCATCCGTATCCGCATATGTTACCCAATCCGCGTCGGTTTCAATATCCGTATTCACCTTCATATGCGCATCGATATGCGCATCCGTATCCACGTCAGCATCAGTGTCCGCATTTGTACCCGCATATGTATCAGTTTCCGTTTCAGCATCCGTATCCGTATCCATATTCACATCAGGATCCGGAAATGTAGCTCTATCTGCTTCGATATCCGTATTTGTATGTGAATTCTTATCCGCATCGGTATCCATTACCAAATCTGCATATGTCTCCGCATCGCTTCCCGTATCCGTATCCGCATGCGTATTCTTCTCCGCATTAAGATCCGTATCCGCTATGCATTCAAATCCGTCCGAATCCGTATCCACATCCGTATCGAAATCCGTATCCGAAACCGTATTCTTATCCGTGTCCCCATCCATTTCCGCTTCTTTATCCGTATCCCTGTCCAAATCCGTATCTGCATCCGTATGCATCCGCATCAGCATCTGCATTCGCATTCGTTTTCGGATCAGCATCCGTATTGAAATCTTCATCCGTATCCGTATCCACATCCATTTTTATATGCGAATCCATATCAGTATCGGTATCCGTATGCGCATCCGTATCCACATCCGTATCTGCATTTCCATTGGTATTCACCCCCGCATCCACTTCCGCATCCGTATTTCAATTGTCATCCGTATCCACATCCGTATGCATATCTGTATCCACATTCGTATTTTCACCCGCATCCGCATCCGTATCTGCATCCATTTATTTATACGTATTCATAACCGTATCCACATTTGCAACGATATGCACATCCGCATTGGTATCCCCATGCGCATTTCCATTTGTATCCGTATCCTCATCCAAATCCACATCCGTATCCGCACCCGCGTTCACATTTGTATTAATCTCCGCATTTTCATCTGTATCCGCATCCGCCTCCGTGTTCTCATCTGTATTAGTATCCGATTCCGTATCTGCATCAGCATTTGCATCCGTATCCAAATCCGCATCCATATCAGAATCGGTATCCGTGTCCGTATCAGTTTGCGCTTTTGTATCCGCTCTATTATTCGTATCCACATTCGCCTCCCTATCCACTAACGTATTCGTATTCGCAGCCGTATCAACATCCGTATCCGGTTCCGCATCTTTATCCCTATCAGAGGTGATATCTGCATCATATCCGGTATCGGCATCCTTATCCGCATCAAATGCCTTATTCGTATTCGCATGCGCGTTTGCATCTGTATCCGTATCCGTAGCCGTTTCCGCTTAGGTATTTATCCGCAAATGTATCCGCATTCATTTATCTATCCGCATTCGTTTCCGCATCCGCACCCGTACCCGTATCCGTTTCAGCATCCGTGTCCGTATCCACATCCAAATGCGCAACCGTATTCGCATCAGCATCCGCACTAGCATCTGAATCAGCATAAACACCCTTAGCCGCAACTGGGGACTTATCGGAATATGCACCGTGACCGTATCCGTGTTCATATACTCATCCGTATCCATTCCCGCATTTGCATCAATATCCGTATTCGCTGAACGGAACTGAACCGAAGGGAAAGAGCAAAAATGAACTGAAGGAAACGGAATGGAACGAAACTGAACGAAACTGAATGAAACTGAATGAAACTGATATGAACTGAACGGAACAAAACTGAAATGAACCGAACTGCACAAAACTGAACTGATCTGAACTGCGCTGAACCAAATGGAACGGAACTTAGTGGAACGGGCGACTACTGAGCTGAACGTATTGATCTTAACTGAATTTAATTGAATTAAAGTGAAGTGCACTACATCGAACTGTGCGGAACTGAAATACTATGATGAACGAAACCTAGCTCCATGGAACTAATTAAAACGGAAATAATCTGAATGGAGCTGGTGGAACTCAAGAAACGAAACAGATAGGAATTGAACTGATTTTAATAGAACTAAACTAAACTTAAATAAACTGAATAGAACGGGACTGAATCAAACTAAATAAAACTGATCCGAATTAAAATGAACTAATTTGAATATAACAGAAATATATTAAAAAGAACCTGGTGCACAACACTGAATTGTACGGAATTGAACTGAGCTGAATGGTCCTGATCTAAACTTAAAAGAACTGAACGGAACTGAAATGAACCTTACTGAAATTAACTGATCTGTACAGAACAGAAGTGAACTACAGTATTTTTACCGCACTGAAAGAACTGAACTTATCTGAAGTGAACTGTACAGAACGGAACCTAAATCAATTGACTTGAATGGAACTAAACCAAAATAATTGAAATGAAATTGACCTAATTTAACTAGAGAGAAATGAACTTAAATGAATTAAATTAACAAATATGAAATGACTGGAGTTGATATAATCTTAAAGAACTGTACTCACTTCATTTGTGCTGCATTGAATTGAACTGTGCAGAATCGACAGGAAAAAAACTGAACTGACCTAAACTGAATAGAACAGAACAACCTGAACTAAACTTAAGTGAACTAACCTCAACTGTACTGAAATATTATAAAGTGAAATGAAATATAGTAAAGAGAACTGAAAAAAATGAATAAAATGAATGAAACTGAATGTAATTCAACGAAAGTGAACTGAAAGAAACAGAACTGAGCGGAACTGAGCGGAGCGTAACTAAAAAGTATTAAACTTACACAACTAAACTGAATGGATCTGAATTGAACGGAATGAGCCACACTAAACTAATCCAAACAGATCGGACCTGACCGATTTTGAACGGATTTGAACAGAACTGAACTGAACAAAACTGAAATGAACGGAACTGCACTAAACTAAACTGATCTGAACTAAACTGAACCAAATTGAACGGAACTGAATGGAACGGATGACTACTGAGCTGAACGTATTCATCTGATATAAACTGAACTGCACTGAACTGAACAAAACTGAAATGAACTGCACTTGACCGAACTAAACTGATCTGTAATGCCTTAAAATGAAATGAAATTAGCTAAAAAATGAACTGAAATGAACTGAACTGAACGGAACGGACCGGACCTGAACTTAAGAGAAATTAATTGAAATAAGGTTAAGCGCACTTGACTGAGCTGTGCTGAACTGAAATGCTATCATGTTAACTGTAAAAAACTGAACCGAATGAAACTTAAATCCATGGAACTTATAAAAACGGAAGTGAGCCAAATGTAGCTGACGGAACTCAAAAATCAAACTGTTAGGAATTGAACTGATTTCAATGGAACTAAACTGAACATAACTAAACAAAAAAGAACGGGACTGAACTAAACTAAACGAAAATGTTCTGAACGGAACTAGAATGAACTAATGTAAACATAACGGAAAGAAATTGAAAAGAACTAGGTGCACAAGACTGAATTATTCGGAATTGAACTGAGCTGAATGGTACTGATCTAAACTTAAAGAAATGAACGTAACTGAAATAAACCCTACTGATCTGTACTGTACTAAACTGAACTGAAATAACTTAATTGCACTGAAAGGACTAAATTTATCTGAACTGAACTGTACAGAATTAAACTTAAATCAATTGACTTGAATGGAACTAAACCAAATAAAATGAGATGAAAAAACTGAAATTAACTAAAATGAAATGAACAGAAATGAACATAACTTACCCGATATGAACTGAATGGATCTGAGCTGAACTTAAAAAAAGTTATCAGAACTGAACTGAAGTAAATTGATTTGAGCTAAACAGATATGAACTGTTGTTCAGAACTGTTGGAAAAAACTGAAGTGAACTAAACTGAATATGACAAAACTAAAATGAAGTAAACGGAATTGAACGGAACTGAACGGAACTGAACGGAACTGAACGGAACTGAACGGAACTGAACGGAACTTAAACGAACTGAACGAAACTGAACGGCACTGAACGAAACTGAACTGAACAACACTGAGATGAACAGAACTGCAATAAACTGAACTGATATGAACTCTGCTGTGCTAAACTGAACGGAACTGACTGGAACAGGCGACTACTGAGCTTATATAATTCACCTGATATAAATTGAACTGCACTGACCTAAACTTAACTGAAATCAACTGCACTTGACTGAACTAAACTTAACTGAAATGCCTTAAAATGAAATGAAATGAGCTAAAGGAAAATGAACTGAAATGAACTGAACCGAACGGAACGGACTTGAACTGAAGTGAATTTAATTGAACTGAAGTGAAGCGTACTTCACTGAACTGAAATGCTATGACGTTATCTGAAAGGAACTAAACAGAAGAAAACTAAATTCAACGGAATGGAACCAAATGGACTTGAAGAAAAATGAACTGAATGGAACGGGATGGAAATAAATAGAACTAAACCGAACAAGACTGAATTAAAGGGAACTGAACTTACCTAAACTCAAGTGAACAGAACTGAAGAAACTAAACTAAGCTGAAGGAACTAAACTGACCGGAACTGAGGGAGACCGAATTGCCCTGAAAGGAACTGACAAAACTGAAAAAATAATAGATAAGAATTAAACTGATTTCATTGAAACTAAACTAAACTGATCTTAAATGAACTAACCTTATTTAACTGAACATAACTAAACTTAACTGAACGGAACTGCTTTGAATAAAACTGAATGGAACTGAACGGAAAGGAAATGAAATAAATTGATGGGAATGTAACTTATCTAAACTGAACTAAATAGATCAGAACTAAACAGAACCGCACGGAACTAAACTTAAATGAAATGCCTTCAAATAAACTGAAATGAACTAAACGTCGGCTTTAATGTACTGAAACCTAATTGAACTGAACGAAGCTGTAGAGAGCTGAGCTGAACGGAACTAAAAGAACTGAATTAATTAGATACAAACTGAACGGAACTGAACGGAACGGAAGTTAAGGTAATGGAACTGAAAGAACTGAAAACTGAATTGATCGGAAATGAACTGATTTGGACGGAGCTAAACTTAACTGGACAGAACAAGACTGAATTGAACGGTCTTGAAATTAACTAAACTGAAAAAGTGGACCTGAACTGAACAGAACTGGGTTTAACTAAACTGAAATTAACGGAAATGAACTAAGCTGAATGGAACTGAACAGAACTGAATTTAACCCACTCAAACTGACCGGAACTGAACTGAACTAAAATAAAATGAAATACAATGAACTGAAATTAACCTAAATGAAATGAACTGAACTGAAATTTACTTAACTGATTTGAACTGAACGATACAATACTGAACTGAAATGCTTTGAAAAAACCATAAATGTACTGAACCAAATTCAACTTAATTTGACTGAAAACACTAAGCTGGAATCCCTCAAAATGAACTTATATAAACTGAACTGAAATTAAGCGTACTAAACTAAACTGAATCAAACTGAACGGAACAAAACTGAAATGAAATAAACTGGACTGCACTGCACAGATCGGAGCTGAAAGGAACTGAACCAAATGGATTTGAAGAAAAGTGAACTGAATAGAACGGAACGGAAATAACTGATCGGAATTAAAGTTAGTTGAATGGAACTAAACTAAACTTAGCTGTTATGAACTACACGTACCTAAACTGAACTGAACTGAACTTAACTTAACTGAACGGAACTGAACTGACCTATACTGAACTGAACTGAAATGAACCGAACGTAACTCAACTATGCTGAAACATTCTGAACTAAACTTATTTGAACTAAACTTAACTTAACTAAACTTAAATCAACCTATTTTAACTCAACTGAAGTAAAATGAAGTAAATATAATGAACTGAAATAAAGTAAAATTAACTGAAAATAATTGAACTAAGTGAACTGAACTAAGGTGAACGAGAAAAATGGAACTTAACAGAACGGAACTGATCGGGACTGAGCATGATGTGAAAAAAATTAACGTAAGTTAATTAAACTAGGCATAACTGAACTAAACTGAACTGAACTGAACCAAACGGAACTAAATGCAGCTGAATTGAACTAAACCAAACTGCACTGGTATAACGAAACTGAAGTAAACTGAACGGTTTTGACCGGAATGGCCTGAACTGCAATTAATTTAACTTAACTAAAGTGAACTGCACTAAACTGTACTGAAATGAATTGCCATGATGTGAACTGGAAGAAACTGAACTAAACGGAAAATACTTCATCGGAGCTTATTAAAACGGAATTGACCTGAATAGAACAGACAAAAATCAAAAAACGGAACTGATAGGAATTGAACTGATTAAAACTGAGCTGAACTAAACTTAAATGAACTGAACTGAACTCTTCTGAAGTAAAATGTAATGAAATGAACTAAACTGAACTCTACTGAAGTAAAATGAAATGAAATGAACTGAACTGAACTCTACTGAAGTAAAATGAAATGAAATGAACCGAACTGAACTAAACAGAACTGAACGGAAATGAATTAACTGAACGGAGCGGAAGGTAACTGAACAGAACTGAAATGGAAGAAACGGAAGTGAGGGGAACTGAGAGGAACGTAACTGAAATGAACGGAACTGAACTAATAGAACTAAACTGAATTCAACTGAACTGAACGGAATAAACTGAACTGAATAGAACTAAATGGAATTGAACAAAATGGAACGGATTTGAACTGAAGTGACCGGAACTGAAATGACAAAAGTGAATGGAATGGAACTAAACTGAATTGATGAAAATGGTACTGCTTGGAAAAAAGATCAACTGAACTCAACGTAACGGAACTCAACTGGGCAAATTGAACTGAAATGAACTGGCTTGAACTTACCTGAAATGATCTGAAATGAAATATACTTCACTCAACTTAACGTAACTAAACTCAACTGAACGAAAGCGAACGAAACTGATCACACCTGAACTAAGCAGAAAGAAACGGAACAAAACTGAACAAAACGGAACGTAAATAAATTGTGTTGAACGGAACTGAACTAACCTAAACTGAAGTAACTAAACTGAACTGAACGGAACTGAACCTAAATGACATTAAATGAACTGAAATGAAGAAACTGAACGAAACTGAACTGAACTGATCCAAACATAATTAAAACGAACGGAACTGAACGGAAAGTGTGAGATCTGAAATGAACGTAATTGATCTGATATGAACTGATTTGAATTTAAGTGAACTGAAATGCCTTGAAGTGAACCTAAACTCACTCACTCAAGTGAAGGGAAGGGCATGGCGGTGGATGTAACGTGTATTATTTGCAATAGAAAATTAAGAAATGGAGTCCAGTGTAGTGGAGGTTGCTCTTGGTACCACTTTAATTGCTCTAAGAGTAAACTGGAGGATTGCGTGATTGATAATATGCAGTGCGGTAAGTGTGAAAGTCAGAAGAATCGACGTGGTTTAGAAGAAAAAGAATCGGGAATTGAAAAGCTGCAAACGGATTTAAACATCGCTCGTAAAACAATTTTCAGCCTTTCCGCTGAAAATGAGGAACTAAAAGAATAATTAACATAGTGGAGGCGGCGGGTGAAGCAGAGTGTCAAAGATGATCTCCACTTTGTCCGAAGGTGTGATAAGAGGAAACCGGAAGATTTAAGGCCGACCAGAAGTGGAACAAGCTCATGTGACGTGGATGCCTATCGGGCTGGAAGAATACGAGAAAGTATCCTACGAAGAGAAAAACCAAAGAAACGAGGAGATTGAAGGCAGAATAGGATAAATTTGAAACCGAAGAGGGAAGTACTTCCGATTAGGGAGGTCATAGTGTCCAGGGAGGGGACGTCTCTCGGTGATCCAGGGTCACCCAAAGTGAAAATATTTGGTGATTCAATATTAAGTTTCGTCGAAGATTGTGGCGAAAGTATCAATGAAGGCGTTCAGTGTTTCCCGGGGATAAGAATGGAACAATTGGACAATGAAATAGCTAATATGACTAGTGAAGGTGATAAAAGACTTGTCATAATTCACGTAGGGACAAAGACGTAAAAAGTGTTAAGTCAGGAGATCGTCTAATCGGTTTTATTTGGGATTTGGTGACCTCGCCCAAAAATAAGTTTAAAAGTGCTCAAATTGTTATTAGTGGAATTCTTCGTAGAAGGGACATACATTGAAAGAGAATTGACGCCATAAACGAAGGAATAGAGTGGGTTTGCGTGCAACAAAGTATTACATTTGTGGACCCGAATTGTTGGGTCGGTGATAGACACTTGGGCCGCGATGGAGTGCATTTAAACAGGAAGGGATCCCTAGTTTTGTCAAATCTGTTTAAAAATGTCGCCTTAAAGCTCAGTGAGCAGGGGAACCTGTAATGGGCACAAGAGGTGGACCTCGTAATAATACGAATTATAAAGGTATGAAAAATGCAAGTCAAACAAGCACGTACACACTCATAAATAAATACTTCTTTGGGTTACTTAAGATATTGGTAGCATCTTTTTAAGTCTGGTTTTTAACGGAACTAAAATCAACTGAACTGAAATAAACTAAAAGCACCTAACCTGAACTGAACTGAACTTAACATAACTTAACCCAACTGAACAGAACGGAACTGATCTGAATTAAACCGAACGGAAATGAATTAAATTGAACGGAACGGAAGAAAACGGAAGGGAATTGAAATTACCTGAACGGAACTGAGCTCACCTATGCTAAACTGAACTGAACTGAACGGAAATCAACTACGCGGAATTAAACGTTTCTAAACTAAACTTAAGTCAACGAACTGAACTAAACTTAAGTTTACGGAACTGAACTAAACTGAACTGAACGAAAATGAAAGGAAATGAACTGAACTGAACTAATTGAGCAGAACTCAACTAAATTGAGCTGAGCTGAACTTAAATCAATGGACCTGAATGCAACTAAGCTAAAATAATTGAACTGAAATGAAATACACTTAACGACTATGAAATGAACTGAACTTTACTTGACTAAACAGATTTGAACTGAATTCAACTGAACAAAATTAATAAGATCTGCACTAAACGGAACGAAAGTTAATTAAACCATACTTAACTGAATGGAATTTAAAGGAACTGATCTGAACTGAACGGAGTTTACTGAGCTGAATTGAGCTAAACCGACGTGAATTGAATGGAACTTAACTGAACCGAACGGAATGGAGATGAAAAGACCTGAACTGAACCGGATTGAACTAAACAGAACTGAACTGAATGGGCACTAACTAAACTGAACGTGGACTGATATGAAATGAAACCTAACAGTTTCAGGCCTAACTTGGTGAAATTCTTTCATGTTGTGGGTGAAAGAATTTGAAAAAAACTTTGCACTTCCACACACTTTTTAATACGTATAACACGACCATGGTTTCGATGCTGCGCATCATCTTCAGGTACAATACAAACTGAAATGAACTGAACGGAATTGAACGGAACAAGAATGAATGTAATGAAAATGATATCAATGTATCCGCAAAAAACTTAACAAAATTTTACTGATTTGAACGAAACAAAATTAAACCGAATTTATCTGAACAGAACGGGACGGAACTAAACCGAACTGACCTGAACTGAGCTGAATTGAACTTATCTCAACGGAACTGGGTTTAAATAAACTGAAGTAAACGGAACTGATCTGAGCTGAACGGAACTGAACGATACAATCAACTGACCTTACCTGAATTTAAAAAATAAAATGAAATAAATTGAACTTAACGAAAGTGAAATTAACTAAAATCAACTGAAATAAACTGAACTAAACTGATATAAACTTAACAATACTAACTGAACGGAACTGAATAGACCGGAAAACATGTAAGCAGGACTGAATGGAACTGAATTTAACGATACAAAACTGAGCTGAACTAAACGGAACTGAACGGACCTGAACTAAACGGATCAGAACGGAACGGAAATAAATGGAACTGAACGTAGCGGAAATGAACGGAACAAAACTGAACACTACTGAAGAAAACCGAAATCAATTTAATTAAACGGAACTTAACGTAACTTACGTAAACTTAACTGAACTGAAATGACATCAACTAATCTAAACTCAACTGAACTGATTTGAAGTGAGCAGAATTGAACTGAACGAAACAGAACTCAAGTGAGCTAAATGGCAAGGTACTGAACTAAACTAAATTCTTGGAACTGACAACACGGAACTGAAAAAAGTTAAACTTAACTGAAGGTAACTGATCTGAACTGAAAAGTTTAATAAGGAGCGGAAATAAAAACTAAACGGAACTGAACTGAACGGGAGAGATCTGAACGGACCTGAACGGAACGGTAATGAACTTAAAATAAACTGACTGAACGGATTAAATGGAACTGAAAGTAATTAAACTGAGTGAAACAGAAATGAAAAAAACTGAACCGAACTGAACTTAACTGAATTGGATTGCACTGCCCTTAACTGAACTGAGCGGAACGGAACTGAACTGAACAGCAAAAAAAACTAACTTGAAATAAAATAAAAGGACTGAACTGAACTGAACTCAACGTAAATTAAAAGGGATTGAACTGAATGGAATGGAACTGAATTGACCTGAACGGAAGGGAACGGAACCGAATTCAATGGAACTAAACTGAAATGATATAAGCTGAACTGAACTTTACTAAACGGATCGGAACAGACCTAAATGAAACGAAACTGAACTGAGCGGAATTGAACCAAATTGAATTGAAAAAAAAGGGAACTGAATGGCACGGAAATAAAAATACCTGAGCTGAACAGAACTGACGAAAACTAACTTAACGGAACTGGGTAAAAATAAACGGAAGTAAAAGGAACAATACTGAACGGAACAAAACTGCACGGAACTGAAGGGAACACAAGAAAACACAATGAAACTGACGGAACTGAAGTACTGAACTGTTCAGATTTGAACTGATTGGAAAGTAACTACACGAAACTAAAATGAAATGAACTAAAAGTACCTAAACTGAACTAACTAAACTTAACTTCACTTAACTGAATGGATGGGAACTGATCTGATTAAAATAGAATTGACCTCTACAGAACGGAACAGAAATGAATAAAATTGTTAGGAACGGAAGAAAATGCAAAGTTACTAAACTGTACTGAATTGAAGTGAACTAACTTAGAAGTGATTTACAAAAAACGGAACGAGAGAACATAATGGTTCAAAGTTTACAAAAAATAAGTTCATGAATTGAATAGAGAAAAGAATATAGCCAAAGATGGTTTTCTACAGAAAATAATCGGGATATATAATTGAAATATATTTTACAAGTACCTCGGGAGGGAGAAAGACAACAGGGAAAACATAAGAGCTTTAAAAAAAGATGGTGGAACACTAATCGTGGATGATAAGGAAAAGGCTAATGCGTTTTATAATTGGTATGCAAGTGTATTTGAGGGTTTTGTAACAAAAAAGGATTCTGTGGATACATCTCTGAGTCAACAAAGAGGCGAAAAAATATTAAACACCATAAGTATTAAAACGACGAGGGCAGATTTTACAAAAAAATTATGAAAATGAGGTAGAATAAATCGAAAGGGCAAGAGGGTGTCACAATTGACTTGCTTAAATTGGGTGGTAGTGTAGTTTGAAATTATATAAATCATTTATTCAATGTTACGTTAAACAATAATGCCCTGCCAAATGCTTGGAAGGAGGCATATGTTACGCCAATTTTCAAAGGAGGAGATAAGGCACTAGTTGATAATTATAGACCGGTAAGCTTGACATCAGTTGTATGCAAGCTATTAGAAAAGATAATGGCTGATTATCTCTGTGACCTGTGGGAGAGTGAGAATTGGTTGTATAGGTACCAATACGGTTTTAGAAAAGGGCACTCTTGTGAAACTCAGCTATTAGGGTTCTGCCAAGAAATGTTCAACTCTATGGATGCGGGAATAGAGGTGGATGCTATAATAGTCGACCTGTCAAAAGCCTTTGACAAAGCTGACCACGATCGCTTAGTGCTTAAGATGGGCCAATCGCCACTACACACAGATAGAAGAGTAAACTCTTGGGTCTAAAAGTTCATGGAAGGTCGAACGCAAAGGGTCAAATTAGGAGAATTATATTCTGAAAAAACAAGGGTAACATCGGGAGTCCCACAAGGAATCCTATTTGGCCCGCGCCTGTTTTTAATACATAAATGATCTCCCAGTGTATATTAATTCTCAGATAACACCTTTTGCAGACGGCTGTGTTATCTACAGAAAAGTTGAAAATGACAGAGACCGCGACAAACTTCAAAGGGACATTAATAAAATGGCGGATTGGATGATAAAAAATGGGATGGATATTAATGTTAGAAAATTCAAATCTATCACTTTTAGCAGTAAGGTAAATGGAAACAATAGTGGATATAAATTCTCAGAAATTATCATTCCTAGAAGTGATGCTTGTAAATACTTAGGTGTATATTTAACTAAGGACTTAGGATGGCGGCTAAATGTGGAGTAAATTTTTAAGAAATCTTTCAAAACTCTTCATTTGGTGATGAGAAACCTCAAAGGGAGCGTTAGAGCAACCAAGGAGAAGGCTTATCACACCCTAGTAAGACCAATTTTAGAGGACGCTTCTTTTGTATGGGACCCTCATCAAGAAGGTCATATTAAAAAACTGGAAAGGTTGCAAAAACAGGCTGCCCAATATGTACTGGGGAATCATAGCAGGCTGACATGCTAGAAACGCTAGGCTGGGTACCTCTACAAACTAGAAGGAAAGTAGGCAAACTGTATGGAATGTTCCACATTCTGAAGGGGGAGAAAGCCTGGGCAGATCTTAGGAAAGGGGCGGGGAACCCAAATTTTATAGGCAGAATTGGTCACAAATTCAAGGTAAAATGCCGGGTAAATAGAACAAATAAAAAATTTCTTTTCTAAATAGAACAATATTTGATTGGAACACCTTACCTGCTAAAATATTCGAGCCCTTTCCTAACACAGTGTATATTTTTATGAATAGATATAAGGTAAATATGTAATAATTTGATTGATGTGAGGTGTATTTTATTATAAGTAACAGCTTAATATTTTTTAATTTCTCTTTTTTTCTTGCTGACTAATGGCTGTAAATGGGCTAGGGACTCGCTTTTTTTTGTTAAAGAGATTGGTGTTTAGAAGTCCGATTTTATCTATAATCTTCTGCGATTATTTGGACTTTTGTGCCACCTGACACTGTCTATGAGCACATGTGTATTTTTAATAATAATAATAATGAACACAGCTAAACTGAACGATAAAAAACTGAACGGATGTAAATGGAACGTCTCTGAAATCAACTGATCTGATGGAATTGAACAGACGGAACTGATAAAAGTTAAACTAAACTGAACGAAACTTAGATGATCTGAGATGTTTGGATATGAGCTGAAAGGAACTGAACTGCTCAGAACTAAACTGAACAAAACATAACGGAATTGAACTAAACGGAAGAGATTTCAACGGCCCTGAACGGAACGCAACTGAATTGAAATGGAACTGATTGAACGGATTAAATGGAACTGAACGGAATTGAACTGATTAGAGCTGGGGTGAACCTAATAAAATGAATATATACATGAAACAGAACTGAAAAAAACTGAACTAAACTGAACGGAACATAACTGAACTGAAATGTATGGATATGAGCTGAAATGATCTGAAATGAACCGAAATAAACGATACTGAACTGCTCAGAACTCAACTAAACAAACCTTTGCGGAACTGAAATGAATGCAAGAGATCTGAACGGACTAGAACCGAACGCAACTAAACTTAAAAGGAACTGACGGAACAGAAGAAACGGAAATGAATAAGGTTGACCTGAGTGGAACAGAACTTAGATAACTGAAATCGACTGAACGGAACTGCCCTGAATTAACTGAATTCCACAGACCTGAACAGAACGGACGGAACACAGCTAAAAAGTACTAAACTAAACTAAACTGAACTAAAATGAAAGGTTTTAAACTGAACTGAACTCAACTCTAATTTATTAACCTGAAAAAAATGAACTTAACTGATCTAAATTGAACTGAACTGAACCTATCTGAACTAAAATGAAATTAACTGAACCGAACTATACGAAACTGAACTGAATGGAACTGAACTGAACAAATCTGACCTAAACGGAACAGAACGGAGCTGAACTCAACTAAACAGAACGGTACTAAACTAAAAGGAAAAAACTGAACGGAACTTTAAGGAAGCGAACTGAGACGAAATGACCTGTATTTCCTGTGATTAACAGAAATTAACTGAACTTCACTGAAATACACTGAACTGAACTGAAGCTAACTCAACTGAAATGACCTTAGCTTAGCTGAACTGAACTTAGAACCACTGAAGTAAACTTAACTAAATCAAAATAAAATGAAATGAAAGTAAGTAAAATTAACTAAAGTGAAATGAACTGAACTGACCTGAAATCAACTGATTTGAACTGAATGGAACTTAAGATAACACGGAACAGAACTGAAATAAACTGAGCTAAAGGGAACTCAACGACAGTGAACTGATTTAAAATCAACGATACTGTACTGAACTGACCTGAACTGAACTTAAATGTACTATAATGACATAAACTGACGTAAACTGAACTGGATATTATTTAACTGGACTGAATTGAACTGATTAGAACTGAACTAAACGAAACTAAACGGAACTGAACTGAACGGTAAAGATGTGAAGAGACGTGAACGAAACGGAACTGAACTTAAAAATAATTAACTGAACGGAATAAACGGACTAAACGGAATTGAACTGAATTGAACGGAATTGAAGAAAATATAACTTAACTGAACCTAACTGAATTGCGCGGGACTGAATTAACTTGAAATAACTGAACGGCAAAGAAGTGAACTGATTGGTATAAAGCAAACTAAAATTAACTGAATTGAAATATTTTCACCTGAACTGAACGGAACAAAACTGAACGCAACTGAATTCAATGACTTATCTGAATGGAAAAGAACTGAGCTGAACGGAACAGAACGGACAGGAACAGAAGTGAAGGAAACAGAAGAGAACTGACCCTAACGTATATAAACGGAACTGAACCACATTGAACAGGACGGAACCGACCGGAACGGAACTGATATAAACTGACGGAATCTGATCGGAACTGAACTGGTTGGAATGGAACTGAACGGATCAGATTTGTAGGGAACTTAAAAAAACGGAATGGAACGGACTGGAGCTGAACTTAACCTAAAAGGGCTGAAAAATACTTAATTAAAAAGATCTGAAATGAACTGACAGGAACTTAGCTAATCGGAACTGAACTGACCTAAAATGAACTGAACTAAACGGAAATATACTCAACTGAACTGAACGAAACTTAACTAAACTGAACTGATATAAACTGATCGACGCTAAACTAAACGGAACTAACTAAATGGAACTGAGCAAAACGTAACTGAAATGAACGGTACTTAACTGGTCTGAGCTGAGCTGAAAGGAGCTAGTTTTATCTTAACTGAAAGGAACTGAACTGAACGGAGCTGATTTTATCTTAACTGAACGGAATTTAACTGAATTGAGCTGTACCTAATTCAACTAATATAAAATCACCTAAACTCAACGGAACAGAAAAGTACTGACCTAAATACGTTTGGTTTGGAAATGAACTTAACGGAAATGAACTGAACTGAACTGAGCTAAACTGAACTGAACTGAACAAAACTGAACTGAACTGAACTGAAATGAAATGAGCTTAACTGAACTGAACTGAAATAAACTGTGACGAACTGAATTGAGCTGACCTAACTGAACTGAACGATATGGAATGCAACTGAACTGAACTTAACTAAACTGCACTGAAATTAAGTGAATGGAACAGGACGGATTAAAACGGAACGGAACTCAACGGAGCGGACCTGAACTGAACTCAGCTGGGGTGAACAAAATAGAACTGATCGGAACTGGTCCTTACCAAACTGAATGAATTTAGCAGAATCAAACGGAACTTAATTGAAGGAAAGTAACTGAACTGAAGAAAACTGAACTAATTTGATTTGAACTTAACTAACCTTAACTGAACTGTGCGGTACTGAACTGTGCTGTACTCAACTTAACTGAGGTTAAATGAACTAAACGGAACTGAAATTGTCTACAATTAAATAAACTTACTTAAACTCAACTGAGCAAAAATGAAATGAAATGATATGAACTGATCTGAATTGAAAAACAAACGAATTAAATTGAAATGAACTGAATTTAATTGATCGAAACTTAATAGAACTAAACGGAACTGAACTGAACAGACAAGAACACAACGAAACAGAGCGGAACGTAACAAAAACGCACTTAAATGAATTGAACTGAACTGACCGAAACCAAACTGAAATAAACCTAACTTATATGAAATGATCTTTTCTGTACTGAACTGAAATGAACTGAACTAAACTGACTGGAACTGAACTGACCGAAACCAAACTGAAATAAACCTAACTTAAATAAAATGATCTTTTCTGTACTGAACTGAACCAGACAGAACTGAACTTAACAGAATTGAACTGAACAGCATGGAGGTGATTTGAATTAAACTAACGGAACTATAAAAAAGATCTGATCGCAATTGGATTAATTTCAACAAAACCAAACTAAACTGAACTAAACTGGATTAACCAGAACGGAACAGAAGTTAACCGAACTTAAATGAAATGAACTGAACTGAACGGAACTAGGTTGAACTGAAATGAAATACCGGAACTGAACTGAATTTACTTGAATGGACCTGAACTCAATGAAATGAACTTAACGTAACTCATTGGAACTGAAATGAACTGAACTGAAATGAACTGTCCTAGGCTGTATTAAATAGGTCTAAACTAAATTACACTAAAGGAACTGAACTGAACTGAATTTTACTTAACTCAACTGATTTTAATGGAGTTCAACTGAATTTAAAACAACTGACGTAAATTGAACTGAACCAAAATAAAATTAAATAACATTAGTTAAATTTAACTGAAGTGAAATTAACTGAACTCAACTGAAATCATCTGATTTGAATTGAATGGCACTGAAATGAACTGAACAGAACGAAATTGTTTCGAACTGAACTTATATAATCTGAACTGTACTGAACTAAATTGAACTGAACAGAACTAAGGAACCAAAACGAACTAAACTAAACTAAACGGAACTGAACTGTACCTAAATCAATTTACATGAACTAACCTGAAATAAAATGAAACTAATTAACATGAAATGAACTAAAGAGAAATAAACTGAACTGTACATGAGTAAAGTGAACGATACTGAATGGAACTGATCGGAAGTATGCGGCGATTAAATGAAATGAAAGGAACTGAACTTAACTCAACTGAGCGGAACTGAACGAAACTGAATTAAACTGAACAGATTGGAACTAAATGGACGGAGGGAACGGAACTAAACTGAAGTAAATTTACGAGATCTGAAGTTAAGTTAACGGAACTGAAATAAACTGAACTAAATTGAACTGATATGAACTGAACACAATCGAACTAAACGGAAAAGACCTGAAATAAACCGAGTTTAGGGGAACTGAACTGAACGAAACTGAACTGAGTAAAAGTAAACGGAACTGTACTGAACTGAACTTAACTGACCGGCACTAACCTGAAATGAACAGAAATGACACAAACTGACGTGAACTAAACTGAACGGATTTTAACATACTGAATTGACCTGATTTGAACTTAAATGAACTCTATTTCACGACACTGAACTGAACGGTAGAGATCAGGAGAGACATGAACCGAACGGAACTTAACATAAAAGGAACTGACAAAAGGGAACAACAGAGTGAACGGAATTAAACTGAGGTAAACAGAACTGCAAAAAATTGACTTAAATGAGCTCAACTAAATTGCACTGAACTGATCTGAACCGAAATGAAATGAACGGTACGGAACTGAACTGATTAGTCTAAGAATAAACTAAACTTAACTGAATTAAAATATTTTGAAATGAACTGAACTAAACTGAAAAAAATACGTGAAAAAATAGACTGTGAAGTGGACTTATCTGAACTGGACAGAACTGATCTGAAATGAACTGAACAAAACTAAACTGAATGGAACTGAATTTAACGGAACAGACCTGAAAGGAAGAGAACGGAACTGAACTAAACGGAATGGAATTGAACGAAACGGAAGGGAAATTACTTTAACGGATATGAAGAGAACTAAACTAAATTGAACTTAACGGAAGCAAACGGAACTAAACCGAACTGATCCAAACTGAACAAAACCGATTGGAACTGAATGGATCGGAACAGGTTTGAACGGACACAAGCGAAACGTAACAGAAATGAGTGGACCTGAAATTAAAGAAAGTATGCTGAACCGAACCGAACTAAAATGAAGAGAACTTTGCCTAACTGAAGTGAAATGAGAAGAATAAACTGAAATGAACGGAACTGAACTGAAAGAAAGTTAAGTAATTGGAACTGAATGTAACGTAACTGAAATGTACTGAACTGTGCTAACGGATCTAAGCTTAATTGAGCTGAACTAAACAGAACTGAATGGAATGAACTAAATTCAACTGAACTAAACCGAATGGAACAGAACTTGTCTAAACAGACTTAAACGAAACTGAAGTGAACTAAACTGAACTGAACTCAAAGCCACAGAAATGAACGGAACTTATCAGAACTAAACTGAATTGAAATGAACTCAACATATTGAAATTGCATGGAGTATAATTGAACTAAACTTAGCTAAACGAAACTGAACTGAACAAAACTTACCTGAAATGAACTAAAAAGCCGAATTGAACTAAACATATCTGTGGTGAACTGAAAGAACTAAACTCGACTTAAGTTAATTTAAATGAAATGAACGACCGGAACAGAACGTAAAATTTCTTAACTACCCTGAACGTCAATGAACGGAACGGAAATGAACGAAACTGAAAGGAAAGGAACTGAAAATTTCTGAATGGGACTGAACTGAGTGACACTGAACGGTACTGAACCAAACGGAACTGAACTTAGCTGAATCGAAACCAACTCAACTGCACTGAACTGAAAGGAGCTGGAAGGAACTAAACTGAACGGAACTAACCTATGTGGAAATAAGCCGATTGAACCGAGGAAACTTAAAAAAAAGATACTCATAGGAATTGAACTGATTTAAACGGAACTTATCTAAACTAAATTGATCAGAAAGGGACTAGACTCAATTATAATTAATTGAATTCAACTGAACTGGAAGGAACTAGTGCGAACTGAACGGAAATGGGTTGCACAAAACAGAATTGAACCGAATTGAACTGAGCTTAATAAAACTGAACCGAACTAAAGAGAACTGAAAAGAACTAAAATGAACCTACCTGAAATGAACTGATACGTACCATACTGAACTACAGTAAAATAACTTATCCACACTGAATGGAACGGAACAGAACTGAACTAAATGGAACTGAACGGAACGGATCGGAATTTCACTAAACGAAACTGAAATAAACAGAAGTGAAGGGAAATTAATTGAACGGAACATATCAAAATGGAACTGCTAGGGACAGGACTAATCTGAACTGAACATAACGGAACTGAACTGAAAAAAACTAAGTGAACTGAACTAAATTAAACTGAACTGAACTGAACTAAATTGACATTAACTGAAAAATACTGAACTGATAGGAGCTGAACAATACGGAACACACGTGAATGGAACTTAACAGAATTGAACTGAACGACAAGGAACCGAACTGAACTGGACGATCATGGACGGACCTGAACTGAACTAAACGGAACGCATTGGAAATAAATGGAAGGGAACAGATCGGAACTGAACTGTGCTGAAGTAAACTTAAATGAACTGAACTGAAATGAACTTAACGGAAGTGAACAGAACTGAACTGAACGGAACAAAACTGAACGGAGCTGAGACGAAAGTTTCAAAACTAGTCTGAATTGATGGAAGTAAACACATGGAAGTGACAAAAATTAAACTGAACTATATGAAATTAAACTGACTGAAAAGTATACTTTTGAGCTACAATGAACTGAACTGAATTGAATGAAACGATACTGAACTGCTCAGAACTGAATTGAACAAGATTTAACGGGACTGAACTGTGCTGAAGTAAACCGGACTGAACTGAAAGAAACGGAACTGATCGGAAATACGAAAACTGAACTGAACTAAAATATCACAAACTAACCTAAACTCTACTGAACTGAACAAAAATGAACTAAACGGAAGTGAAGAGAACTGAACTGAACGGAACAGAACTTAACGGAGCTGAGATGAAAGTTATAGATCTACTCTGAATTGAAGGAACTAAACACATTGAAGTGACAAAAATTAAACTGAACTAAAGAAGGTTTAACTGAACTGAAACGTTATATTATGAGCTGAAATGAACTGAAATGAACTGAAGTAAACGATACTGCTCAGAACTGAATTTAACAAGGCGTAATGGAATTAAACTGAACGAAAGATATCTGAACGGACACAAACAGAACGCATCTGAACTGGAAACTTACGAACAAACGGATTAAATGGAACTGAAGGGAATTGAACTGAGTGAAACAGATCTGAAAAAAACGGCATTGAACTATACCGAATTACGTTGACCTAAACTGAACTGAATGAAAGAAAACTGAACTGAACAGCACTAATCTAAACTAATATGAACTGAAAGAAAAGGATTTGAACAGAACTGAACTCAACGTAAATGGAAAAGAAGTTAAACTTATCGATATGGAACTAAATTGACCTGAACGGAACTGAATGGAACGGAATTAAACTGAAATAAATTGACCTGAACTGAACTTAACTGAAATGAACGGAACTGAACTATACAAAACAGAACTGAACCGAGCTTAATCGAACTAAACGGAATAAAACAACTAAACTGAGGAAAATCGAACTAAACAGAACACAACTGAACTTAGCAAATTAAAACTGAACTAAACGAAACTTAACTGGGTTAAATTAAAGGGAACGTTACTGAACTATATTGAACTGAACTGACCGAAAATCAACTGAAACGATATAAACTAATATAAACCGAACTTAACAGAACTGAACTGAACTGACTTTAACTGATCAGAATTGAACTAAACTAAAATTTACTGAACTTAACTCAACAGAACTGAACCGAACGGACATTACCTTACCAAACTAACCAGAACTGACCTAAACTAAAATAAAATGCAAATAAATGAACTGAACTTAACTAAGGTGAAATAAACTGAACTGAACTTAACTCAACTGATTTGAACTGATCGGTACTAAATTGTGCTGTACTAAAAATCATTGAAATGAAATTTAATGAATTTAACTGAAATGAACTGACCTGGACTGAACTGAAATGAACCGAACTAAACCAAACTGTACTGAACGGAACTTAACTGAAAAAAAGAACTGCATTGCACTGAAGAGATCGGATCAGAACTGAACTAAACGAAACTGAACTGAACGGAATTAAACGGAATGGAATTGAACAAAAGTTAACTGGACGGAACGGAACTGATCTGAATTAAACTGAATGAAACTAAACGGAGCGCAACGGAAATGAATTAAATGGAACGGAACGGAAGACAACTTAAGGTGAATTAAGTGTACTTAACGGAACTGAGCTGAACTAAAACGAACGGAACTGAACTAAGCTGGAAATATCTGAACTAAACTGCATTTAACTTTACGGAACTGAATTAAACTGATCGGAACTGAACTTAACAGAACTAAACTGCACTGAATTGAACTATACTGCAATATTTTTAAGTAAACTCAAATGAACTGAACTTGAACTGAAATGAACTGAAACAAATTGAACTCAACTATACTTATCCGAAAGGAACTGAACTGAACTGAACCAAACGGAACTCCAATAGCCGTAAACAGTTAACCGTTTTAAACAAAGTAAAAATGAAATTAGTTTGCTAGCGCCACAAGTCAAGAAGGGGTAAAAGGTAAAAAAAGGAGAGGACAAAAAAGGTGAATACGAATACGCGTATTTCGGCCACAAAGTAGCCCTCTTCAGCGTACTGAAGGGTAATCGTCATTACAAAACAAGTCGAAGTGAGAAAGGGTAAGGGTAATCCGAGGAATTAATAGTGTTACATATGTGAGGGAGAGGGGGTTGGTGAAAAAAGACAAAAGCCAATAGACGAGGCTGGTGGTAGATGAGTTTGAAATGATAGGTTATGTAGTGAGGAGAAGGGGGAATTACACGGTCAAGAAAATGACCGTTTCAAAAAGGGGGAAAAACGGAAAGGGCAGCCTAACACAACCGTTTAGCGTACGTAGATGGGGGAGGGAGAAGTGAAAGGCAACCTACAACAAATAACCGTTGAAGATGTGGGAAAAAAACCGTTACAGAAACTTCATTGAAATGTTTTGATCATTCCACTAAGGACTTCATCCGCAAATGTTACGAGAGGCAGATTAAGAATAACATTCAGTCATTTAAAAGTACCCCAATTTCTTATTCTAAGCGTAACTTTGAAATACCCAAAATCTAAAGATCTAAAGATAGCTTTTAACCTCAAGGCTGAAAAAGGTAACTTGTGTGTCATTTTGGACAAATACCAATATTTTGGAAAAGTCAGTATTTTTTGTCAAACGGCTCTTATTCTGAGGTCAAAAAGAACCCAATTAACAAACTTGTGTCCCAGTGTAAATCTGTCCTAAATGATTGTCCTACTGTTATTGATAAGGAGACAACCTTACCTTTTACCTCTTCTTAACTTTTGGCGCTAGCCAACTAATTTCATTTTCACTTTGTTTAGAAAGGTAAACTGTTAACGGCTATTGGAGTTTCACTATTATTATATATTACTAGCCGTAAGAGCTCATTTCTATCAATAGGAACCGAAGGGAACGAAAATGAACGGAACTGTATTGAACTCAATGGAACTGAAAGAACTGCAAAAACGAAACTGCTCGGCATGGTACTGATTTGAACGGAACCGAACTTAACTGAACTGAATTGAACAGAACGGGAAGAATTGGACCGAACTGAACAAAATTGAACTTATCTGAATGAAACAGGGTTGAACGACACTGAATTAAACTGAATTAAACTTTACTGAACTGAACTGAGCTGAACGGTAATGAACGAAACTGAAAATGAACCGAACAAAACTAAACTGAATTTAGCAGTGCCTAACGTAACGGAAATGAATTGAGCAAAAGTGAACTGAACTTAACAAAATTTAACTAAATGGAACGGAACTCGAAAGAGCCGAAATAAACCGATCCCTAAAAAAACTGACCTAAACATAACGAAACTATAAAGAAATGAAATGAAAGTTACTAAACTTAAATGAAGTGAAATGAACTGATGTGAACTGAACTCAACTGATTTCAACTGAAAGGAACTGAACTGAACCAAACAAAACTTTTTGGATCTGAACTGAATTGAAATGAACTCGGCAGAAGAAAAGGAGCTAAACTAAACTTAACTGAATTAAATTAAAAGGAACTTCACTGACCTGAACTTGAATCAACTGACCGGAACTGCACTGAAGTAAAATGAAATTATATAAAATTTACTTAAATAAACTTAACTCTACTAACATAAACTGAACAATACTTTTTGGATCTGAACTGAATTGAAATGAACTCGGCAGAAGAAAAGGAGCTAAACTAAACTTAACTGAATTAAATTAAAAGGAACTTCACTGACCTGAACTTGAATCAACTGACCGGAACTGCACTGAAGTAAAATGAAATTATATAAAATTTACTTAAATAAACTTAACTCTACTAACATAAACTGAACAATACTGAACTGAACAGAACTGTACATGGCGGAATAAGAGTGAACAGAACTGAATGAAACTGAACTAAGCGACACGGAGCTGAACTAAGTTGAACGGAACTGAACTGAACTAAACGGAACGTAAATGAAGGAAACGGAACTGAATTCTGCTGAGGTAAACCGACCTGAACTTAATTAAACAGAACTGAACGGAACTGACCTAAAATTTCCTTAACTGAAATGACATAAACTAACTTAAACTGTGTTGAACTGAGTTGAACTAAACAGAACATAACTGGAGGGAGCTATACGGAACGGTAGTGAACTCAACTGAACTTATCGAACTGTACAAAAGGAACTGAAAAATTTAAACTGAACCGATCAAAACTTAACTGAACAGAAAAGTTTAATTATAAGCTGCAATCAACTGAACTGAACTGAATTAAACCATACTGAACTGCTCAGAAATGACCTGAACAAAACTTAATGAACTAAACCGAAGGAAAGAGATCCGAACCGACAAGAATGGAACGCACCTGTGCTGGAAAGGAACTCACTGAACGGAACAAATAGAACTTAAGTATTGAACTTAGTGGAAAATAACTGAGAAAAACTGAACTAACTTGGACTGAATTGCACTGAATAGGAATGAACAAAGTTAACTGAACGAAATGCAGCTGAAGTGAACTGAACGGAATGGAACTGGGTTGAACTAAACTGAAATGAACTCAACGGAACTAAAATGAACCACCCGGAGATGAAATGAAATATACCGTGCTTTACTTAACAGAAATGTACTGAACTAAATTTAAGGTAACTGAAGTGCTGAGAACATAACTCAACTGACCTGAAATTATCGCAACTGAACTGAACTAAAAAACTGATGTTAAATGAACTAAACCAAAATCTAATGAAATGAAAGTAAATGAACTTAACTAAAGTGAAATGAACAGAACTGAACTAAAATCGACGGGTTTGAACTGAATGGAACAGAAGTGAACTGAACCGAATGAACCTGATGGAAAATGAGCTGAACTGTACACAACTGAACTACAATGCCTGAACAGAACTGAAAGGAACTAAAGTGAACTGACCTTAACTAAACGGAACTAAACTGAACTGAAATACATTAGCCTATGTTAACCTAAAGTAAAATGAATGAAATTATATGAACTCAACTTAAGTAAAATTAACTGAAATGCACTGAACCAAACTGAAGTACGTGAAAAATACTGAAAAAAAGAAAGAGGATATGCGCAGGATAACTGAACTAAATCATACTGAACGGAAATGAACGGATATATGCGGATGTTTAATGAAATGAACGGAACTTAACTAAACGGAAATGAAGTGAACGTAACTGAACTGCGCAGAACTGAATGGAACTGATTTAAACTGAACTAAATGGAAGTAAACGGTACTAAACGGAACTGAACGGATCTGAAATAAATTGAAATTAACTGAACTGAACATAATCGATCTAAAGGGAAAAGAACTGACTTATACTTAGCTAAAGGGAACTAAATTGAACGAAACTGAACTGAGTGAAAATTTACCCAAATGTACTTACTTGAACTGACCTGAACTGACCTGAAATGACCTAAACTGACCTGAATTGACCTGAAATTTCCTAAACTGACCTGAATTTAACTGAAATGACCACACCTAACGTAAAATGGGATCAACGGATTTAACCTTAACTAAATTAAACTAATTCGAACTGAACTGAACTGAACTTAACGACATATATCTGAACGGAATTGAAGTGAACCTTAAAGGAACTTACCGAACGGCACAAACGCACTGAATTATCGGAACTAAGTTGAATAGAGCTGAAGAAACTTAACTTAACTGAATCTGAATTGCACTCTACTGAACTGGACTTAAGTGAACGAAACGGTACGCAACTAAACCGAATAGTATAAGACTAAACTAACCTTTACTGAATTAAAATATTTTTAACAAAACCTAATTCAAATGAAATAAAAATCCGTGAACAAAAAATAACTTTACTGATCGGAACTAAACTGAACTGAACTGCTCTAAAATGAACTGAATTTAAATGAACTGAACTGATCTAAAATGAACTAAACTAAAAGGAACAAACCTGAAAGGAACTGATTTGAACGGAACTGACCTAAACGGAACAGAACGGAACTAACCTCAACGGAAAGGAACGGAAGTGAACAAAACGGAAGGAAACGGACCTGAACAGATATTAACGGTGCTGAACTGAATTAAACTGAATGGAACCAATCGGAACTTAACTGAACTGAACTAAACTGTACGGAACGTAAAAGAACGGAATGTACCCAAAATGAACTGAAATTAAAGGACTGAACTGAAAAGAACTGAAATGAACTGACACGAACTGAACTAAATTGAGCTTACATATACTGAACTGAACTGAACCGACTTGAACCAAAATAACTGGATGTAAAATAATCGAAACTGAACTGAACGGAACGAAACTGAACGGAATCGAGAAAAACGCAACTGAAATGAGCTGTACTGAACTTAACGGAGCTGAACTGAAGTAAACTAAAATTAAATGATATGAGATAAACTGAACTGAACAGAAGTGATTTAAACTTAGGTGCACTAAACGGAACGAATGAGAATTATACCGAACAGAACGGAACTCAGCTGAAAGGAAATGATCTGAGCTACACTTATTTGAACTGAAATAAAAGTTAAAAAAACTGAGCGAAACGGACCAGAATTGACCTAAACGTAATTTTTTGAAAATCAACTTCACGGAATTGAATAAAACGGAACGAAACCAAACGGAAATAAAATAAACTTAACTAGACTGAACTGAGTTGCACTGTCCTGAACTAAACTGAACTGAACTTAACTAAAGTGAACTGAACTGAAATGAATTGAGCTTAAATGAACTTAATTGCATTGAGATGAATTGCAGTGAACTGAAATCAACTAAACATAACCGAGCTTAACTGAGCTGAATCAAACTTTACTGAAACGAACTGAAAGGGACGGAATAGAACTGAACTTAACTTGAATGAATTGAACTGAATGGAACGGAACTGATCTGAACTGACCTGATCTATTATGTACGGCACAGTACTGAACTGAACAGAAATTAACCTAATTTTACTGATAAGAACTGAACTTACCTGAACTAAACTGAACTGAACTGAACTGCATTGAACAGAACGGAACTGAATTGAACAGAACTGAGATGGACGGAATTGAAAGGAACTGAACTAAATGGAAAAAACTGACTGAATTAAACAAAACTGAGCTTAATGGAAGGAAACTGAACTGAACTCAACTGAACTGAACGGAACAGAATTGAAAAGCACTGAACTGAACGGGATTGAGTTAAACGGAAGTGCACTTAACTGCTCTACACGGAACTGAATGAAACTGGGGTGAACTAAATTGAACATATCCGGACAGGGACAGAACTTAACTGAACGAATTAAACTGAAACAACTGAGTTGAACTGAACGCAACTTAACTGAGCTTACCAAAACTGAACTATTATAAACTAACCTGAACTGAACTGTATCATACTGTACTCTACTGTACTGAACTGAACATTAATCAACTGACTTGAATTCAGTTGAAGTAAAATGAAATGAAATAAAATGAACTGATCTAACGTAAATGAACTGAAATGAACTGAACTGAAGTGGACTGTTCTGAAATAAAATGAACGAAATTGAATGGAATTGAATGGAACTGAACTGAACGGAACGGTAGTGAAGGAGACTGAGCCTTAAGTAACAAAAATGATCGTAACTGAATTGAACTGAACTGAACTAAAATGAACTGAACGAGCTGAATGGAATAAAACTTAACTAACTTATTGAAACTGAAATGACCGAAATTTGCCTGTAGTGATCTTCAAAATTCTTAACTGTTTGGAACGGAACTTATCGGGATAGAAACAATACACCTCAACGAAATTGTGGACTGAATTACATGGAAATAAACTGATTTAACCTGAACTGAACGGAACTTGGTCGGAACTGGGGTGAACCAGACGGAACTGAAAGAAAATGAACTAAACGGAACAGAACTGAACGAAACTTAAGGGAACGGAAGTGAAATGAATGGAACTGACGGACGTTTGAAACGAAACTGATCGGAATTGAACTCTTTTGAACGGAACTAAACTAAACTGAAGTAACTGAGTAGAACGCGATTGAAAATAGCTGAACTGAACTGAACGTACCTTGAGGGAACTAAACTGAACGAAAATAATTAAAACGGAAGTGAGCTGAATGGAACGGCCGGAACGCAAAATTCAAAACTGGTAAGAACTGACCTGATTTGAAGAAAACTGAACTAAAATGATCAGTACGGGACTGAACTGAACCAAACTAAACTGACCTGAAATGAAGTAATATGAACTGAATGGAAATTAACTGAACGAAATTGGGTTGCACAAAACTGAATTGGACGGAATTGAACTGAGCTAAATGGAACTGAATCTAACTAAACTGAACTAAACGGAACTGAAATGAACCTAACAGAAAAGAACTAATATGTACAACACTAAATTGAACTAATATAACTTAACCAAAATGAAAGGAATGAACTGATCTGAACTTAAATGTGCTTAAATCCACTTACCTCAATGACACTAAATTTAAGTAAAAGAAAATGGAATGAAAGGAACTTAAGTAAAGTGAAATGAACCGAGCAGAACTTTACTCAAATTCAATAAACTGAGCGGAACTTTACTAAACTGAAGAAAACTGAACTGAACTGAACTAAACTAAACTGAATGGTACTAAAATGAACTGGACTGAACGAAAATGAATAGAACTGAACTAAACTGAACAAAATCGAACGCAACGGAAGAGAACTTAACTGAGCTAAGTGGATCTGATCTGAACGAAACTGAACTGATTTTATTATTGTTATTAAAAATACACATGTGCTGATAGACATTGTCAGGTGGTACACAGGTCCCAAATAATTGCAAAAGATAATAGATATAATCAGATTTCGAAACTCAAATCTCTTTAACATAACAAGGGAATCCCGTTCCCATTTACAGCTATTAATCAGCAAGAAAAAATGTATAAATTTAAAAAAAATGAAGTTATTACATATAATACAATACACCACACATCAATCAAATTATTACATACATGCCTTACATCTATTCTTAAAAGTATACACTCTGTTGAAAATTTTCTTTATTTGTTCTCTGTGTCCGGCATTTTACCTTAAATTTGTGATCATTTCTGCCTATAAAATTTGGGTTCCCCGCCTCTTTCCTAAGATCTGCCTATACTTTCTCCCCCTTCATAATTCGGAACATTCCACAAAGTGTGCTTACTTTCCTTCTAGTTTGCAATGGTTCCCAGCCCAGCGCTTCTAGCATGTCAGACCCATCCTCCTATGCTTCCCCAGGACATATCAGGCAGCCATTCTTTGCACCATTTCAAGTTTTTAAATATGACCTTCTTCATGAGGGTCCCATACAAGAGAAAGTTACTCTAAAATTGGTCTTACTAGGGTCTGATAAGCCTTCTGCTTGGTTGCTCTAACGCCTTCTTTGAGTTTTCTCATTGCATTATGAAGAGTTTTGAAAGCTTTTTTATAAATTTACTGCACAATTAGCCCCCACCCTAAGTCCTTAGTTCAATATACACCTAAGTATTTGCAAGTATCACTTCTAGGAATGATGATTTCTGAGAATTTATATTCCCTATTGTTTCCATATGCCGTATTGCCGAAAGTGATGGATTTGCATTTGCTTACATTAATATTTATCCCATTTTTTGTCACCCAATCTGCCATTTTATTAATGTCCCTTTAAAGTTAGTCACGGTCCCTATCATTTTCGACTTTCCTGTAGATAATACAGTCGTCTGCAAAAAGTCTTATCTGAGAATTAATATTTATTGGGAGATCATTTATATTTATTAAAAACAAGAGCGGGCCAAGTACGCTACCTTGTGGGACTCCCGATGTTAACCTTGGTTTTTTTCAGAATACACTTCACCTAATTTGACCCTTTGTGTTCGTTTAACTTCTGACCCAAGAAATTACTCTTCCAGCTTTGTTTAGTGGCAATTTGCCCATCTTAAGCATTAAGCGATCGTGGTCAACTTTATCAAAGACTTTTGACAGGTCGACTATGATAGCATCCACCTCTATTCCCGCATCCCTAGAGTCGAACATCTCTTTGCAGAACCCTAATAACTTAGTTTCGCAAGAGTGGTCTTTTCTCAAACTGTATTGGAGACTATGACACCAATTCTAACTGCCCCACAATCCCAGAGATAATCAGTCTTTATCTTTTCTAAAAGCTTTCATTAAACTGTTGTCAAGCCTACCGGTCAATAATTATCAACTAGTGCCTTAGCTCCTTCTTTGAACATTGGCGTAACGTATGCCTCCTTCCAAGCATTTGGCAGGGCATTATTGTTTAACGTAACATTGAATAAATGATTTATATAATTCGAAACTACACTACCACCCAATTTAAGCAAGTCAATTGAGATACCATCTGGCCCTTTTGTTTTATTTGCCCTCATTTTCATAATTTTTTTATAAATTCCCTCGCTCGTCGTTTTAAAACTTATGGTATTTAATATTTTTTCGCCTCCTTGTTGACTCAGAGATGAATCCACAGAATCATTTTATTTATCATAACTTTAAATACACATGCATACCAAGTATTAAACGCAGTAGCCTTTCCCTCATCACCAACGATTACTGTTCCATCTTCTTTTTTTAAAGCTGTAATATTTTCCCTGTTGCCTTTCCTCCTCCGATGGTACTTGTAAAATTTAATATCATTATCTATCCCGATTATCTTCGGTAGAAAACTTTCTTTGGCTCTTGAAATTGTACTGAACTAATCTGAACTGAACTGATCTGCAGTGTACTAAGACGACATAAACTAACGCAAACCGAACTAAACGGAACAGAACTGAACTGATTTGAACTGATCAAATTTGAACTGATCAGATTTGAACTGAACTAAACTCATCTGAAGTGAAAAGAACAAAACTGAACTGATTTGAACATAACTAATTTGAACGGACTTAAACGAAACTGAACTGAAAAATAGCAAATATACCTTAACTAAATTTAACATAACTTAAATAAAGTGAACGGAACTGATCTGAATTAAACTGAATGGAGCCAAATGGAACAGAACGGATATGAATTAAATTGAACGAAACGGAAGACTACGAAAGGTAACTAAACTGTACTGAACGGAACTGAACTTACCTAAACTGAACTGAACTGAACTGAACCAAGCAAAACTGAACTAAGCTTAACGTAAGTTAACTAAAATGCACTTTACTGTGCGGAAATATAATAAACTTTACTGAACTGAACGGAACTTATCGGAACTGAAAGGAACTGTACTGAACAGAACTGCACTGCATTTAGCTCATATTCACTGAAATATTTTAAGTGAAATGAAATGAAATTAACTGGAACTGAAATGAACTGAAAGGAACTGAACTTATCGGAAAAAACTGAACGGAACGGAATTGAACTGAATGCAACTGAAAGAACTAAAATAATCGGAACTGCTCGGAATTGTACGGATTTGAATGGAACTGTACTTCATTGAACGAGAAGAACTGAACCTAACTGAATTGAACTGAACGTATCTGCACGGACCTGGGTTAAACTCAACTGAATGAAACAGAACTGAGCTGAACTGAGCTGAACTTAACTGAACGAAACTAAATTGAACCGAACTAAACTAACCTGAACTAAACTACGCTGAACTTAACTGAAATGCACTGAACACAACTTCAATGGACTTACAAACTAAACTAAATGGATCTAAACTAAACTAAACCCAATTGAACTGAATGAAATAAACTGACCTGAACCGATCGAAACTGAAACGAAATGAAATGAAAGTTACTAAACATAAGAAATTTTAAATGAACTGATTCGAAATACACTCATCTGATTTGAACTGAACGGAAAAGAACTGAACTGAAGCGAATGAACTGTTTTGAACTGAAGTGAACTGAGTGGAAATGAACTAGGCAGAAGGAAAAGGAACTAAACTAAACTGAACTGTATAGAACTAAAGGTAACTAAACTGAAATTAACTGAAATCAACTGACTTGAACTGAACTGAAGTAGAATGAGATCAAATGAATTAAACTGATACAAAATGAAACGACCTGAAATCAACTAAATTGAACCGAACTGAACTGATATAAACTGAAGAATACTGAATTGAACGGAACTGAACAGACTCAAACAAGAGTGAAAAGAACTTAATGGAACTGACCTGAACGATACGGAATGGAACTGAACTCAAAACTGAACGGAACTGAAGTGAGCTGAACGGAACGGAACTTAACTCTACCGTAGTACACCAATATTTACTTCAATAAACGGAACTGAACGGAACTGACTTAAACTTAACTGAACTTAAAATGACTTTAGCTTACCTAAACTGCACTGAAGTAAATTGAGCTGCACGGCAGTGAACAGAACTGAACTGAAACGAACAGAACTGAAAGAATGGGAAATGAATTCTGCTAAAGTAAACCGATATGAATTTAAATAAAAGGAACTGAACGGAGCTAACTTAAACTGAATGGGACTGAGATGACAAACTAACCTAAACTGTACTGAAATGAATTTCACTGAACGGAAATGAAAGGAACTGAATTAAACAGAACAGAACTGGACGGTGGAGAACAGAACGGTACTTAACTCCAAACTGAACTTCTGGAACTGAAAAACCGGAACTGAAAAAAATTAAACTGAACAAAACAAAACTGAATGAACTGGATTGTTTGGATATGACCTGAAAGTCACTGAACTAAATTAAACGATACTTAACTGCTCGGAACTGAAGAAAAAAAAACTTAACAAACTTAACTGAAGACAAGAAATCTGAACGGACTAGAACGAAACGAACCTGAACTTAACAAGAACTCAATGATCGTGACAAATGGAACTGAAAGGTATTGCACTAAGTGGAATAGAATGGAAAAAAACTTAATTGAACTCAATTGCACTGAACTGAACTGAATAGAACTTAGCAGAATTAAAATAAACTAAACTGGACTAGAATGAAAGGATTTGAACTGAACTAGGTTCAACTTAAACTGAATAACCTGAATGAAACTGAAGTTAACTGATCTAAACTGGACTGATCATAACTGAACAAAATTGAAAAAAACGGAACTGAACGAAATAGAACTTAACTGAACGGAACTGACCTGAACGAAACACAACAGAACTGAACTAAAAGGAACAAAACGGAAAGGAACTTAATGGAAATGAGGTGAATTGAATGGATCTACCAGAACTGAAAAATCGAACTGATCGATATCGAACTAATTTCACCAGAACCCAACTAAGATGATCTAAACTCAACAAAACGGAACAGAACTGAAACGATATGAACTGAAACGAACTAAACTAAACTGAACTTCGCAGAATAGCACTGAAATAAACTGAACTAAACTGAAACTAACCGAACGGAACAAAAATCAACCGAACTGATCTAAAATGAACTACTCTGCTCTTCTTAACAGAAATGAACTGAGCTACACTGAAATTAACTTAACTTAACTGAATTGAACAAAACTCAACCGAACTGAGCTATTCATAAACAAAATAAAATAAAATAAAATTGACTATACATAACTTAAAAGAAATGAACTGAACTGAACGAAATTGATTTGAACTGAATAGAACTGAAGTTAACTGGACCTAACGAAAATGGTTGGAACTGAACTCAACTGCTCTATATTATACTAAACTGAACAAAAAAGACCTAAATGATGACCATCGAAAATAACTGAAATGAGCTGAACGCAACTAGAAGGAATTCAACTGAACGGAACAAAACTGAATGGAACTATTTAAAACGGAAATTAGCCGAATGGAACTGATTTAACTCAATATCAAATATTATAGGAATGTAACTCAACTGAATGGAACAGATCTTAACTGAACTGAACGGGACTGAAAAAACTGACATGAACCTATATAAAGTGAACCGAACTGTAATGTACTGAACCGAACTTAAAAAAACTGAACTACACAAAAAGCAACTGAGCTTACCTGAATGGCACGGAGTTTAACTAAACTTAAAGCAAAAGACCTGATTGGAACTTAAGTTAAATAAAAGTAAATAAAATGAACTCAACTTAACTGATCTAAACTCAACTGAACTGAACTTAACTTCTCTTAACTGAAATTAATTCAACTGAACTTAACTAAATGGATTTGAACTGAACGGAACTGAACTAAACGGAACTTACCTGAACGGAGTAGAACGAAACTGAACGGGACGGAACTGAACTAAACGGAACATAACTGAGCGGAAATGAAAGGAACGGAGGTAAATTGAATAAAACTAACGTATTTGAAAAAACAAAACTCATCTGAAATGAATTAATTTGAAAAGAACCGAACTAAGCTGACTTGAACTTAACTGAACAGAACGGGAAAGACCGAACTCAACTGAAATAAACTGAACGGAACAGAAATGGGTTGAACTATACTGAAATAGACGCTACTAAACTGAAATTAGCTGAATGGAACTAAACATAACTAAGAAGAAGTGAACTTAACTGAACGGATCTCAAGTGAACCGAACAGAGCTGAAATGAACTTTACTGTGCTGTACTAAACAATAATGAACTGAACTACACCGAAAGGAACTGAACTTAAGTGAACCTTTATCAACTTAACTGAACTTAACTGAGCTGAACTGAATTGGAAACAAATGACGTATACTTAGCTATACTAAAATAAAATTAAATGAAATTAACTAAACTTAACTACAAAAAAATTAACTGAACTGAACCCGAATGTATATATTTCAACTGAATGACAACGAGGTCAACTGAACCAAACAAAAGTATTTTGAACCGAACTGTACTGAACTCAACTGAACTAAAATGAACTTAACAGAACTGAGAGGAATTAAATTTAACTGAACTAATAAATCAGTTTACATGAACTAACCTAAGGTAAGATGAAATGAAATGCACTGAAACTAAGCAAAATTAACAGGAATGAACTAAACGGAACTAAAGTAAACTGAACTTTACAAGATAAACTATATTAAACATATTTGGAAATTAACTGAACTTAACTAAACGGAACTGAACTGAACTTATATCAATTGACCTGAACTAACCAAAAGTAAAATGAAATAAATGAAATGCACTGAACTAAAGTGAAATTAACTGCAATGAACTGAACGGAACTAAAGATACCTTAGCTGAACTGAAAGAACTGATCTGAACTAAACTTTACTCAACCAAACTTAAATGAACGCAGCGGAAAGGAACAAAACTGATATAAACTAAATTCAACGGAACTAGATGGAACGAAATTTAAATAAACCTAAAGGAACGGAACATAACGGAAAGGAACTGGCCTTTCCTGAACAGGACTGAACGGCCCTACACTGAAAAGTACTGGACTAAACGAAAGTGAACTATGCTGGATTGAAATAACTCAACTGCACTGAACTGAACGAACCTGATCTAAACTGAACTGAACTGAATGGAACTGGAAGGAACGGAACTAAACAGAACAAATCGGAACGGACCAAAACACAACACAACTAATGAATACGGATATGAGCTCCATGGAACTGACGGAACTCAAAAAAAGAAACTGATAGGAATTGAGCTAATTTGAATGAAGTTGAACTAAACTGAAGTAAACTGATCAAAACGGGAATGAAATTAACTAACATGAACTAAACGGAAATTAACTAAACCAAAGAGGGCTGCACAAAACTGAATTGAACGGGATGTAACCGAGCTGAACGGAACTGTTCTATGCTGAACGGAACTGAAATGGACCTACTGTACTGAACTGAACTTTACTTAACCTAACCGCATTGATAGGAAGTGAGCTGATCAGAACGGCTGTGCACTGAACTGAAATTAAATCAAGTGACCTGAGTGGAACTAAAGTTAAATAAAAGCAAAAAGAGAGAACTGAATTTAACTAGAGTGAAATGAACTGAACTGAACTTCATTTAACTGATTTGACTGAACGGAACTAAACTGAACGGAAATAAGTTGCACTGAACTAAAATTAACGAAACGGAACTGAATAGAGCAGTACTTAACTAAACTTAACTGAACTTAAATATGAGTAGTTGAACTAAACTGAAATCAACTTAAATTATATAATCTGAACAAAACTATACGAAATTAAACAAAACTGAACTGAGCTTAACTTATCTTTACTGAAATTTATTGAATTGAACTACATTAAATGGAGCTGAAGTGAACGGAATTGCACTGAACGGAACTAAGGGTACAAAATTAAATGGGAAAAAACTAAACGGAACAGATTTGAAATGAGTGGAACTGACAGAACTGAAAACTGAACTAACCGGAATTTAACTGATTTGAACGGAACTAAATTAAACTTAACTGAACTTGACTAACATACCTAAACTGAACTGAAAACTAACTGAACAGAACGGAACCTATCTGCATTGACCTTAATGGAACTGAATGGAACGGAACGGAATTAAATTAAATTGAACGGAACGGGAAAAAAACGGAAGGGAACTGGGCTGTACTCAACGAAACTGAACCGTTCTGAACTAAACGGAACTGAACTAAGCGGAATGGAAATTAAATCCACTACACTGAACTGAACGTAACTGAACAAAACTGAACGGAACCGAGCGGAACTAAACTTAATGGAACGAAACTTGGTGAACCAAAAGGACCTGAAGTAAACGGAGCTGAAAGGAATTAAACTGAACGAAGCTGATTTGAAAGGAAGTGAACTGAATAGAACTTACGGGACTGACAAAAAAGAACTGATTGGAATTGAACTGATTTGAACGGAACTGAACTAAACTGAACAGAATGGAACTGAACTAAACTACACTGAAATTAACTAACCTGAACCAGGTGAAACTTAACTGAACAGAACTATGTTGAACTAAACTGAAATAAACAGAATTGAACCTAGCTGAATGGAACTGAACGGAACTGAATTTAACCTACCTAAACTGACCGGAACTGAACTAAACTAAAAAAATGAACTAAACTTAAGTTAACTGAAATGAACTGAACTTAACTCAACTGATTCAAACGAACGGTAAAAAATTCAGCTAAACTGAAATGCTTCAAAAAACCTAAAATGACCTAAACTAAAATTAGCTTAATTAGACTGAAATAACTAAACTGGTGGAATCTATTATATTCTTTCAGGCTTCACTACATGGAAGTATTTAATAGCCATACTTAAAAGAAAAAAAAACTTTTTTTTCCATAATTCTGTGGAAAAGTACAAGTCTTTTTTTTTTGAGCATGGATAAACTGCATTCCCCTAAAATGAACTGATATAAAATGAGCTTTAAGACCTGCACTTAACAAAACTGTACTTAACTGAATGCAACTAAACTGTAATGAAGTGAACTGAACTGCATTGCAAGGATCGGAACAGAACTGAACTGAAAGGAATTTAGCTAAATGGATTTGAAGAAAAGTGAACTAAATAAAACGGAACGGAAATAAAAAGAACTGAACTGCAATGACCTGAACTGAACTGAGCGGGACTAGGATGAATTAAACGGAACTGAAGGAACTGAACTGAACGCAACTGAGTGGGACTGAAATGAACTGAAAAACTAAACTGAATGATCGGAAGTGATTTGAACGGAACTGAACTAAACTGAACTGAAATGAACTAAACGTACCTAAACTGAGCTCAACTAAACGTAACTTAACTGAATGGAACGGAACTTATTAGAATTAATCTGAATGGCACTTAACGGAACGGAACAAAAGTAAAATAATACTAGTAAAATTACTGAACGGAACAGAAAATATATATACTGAATTGAACCAAACGTAACTCAACTATGCTGAACTTATCTGAACTAAACTAAAATCAACTTACTTGAACTCAATTGAAATAAAATAAAGTCAATAAAATGAACTTCAATAAAGTAAAATTAACGGAAATGAATTGCAATGAAGTGATCTGAACTAAACATAACCAAATGGAACTGAACGGAACTGAACTGAACTGAACGGAACAGATCGGAACTGAGTATAACGTAACAAAAATGAACTTAACTGATTTTAACCGAAAATTAACTGAACATACCTGAATGGAACAGAACTGATCTTCACAAAACTAAACTAAACTAAACTAAACTAAACTAAACTTAACTAAACTAAAATAAATGAAACCGAACAGAACTTACCTAAACTGAACGGAAAGGAAAAGACGGAAAGAAACTGAACTGCTCTGAACGTGACCAAAATGAACTAAACTGAACTGAACTGAACCTTACGAAACTGAATGAAGCTCAATTGAATTGAACTTAAGTCCACTATACCAGTGGACTGAAGTTCAATAACAGAACTGAAGTAAACTGAAATGAACTGAATGGAACAGGCCTTAACTGAAAGTAATTCAACTGAACTGAAGTGAATTGCACTGAACTGTACTGAAATGAAATGCTATGATGTTCACTGGAAGGAACTTAACTGAACAGAACGGAACTGGAAGGAACTAAAATGAACGGACAAAACCAGATCGGATCTTATTAAAACGGAAGTGAGATGAATGGAACAGACGAAACTCCAAAAACGGAACTGATAGGAATTGAAATGATTTGAACTGAACTGAAGTTAACTGAACTAAACTAAAATGAACTGAACTAAACTCTACTGTTGTAAAATGAAGTGAAATGAACTGAACTGATATAAACAGAACTGAAAGAATATGAATAAACTGAACAAAACGGAATTAAATTAAACGGAACTTAACTAAAAAAACGAAAGTCAACAGAAAGTAACTAAAATGAGCAAAACTGAACTTATAGAACTAAACTGAATTGAACTGACCTGAACAGAACTGCACGGAATGAACTGAACTGAATGAAACAAAACGGAAGTGAAGGGAACTAAACAAAACGGAACAGAACTGAACTGAATTAAACGGATCTGAAATGAAAAAAGTGAACGGATATGATATGCAATAAATTGATCAAAATGGAACTGCTAGGAAAATAACTGAACTGAACTCAACTTAACAATACTCAAACTGGTTAAATCGAACTGAACTGAACTGGCTTGAATTTACCTAAAATGATATGAAATGAAGTAAACTTAACTGAACTTAAGTTAACTGAACTGAGCTCAACTGAACAAAACCGAACGAAACTGATCTGAACTGACCTTAGCGGAAAAAACGGAACCAAACTGAACAAAACGTAACGTAAAGTAACTTTGCTTAACGGAACTGAACTATCCTAAGCTGAAGTAACTGAAATGAACAGATCTGAACTGAACTTCATTTACCTGATAGAACTGATCTGACCTTAAGTGAATTGAAATTTCTTGAAGTAAACCTAAATTTACGGAATTGAAATGAACTGAAATAGACATAACTAAACTGAACTAAGATGCTTTAAAATTAACTGAATTGAACTAAGGTAAAATGAACTGAACCGACTTTAACGGAACTAAACCGTAATGAAATGACCTGAAACGAACTGAACAAAACGGAACTGAACTACACCTAACGACCAAACGAACGGACGGTTAAACCTGAACTGATCGGAACGGAACATAACGGAACGGAAATAAGAACTGAACTAAATGGCACTGAATTAAATGGAAATATACTGACCTGACTTGAACTGAACTAATCGGAACTGGGGTTAACTAGAACTGATAGGAACTGACCTAAACGGAACAGAAGTGAACGGAACTTAAGGGAACGGAAATGAACTGCATGACACTGATGAAACTTGAAAAAAGAAATATTTGGGATGGAACGGAACAAAATTAACCTGAACTGAACTGAGTTCAGAGGGACTGAAATAAACTGAACTTAACGGATCTAAGTTAACAGAATTAAGTTGAACTAAACTGGAATTAATTGAACTGAACTAAACTGGAATTATCTGTATTAAACTGAACTGACATGAACTGAAGAATACAGAAAGTAACTGAACTAAAATCAACTGAACTGAACTTAACCTAAAAAAACTGAAAAAAACTTAACTGAATTGAAATGAACTAAACGTTACTGAGCTTAAATCACCTGAGTTAACATGAACTAAGCTTTAATGAAAAAAACCTTAAATAAACCGAATTTATCTAAAGTGAAATGAGCTGAACTGAACTAATTTCAACCTATTTGAGCAGACCGTACTGAGCTGAATGAAATTGATATGAACTGAACAAAACTAATTGGAACTGAACTGATCGGAACGGAAATGAACGGAACCAGGTGAAACGTTACTGAAATGAACGGAATGAAATAAATGAGGTGAACTAAACGGAATTGAACTGAAATAAAGAGAACTGAACTGAACTGAACTCAAATGAACATAACTGAACGGAACGAAACTGATCTAAAATGCCCTGAAATTAATGAAAATGAACTGTAATGAAATAAAATGATCTAAAATGAACTGAAAAGAACTGAACTTAACTGAAAAGAACTAAACTGAACTAAACGGAAAGGAACAAAACTGAACTAAGGTAAACGGAACTGAATGGAACTTATCCGAACTTAATGGAACTTAAGTTAACTTGCCTGAACTAAACTGAACGGAATTAGCTGGAGTAGTAACTGAACTGAACATATTGGTACTGCACGGAATACAATTGACGGGAACTGAACTAAACGGAACTAAACTGAACTCAACAAAATTGAACTAATTTTAACTAAACTAAACTAAACTTAACTTAACTGAACTATACTGTACTGAATTGAACTAAACTTAAATGAACTAAATGGAATTGAACTGAACTAAACTTAAATCAACTGACTTGAACTCATCTGAAGTATACTGAAATGAGCTGAACTAAAGTAAATAAACTAAAATGAATTGAACTGAAGTGAACTGAACCGAACTTTATTGAACAAAACCAAATTGAACTGAACGGAACTGAATTCAACTGAACTCAACGGAACGGAACAGAACAGATCTGAACTAAACTAAACTATACTGAACAAAACCGAACGAAACATACCTAAACTGAACGGAACGGAAAAATAGAAAGAAACTTACCTGTTCTGAACGGGACTGAAATGAACTAGACTGAACTGAACCTAAAGGAACTGAATAAAGCTGAATTGAAATGAACTTTAATGCACTGGTATAACATAACTGAACTTAACATAACTGAATTACATGGAATGGACCTGAATTGAGCTGATCTTAATTGATCTAAAGTAAATTGAACGGCACTGAAATTCCATGATGTAAACTGGAAGAACCTGAACTTGACATCACTGAAGGAAACAGAACTGAACTGAAAAAAACCTGATGAAAACTAATTAAAACGGAAGTGAGCTGAATGTCTCTGACGAACTCAAAAAACAGAACTGATAGGAATTGAACTGATTTGAACGGAACTGATCCTAACTGAAATGAATCGATCAGAACGGGAGTGAACTGAAATAAACTGATCTGAACTACACTGAACTGAACTGAACTAGCCTGAAATGAAAGGAAATTACCTGAACGAAACTGGGTTGCACACTCTTAATTGAAAGGAATTGAACTGAGTGGAACTTAGTGGAACTGAACGGACCTGGAATAAACCAAACTAAAATAAACTGATCTTTAGCGTACTGAACTGAACTGAACAACACTGAAAGGAACTGAAGTAATATGAACTGAAGTGAGCTTTGCTAAACTTAACCTAACGGACCTAAATAGATGTAAACTAAAATAAAATGAAATGAAATGAACTGAACTTAACTAAACACAAATCAACTTACTTGAATTACACTGAATAATAATGAAATGAAATGATCTGAACTAAAGTAAATGAACTGAAATGTATTAAACTGATGTGAACTGAACCGAACGAAACCATATTGAACTGAACGGAACTGAATTGAACTGAACGGAACGGAACATAACAGATCTGAACTAAACTAAACTGAACTGAACGAAACCAAACAGAACATACCTAAACTCAACGGAACGGAAAAACAGAAAGAAACTGAAATGTTCTGAACAGAACTGAAATTGAACGGAATTGAACTGAGCCAAAATGAACATAACGGACCTGAAATGAACGAAACTGAATGATCTGATCTGTGCTTTACTGAACTCAACTGAAATAACTGAACAAAACTGAAAGGAACTGAACTAATCTGAACTTAATTGAGCTGAACTTAAATTAACGGATATAATAGAAATAAACTAAAATAAAATAAATTGAAATGAACTGAACTTAACTTAAGTGAAATGATCTAAAATAAAGTTAACTAATTTGACCTGAACGGAAATAAAGTGAACTGGAAGAAACTAATCAGAACTGAGCTTAACTTAGCTAAACTGTACTGAACAAATTAAATTAAACAAACAGAATTAATACGAAAATACTAAGCTGAATGGAGCAGAACTGAAATGATCTAAATTTAGATAACCTAACCTGAAAATTACTGAATCGAAATGAAATAAACTGAAATGAAATGAACTGAACGGAATTGAATTTAACTGAACGGAACAGAATTTATCTGAACGGAACAGAACTGAAAGAAATGGAAGTGAGTGGAATCGAGCGAACGTAACTGAAGGAAATGGAGCTGCACTAACGAACTAAACTGAAATAAACTGGATTGAATAAACTGAACAAAACTGGATGGAATGAACTGAACTGAACTTAACTAAGCGGAACGGAACTGACTAGAACTATCTGAATGGAACGGAACGGAACTCAACTGAATGGAACTAAACTGAATGGAACATAACTAAACGGAATTGAACTAAACTGATCGGAACTGGGGTGACCTAGCACGAAATTAAAGGAGGTCAAATTAAACGGAAATGAAAGGATATGATTTGAACGTAACAGAAATTAAAGGAGGTGAACTGAAAGAAATGAGCTGAAATAAAATGAACTGAAATGAACGGAACTGAACTGACCTGAGCTTAACTTAACTGAGCAAAAAAAACTGCACTGAGAGCAACGGAACTGAAGTGAACTAAAATGAACTGAACGAAACTGAAATTAACGGAACTTATCGGAACTGAACTAAACTGAACTGAACATATTGGAACTGCACGGAATAGAATTGAACAGAACTCAACTAAACGGAACTGAACTGAACAAAGCTGAACTGAACGTAACTGAATTGAACTTAACCGAACTGAACTGAAATGACCTGAAATGCACTGAAATGAAATAAAAATACCTGGGCTGAACTGAAAAAACTGAACTGAATTGAACTTCATTTAACTTAACTGTACTGAATGGAGTTGAACAGAACGGAATTGATCTGAACTTAACCTAACGGAACTGAACTGCACGGATCTCAACTGAACCTAACTGAACTGAACTAAACCTAACCGAACTAAACGGAACAGAACTGAATAGAGTTTAACGGATTTGAACGGAACAGAACTGAACTGTACTGAACGGAACTCCACTGAACTCCACTTATCGTTCATATGATACGAGGGTCATCCGGAAAGTAGTACCCGTTCGTGAAATAAAGACACAAAAGTAAATATTAACAAACATAAAAAATTTTATTTGAAAGAGGATACTTTAAACTACTTCTCAACATAATCTCCAAGCAAATTAAGGCATTTGTCATAACGTGTGACAAGTTTCTGTATTCCTGCTGCATAGTCCTTCGCCGCCAGCTCATTGAGATACGCGAGGGACCCATCTTGCACAAATTTTTGCATAATGCAGATGGTGTTTAACAATTTCATGAACAATTGTTCGAGAAACATTGGGAAAATGCTCACAGATGTCATCAATTGTGACGCGCCGATCGTTCCTCACGAATTCGTCAACTGAGCTCACCAGTTGGTCTGTAATGACAGACGGTCTCTCCGAACGCTCATCGTCGTGTGTGTTCCCCCTCCCCATGTTGAAGTTGCGACACCACCGCCGAACAGACGACTCGTCCATTACATTGTCTCCATACACCTCCTTTAATTGGCGATGAATATCACATGGGCGAACGTTTCTTGCATTGAGGAATTTAATCACTGCCCTCACTTCACAACTGGCGGCGTTCTCAATTTTTTTAAACATTGTAAACAATCACAGAAACAACACAGGCAATGCTAGCGTCACGCAACTTGGCTCAGAGAAGGCAGACAAGCCACTGAAGCTATCTGACCTCGTCCAGCGGCTACTCGCGTCGTCAGCACTTCATGCGGCACGAACGGGTACTACTTTCCGGATGACCCTCGTAGATACCAGAACTAGCCGACTCAAGGACTCCTTCTTCCCACGGACAATACGGGATAGCAACTGCAGGGTTATAGATAGCAAAAATTCCACTTGCCACCCTCAGCGTCTAAAAAATAATTAGTTGTATTTAAATGCATGCTCTTCCACTAACCTTATGTGTTTTGCTATAATAACCCATTCTTTCCGAATGACCTCATTCATGTTCTGTTCATCTGTTTTTAAGTTTCCCTTTCAATCCCTCGTCCCTCTCCGCGGGGGCAAATTCCTGCTACCTGCAACGTTGGGTCCCATTCCCTGCCATTTAGAGACTCTTTGGGGGTAGATTGTTTCGTGGTGCATTTTCATGTGGTAGTGATGTTTCAATTTCTTGCTTGTTGTGTCCTGGCTTCCGTGTTGTAGGATGTCTTTCGTGCTGCATCATGGGGTGCAGTTTTTTAGTTGTTTTACGGTATATGTGTTTGCATGAGTATTGGAAGAAGGGATTTTTGCATGAGTGTGTGCGCTGCTGTGGGTGTAATTTTCCGTGTTGTTTTTTTTTGCATGTGGTATTTTTCCTTTTTACGGTTGGTGACCTAACACCCCCCGCCACAAGCCCTTGCGGCGGCTTGCGGGGTATTATGTAGATGTAGATGTAAATATGTGGATGAGGAATTGAGACCTTATCGAAAAACTGTATATCGCAACGGATTCCGTGCATATATTTGGCTTACAAAAGAATTAAAATGGAGGCAAACACAGGTATGCACTGGACTCAGATTCCATATACACTTTCTTCAATCGAATGATAAACAGCGAATACTCGTCTCTTGTTTAGCAGGAACGCCTTTAAAAAAAGCTGAAATATAATCGTTTCGATTCAATCAGAATAAAATAACCATCGGGGTGAGTAAAATCGTACTTCAATCATAATATAATTCCCACCTTTCCAGCATTCCAGCAAACATTTCTGTAGTAAGGTTTCTACAGGACTTTTGCCGATCTTGGGAGCAGGTGACCCAAAATTCACATCAATTAATTATCCAACAAAATAATATTGATGCCACTCGCTTTAAATTATCCAAAGGAATTTAAATTTATAATCTCAGTGCTTCAAAAGGGAGTGTTTTCATTAAGTTTTCCAAAAAAATATTTGTGCCTGATCATAAATCTCATTAAGAGACTTGTTCACCAGCATTGTAATCACATGCACAAAAGCAAAGAAACATTCAGTTTTGGCCAAAGAAGACTTGTTTACGGAAAAAAGTCAATTTAATAACACCAGTGAACTTTTCTCTATTGGTTATCTGGTCTTTCTTTGCACGATTGCGTCCCTTAAGTATGCGATTGTGGAAAACAAACAAACACTCGGCACATCGACGCTTAAACAGTCGGAATTCCGTAAACTTCTTTACGCAGTCTGAACTCACGAAACCAGGAGTAACTTGCATCCTCCACAACCTAATTACACATATCATTAAGAGATATTAGCAACAGAATGCAGGAAACGACTCTTGCCAATATAGAAACATACTTTTTGACAACCTTCACCGAATGTACTACAACCCGATTGCATGAAATGCAATATATATATGAAACAGAACTGAAAAAACTGAACTGAACTAAACGGAACATAACTGAACTGAAATGTTGGGATATGAGCTTACATGATCTCAAATGAACCGAAATAAACGATACTGAACTGGTTACAACTGAACTGAAAAAACTTCGCGGAACTGAAATGAATGCAAGAGATCTGAACGGACTAGAACGGAACGCAACTAAACTTAAAAAGAACTGACGGAACAGAAGAAACGGAACTGAATGGAGTTGACCTGAGTGGAACAGAACTTAAAAAACTGAAATCGACTGAACGGAACTAACCTGAATGAACTGAATTCCACTGACCGGAACAGAACGGACGGAACACAGCTAAAAAGCTAAAAAGTACTAAACTAAACCGAACTAAAATGCAAGAATTTAAACTGAAATAAACTCTACTTAAATTTAATAACCTGAAAAAATTGAACTTAACTCATCTAAATTGAACTGAACTGAACCTATCTGAACTAAAATGAAAAGAACTGAACTGAACTATAGGAAACTGAACTGAATGGAACTCAACTGAACAAATCTGACCTGAACGGAACAGAACGGAGCTGAACTTAACTGAGCGGAACGGAACTAAACTAAAAGGAAAAAAACTGAACGGAACTTAAAGGAACCGAACTGAGCCGAAATTTCCTGTATTTCCTTTGCTTAACAGAAATTAACTGAACTTGACTGAAATACACTGAACTGAACTGAAGCTAACTCAACTGAAATGACTTTAGCTTAGCTGAACTGAACTAAGAACCACTGAAGTAAACTTAAATAAACCCAAATAAAATGAAACGAAAGGCAGTAAAATTAACTAAAGTGAAATGAACTAAATTGACCAGAAACCAACTGATTTGAACTGAATGGAACTGAAGATAACATGAAACAGAGCTGAAATAAACTGAGCTAAAGGGAACTCGACTTAACGACACTGAACTGATTTAAAATCAACGGTACTGTACTGAACTGAACTTAAATGTACTATAATGACATTAATCAATGTAAACTGAACTGGATATTATTTAACTGAACTGAATTGAACTGATTGGAACTTGTAAAGGGGATAACTTCAGGCTTCACTTTGTGGACACGATACATATTGCAAAAGAAACACTTGGTTTTTCCAAATAAAATATTTATTCACGACCTAGGTTTCGACGCTTAGCGTCATCTTCAGGTAAACCTGAAGATAACGCTGAGCGTCGAAACCTAGGTCGTGAATAAATATTTTGTGTGGAAAACCAAGTGTTTCTTTTGCAATATGATAAGAACTGAGCTAAACGAAACTAAACGGAACTGAACTGAACGGTAGAGATGTGAAGAGACGTGAACGACGGAACGGAATAAACGGACTGCACGGAATTAAACTGAGTTGAACGGAACTGAAAAAAATGTAACTCAACTGAACCTATCTGAATTGCACTGGACTGAATTGAACTGAAATAACTTAGCGGCAAAGAAGTGAACTGATTGGTATAAACCAAACTAATATTAACTGAATTGAAATATTTTCAACTGAACTGAACGGAACTAAACTGAACGGAATTGAATTCAATGACTTATCTGAATGGAAAAAAACTGAGCTGAACGGAACCGAACGGACCGGAACGGAAGTGAAGGAAACAGAAGAGAACTGACCGTAACATATATTAACGGAACTGAACCGCATTGAACTGGACGGAACCGACCGGAACGGTACTGATATAAACTGACGGAGACTAATCGGAACTGAACTGATTGGAACGGCACTGAACGGAACAGATTTGTACGGAACTTAAAAGAACGGAATAGAACGGACTGGAGCTGAACTTAACCTAACAGAGCTGAACAATACTTAAATAAAATGAGTTGGAATGAACTGACACGAACTGAGCTAATCGGAACTGAACTGACCTGAAATGAACGGAACTAAACGAAATATGCTCAACTGAACTGAACCACACTGAACTAAGCTTAACTGATATAAAATGATGGAAGCTAAACTAAACGGAACGAACTGAATGGAACTGAGCAAAACGTAACTGAAATGAACGGTACTTAACTGAACTGAACTAAATTGAACGGAGCTAGTTTTATCCGAACTGAAAGGAACTGAACTGAACGGAACTGATTTTATCTGAACTGAAGGGAACTGAACGGAATTGAACTGAATTGAGCTGTACTGGATTCAACTAATATAAACTCACCCAAACTGAACGTAACAGAACGGTACTGACCTAAATACGTTTGGTTTTGAAATGAACATAAAGGAAATGAACTGAACTAAAATGAACTAAACTGAATTGAAATGAAATGAGCTTATCTGAACTGAACTGAAATGAACTGTAACGAAATGAATTGACCTGACCTAACTGAACTGAACGATATTGAACGGAACTGAACTGAACTTAACTAAACGGCACTGAAATTAATCACTCAAACGGAACTCAACGTAGCGGACCTGTACTGAACTGGAGTGAGCTAGGGTGAACTAACTAGGGTGATCGGAACTTGTCTCTTCTAAACTGAATGAATTTAGCAGAACTAAACTGACCTTAATTGAAGGAAAGTAACTGAACTGAAGAAAACTGAACTAATTTGATTTTAACTTAACTAACCTTAACTGAACTGTGCGGTACTGAACTGTGCTGTACTCAACTGAGCTGAGGTTAAATGAACTAAACGGAACTGAATTTGTCTAAAATTAAATAAACCTGCTTAAACTCAACTGACCAAAAATGAAATGAAATGATATGAACTGATTTGAATTGAGAAACAAACGAATTTAATTGAAATGAACTGACCTGAGCTGATCGAAACTTAATAGAACAGAGCGGACCTAAACTGAACACACAAGAACAAAACGAAACGGAGCGGAACGTAATAAATTGCACAAAACTGAATTGAACTGAACTGACTGGAACTGAACTTACCGAAACCAAACTGAAATAAACCTAACTTAAATTTAATGATCTTTTCTGTACTGAACTGAAATGAACTGAACCACACGGAACTGAACTTAACAGAATTGAACTGAACAGCACGGAGGTGATTTGGATAAAACTAACGGAACTATAAAAGAGGATCTGATCGCAATTGGATTAATTTCAACAAAACCAAACTAAGCTAAACTTAACTGGACTAACCAGATCGGAACAGAAGTTAACCGAACTTAAATGAAATGAACTGATTTGAACGGAAATAGGTTGAACTAAAATGAAATACCGGAACTGAACTGAATTTACTTGAATGGAACTTAACTCAATGAAATGAACTTAACGTAACTCATTGGAACTGAAATGACCTGTCCTAGGCTGTACTTAACAGGAATAAACCAAATTACACTGCAAGCACTGAACTGAACTGAATTATACTTAACTGAACTGAACTTAATGGAGTTTAACTGAATTTAAAACAAGTGACGCAAACTGAACTAAACAAAAATAAAATGAAATGTTATTATTTAAATTTATCTAAAATGAAATTAACGGAACTGAACTGAAATCATCTCATTAGAATTGAATGGGACTGAAATTAACTTACAGAACGAAACTGATTCGAACTGAACTTAAATATTCTGAACTGTACTGAACTGAAATGAACTGAACAGAACTAAGGAACTAAACTGAACTAAACTAAACTAAACGGAACTGAACTGAACCTAAATCAATTTACATGAAGTAACCTGAAATAAAATGAAATAATTAACATGAAATGAACTATAGATAAATAAACTGAACTGAACAAGAGTAAAGTGAACGATACTGAATGGAACTGAACGGAAATATACGGCGAATAAATGAAATGAAATAAACTGAACTTAAGTCAACTGAGCGGAATTGAACGAAACGGATTTGAACTGAAAAGAATGAAACTAAACGAAACTGAACGGAAATGAGCGGAACGGAACTAAACTGAACTAAACTGATCCGAACTGAACAGTACTAAATTGAACTGAACTGAATATAATCGAACTAAAGGGAACAGAAAAGAACTATACTGAGCTAAAAAAAACCGAACTGAGTTTAACTGAACGGAATATCATTGAACTAAGCTGAACTGAACTTAACTAACTGAACCCATCAAAACTGAACTGAACTAAACTGAACTGAACTGAACTCATCAGAATTGAACGGAACTGAAATCAACATAACTAAACTTAGCAGAACTGAACTTAACTAAAATAAAACGATTTTAAATGAAATGAACTGAAATGAACTTAACTCAACTGATTAAACTGAACCCTACTAAACTCAGCGGAACTAAAATGTCTTTAAGTGAACCTAAACTAAATGAACTAAAATGAACTCTACTGGTCTGAAAATAACAAACTGAACTACATTGAAATGACCTGAAATAAACTTAACTAAAAGGAACTTAACTGAACTAAACTGAAATGAACTGAACGGAATTGAACGAAACAAACTGAAATGATATGAACTTATCCGCAAAAAACTGAATGGAATTGTACTGATTTAAACGAAACAAAATTAAACCGAATTTATCGGAACAGAACGGGACGGAACTAAACCGAACTTACCTCAACTGAACTGAACTGAACTTATCTCAGCGGAACTGGGTTTAAATAAACTGAATTAAACGGAACTTAACTGAGCTGAACGTAACTGAACGGTACAATCAACTGACATTACCTGAATTGAAAATATAAAATGAAATATATAAAATCAACTGAAATTAACTGAACTAAACTGATATTTACTTAACAATACTAACGTAACGGACCTGAACAAACGGAAAACAAGTAAATGGGACTGAATGGAACTGAATTGAACGATACGAAACTGAGCCAAACTGAACGGAGCTGAACTAACCTGATTGGAACGGAACGGAAATAAATGGAACTGAACGGAGCGGAAATGAACGGAACAAAACCGAACACTACTGAAGGAAACCGCAATCAACTGAATTAAATGGAACATAACGTAACTTACGTAAACTTAACTGAACTGAAATGACGTGAACTAATCTAAACTGAAATGAACTGAACGGAAGTGTGCAGAATTGAATTGAACGGAACAGAACTGTACTGAGCTAAATGGCAAGGTACTGAACTAAATAAAATTAATGGAACAGACAACACGGACTGAAAAAAGTGAAACTTAACTGAAGGTAACTGATCTGAACTGAAAAGTTTAATTAGGAGCGGAAATAAAAACTTAACGGAACTGAACTGAACGGCAGAGATCTGAACGGACCTGAAAGGCACGGTACTGAACTTAAAAGAGACCGAACGGATTAAATGGAACTTAACGTAATTGAACTGATTTGAAATAGAAATGAAACTGACTGAACTTCACTAAACGGATCGGGAGATACATAAATTAAACGAAACTGGACTGAGCGGAATTAAATCAAGTTGAATTGAAAAAAAAGGGAACTTAATGGCACGAAAATAAAATTACCTGAACTCAACGGGACTGAAAAACGGAACTGCACTGAACTGACCTGAAATGAACTAAACAGAACTGACGAGAACTAACCGAACGGAACTGGGTTAAAATAAACGGAAGTAAAAGGAATTGAAAGGAACAGAACTGCAAGGAACTAAAGGGAACACAAGTAAAAACAACTGACGGAATGAAATACTGAACTGTTCGGATTTGAACTAATTGGAAAGTAACTACACGAAACTAAACTGAAATTAACGAAAAGTACCTAAACTGCACTGACTGAACTTAACTTCACTTAACTGAATGGATGGTAACTTATCTGAATAAAATAGAATTGACCTCTGCGGAACGGAAGGGAAATGAATAAAATTGTTAGGAACGGAAGAAAATGGAAGGTAACTAAACTGTACTGAGTTGAAGTGAACTTACTTAGAGTGATTCACAAAAAACGGAACGAGAGCTCATGATGGCTCATAGTTTACAAAAAAAAGTTCATGAATTGAATAGAGAAAGGAATATAGCCAAAGATAGTTTTCTACAGCAAATATTTGGGATGATTAATGGATATATATATTACAAGTACTTCCGGAGGGGGCAGGACAAGCAGGGAAAACATAAAAGAACTTTAAAAAAAGAGGGTGGAAAACTAATCGTTGATGATAAGGAAAAGGCGAATGCGTTTAATAATTGATATGCAAGTGAATTTAAGGTTGTTGTAACTAAAAAGGATTGTGTAGATACATCTCTGAGTCAAAGAGGAGGCGAAACAATATTAAATACCTAAAGTATTAAAACGATGAGCGCAGATTTTTTAAAAAATATGAAAATGAGGGTGAATAAATCGAAAGGGCCAGGTGGTGTCACAATTGACTTAATTAAATTGGGTGGTAGTGTAGTTTGAAATTATATAAATCATTTATTCAATGTTACCATACACAATAATTCCCAGCCAAATGCTTGGAAGGAGGCATACGTTACGCCAATGTTCAAAGGTGGAGATAAGGCACTAGTTGATAATTATAGACCGGTAAGCCTGACATCAGTTGTATGCAAACTATCGGAAAAGATGATGGCTCATTATCACTGGGACTTGTGGGAAAGTGAGAATTGGTTGTATAGTCGCCAATGCGGTTTTATAAAAGGGTACTCTTGAAAAACTAAGCTATTAGGGTTCTGTCAAGAAATGTTCGACTCTAGGGATGCGGGAATAGAGGTGGATGTTATCATAGTCGACCTGTCAAAAGTCTTTGATAAAGTTGACCACGATCGCTTAATGCTTAAGATGGGCAATTTGCCACTACAAACAGATGGAAGAGTAATCTCTTGGGTTAGAAATTTCATGGAAGGTCTAAAACAAAGGGTCAAGTTTGTTTTAATATATATGAATTTCAACAATTTTGTATCCCTATTCCTTAGAGAAAACATTATATATTTGGCCCACCTATTTGGTATATCAAAGTTTTAAAAATTGGGAATGTTATACCCTTATGTCTGGTATCGTATAGAATTTTTAAAATGGTACCTCAATTAGGGATTTTTCCATACCTATTTTCCCAGGGTAAACACTTATAATTTTACGGGTAATTCCATGCGGAATAGATAACTAAATTTTCCCTGATAAACTTTCAAATTTAAACCATATTTTTATCTAGAGGGTTTTTTTGTAAACGCCACCTCCTAATTCTTATCCTTTCCTATTAGGAATAGTGACGTACCCTTTTAGTATATCAAACTTTTAGAAATTGGGAATAGTAAACACTTATGCTCGTTATCATATAGCATTTTGAAAAGGGTACGTCAATCGCGGATTTTACTATACCCTTATCACCCTAGGGTAAACCCTAATATTTTTACGGGTAATTCCACGCGGAATCAGTAGCCAGCTGTTTTCTGATATACATTTAAATTTAAATCATATTTTTATCTCTTCAAACAACGGAGTTATTGAGCATAATTCCCGAAAATTTCGGCTTTTTTGGCTATAGGGCCAAAACCGCTGGTCCGATCGGTCTGAAAGTTCTGGAAAAAACTCAGTACGATAGTACTGAATACCCCCACGCTGCTCAACCCGCTAAGGGGTACATAGGGGGTGTCCTTACGACAATGATATTCCCGTACCCTAAAAACCCTTGGATACCCTGGAAAGGGTCTCCGGTTTTCTCGCCGGGATTCGAAGGCGGGCATCGATAGTGACCCATCTTCACATTTACTCGCTTCTAGAGCGCATAGAAAAAATGAAAAAAAATCCGAAAAGCCAATTTGGCTAACGGGTCATACTTACCCCGCAGCTTTTGGTGTTAGCCCCACGGAGGAAGATCTCATCTGGAACCCTACACGATGATTAGGTGGGCCTATAGCCTGGGAATATTTCCCAGACTGCTGGCGACTTACCGCCGATCCGTCCCCTTTATATACTCCGTAGAAGGTGTAGTGGAAAGGGAAAAAGCTAAGGGTTGAGGGATGGGCGTTTCCCGGTTAACGCAATTCTACTCTCTCTTCATGACCCCCGCTTTAAATGTCAATTTCCGAACAGGAGAAGGAGACTGTGATTAATCGAGATAGAATGAGAGAATAGCAAAGCGGAATTTAAGAGAAATAGTGGGATTTTCAAAAATTAGGTCTTGAGAACTATAATTAATTTTTTACGGGCTTATTTTAAGTGCTATTAAAAAATTAATGAGAACCTTTTTAACATATAATCACGTTGTCTTTCCATTATTTTCGTTTATTTGTTGTTATCGTAATTAATAAACGAGATATTTGATGAAATCTATATATATCGTCCTTTTTAAAGAGGACATTTTAAGGCATTAATCTGAAGTATAATTGCCTTTTTTTTCACATGGCACCATTTGTCGTACTCTACAATTGATAGTTCTGGAGATATAAGAGGCGATGGCCTTGGGTCATGATTTTTCCTGCATGGGTTGGGTTGACGTTGTACAACTAGATTGCATATGAAGGAAAAATGCTCCCTCCCCCCTCTTTCACGTGACGTTATTTGTTTTTCTCGGCGACCGATAGTTTTTTATGTATCCTTGTTTGAGTTTCAAGGTGAAACTTGCGCCAGGATGATTTTTCCTGCGTGGGTTGGGTTGACGTGATGCAATTATATTGCCTGTGAAGGACAAATGCCCCCCTCTTTCACGTGACGTCATTTGTTTTTCTCTGCGACTTACACTTCCAAGTTTGAATGTCAAGGTCAAACCTGCGCCAAAACAAACATTTTCCCCCTACTAATGAGACCTTGCTGAGCCTAAAAGTGAATACACAGCATACATTTCTTCATATCATTATGGAGATAGTGTTAGGAATGTAAAGATCCAGCACTGATGATCATAGAAAAGGACAAACATGTATAGAGATGTAGTAAAGCCCTTTGAAGAATTAAAGTTGTTTCTACAGATCTGTTAATAAATTATTGGACAGAAATCTTTGCATACCTTCCTAAATATGCACTGGATATTCTTGTCAACCCCTGTATCAAGGATCCCTTACGTCTAGGAAAGGAAGAGTTGGGAAAAAGAAATCCTTAAAAGTACCTCCCAAGAAGAGATTTTGAATCTCAAGATTCCTGGATTTCAAATTCTGGTCAATGTGAATGGTTTTCAAACTCCTTGATTGTTGTATTGTAATGCAGCCATAGCCTATCAATTCATTTAAAATTACCATTGATATATAACTAAGTTTCTTGGCCTTGTCAAAATCCTAACCTCAAAATTTTACTACTTTGGAGGCTGTTATTCAAATGATAATAACTTATATGAAATAGGGCACATAAAAAGGGGACAGAATATGTTTTAAACAGACAATAGAAACTGTCATTCAAGCAATAGAAGGACATACATAGAACATACATACATGATCAAAGAAATAAATTGGTGCCTAATATTTCACAAAGATTGTCATTTCTATATTAAGTGTTAAGAAAAATTACTTAATTGCCAATTTTTTAAAAATAAAACTGTGTTTAATGTAATTCACAGTTAATCCCTCTAATTTTCATCTTCTATAAAAATTATAAATTTCTCAGGGAAAAAAGATTCATTGATTGCATTAACACAAATGCTTAAAATTTTTCAAAATATTCATAGATAGCATAACACAAATGTATATGTGACACCACAGCAAAAACTCTTGATGCTGATTCTGGGATAAAGTTTTAAAAAAATGCCACAAGGCAGCACTTGTGAGATGATAACAAGGACTTTATTTTTTTTATTATTTAAATGAAATTTCAAAAAGATGTAAGGAAACTATCTGAGAAATCAAAGAAAGACCGGGTCAGGACTATAAGGTGCCCAGGAACCACCTAGATGGTGCTTTGGGACCAGATGATGCTAATGACAAAGTAGGGAAGGCTGGGAGCATTGTTACGGTGGACCTTGACTGCATCTTGGCTGTGTTACAAAGTGGAAGAACATTTCACTTGGAGGCATTTCTTTTGACTCAGGCTGTTATAAATGGAAAAACATGCTTCAGGTGGGGGCAAATTAATTAACTATGGCTGCTTAGATCAATCTGAAGGCCATGTGAGTTAGATAAGAAGTCTTTTCCTTTAAATTTCCCAAGGGGTTCGGCCGCATTGCAATAGATAATTGTGTCAAAATAAAGTAATATGTACAACTTTCATAATGGAAGTTTCAAGGTTGAACATCATCATCAGGCATTGAACATCACAGTCAACCTGATGATGACATTCAATGTCACAACTGGGGTCATTTTTTTATAAACTAGAGTGTTTGGCATCACAGTCAATTATTTTATTTCAGCATCCAGGATATTTTGGGACAGACCTTATAAACGCCTTAGCAAATCAGTTATAGACACTTTTACAATTCAAAAGATTTAGTTTAGCATAATAACAGTTTAGAACTCAGCCAGAAAATTGATATTGGTTTTATATTTGCTTACCATAATTAGTTAATACCCTCTTGGTATAATCACTTACCTTACTGTTTGAGAATTCCTCTTCTGTTATAATTACAATATTATCTGCACTATTTAACCGATTTTTAAACAAAATTGGTCACAAAACATAGTCTGTTCATTAAATTATTCATTTTACTTACAATTGGTGCCTCTGTATCTACAAGAAATAATTTTTGAAGAGATCTCCAATTGCTAAGGTCATTAGCAAAATAGAGGTGTATGGGAAAGATGGAAAGAAACCTGATACTAGGTATCTTACTATTAATGATGATAGGCATCTATGGGTAAAATTGGTTACCTTCCCATCTGATGGACAGTGTATTGACATGATTTAGACAGCCATGATGAACATGTTCAGGCACTCACTTGATCTGTTTATTTTCTCTTACTGTAATTATATCATATTCCTGTCTTAATTTTGTGTATTGGTACAAAAAATAAAATTTCCCCCATCAATGACAAAATTATTATAAAGTTTTATTTATCAATATATACAACACCCTTATCAAAAGATATCAGTTATCTGGGCCCTTGAACTATCAATCAGGCATTCATTAGCATGGAAAATATAACATTAAAGAATATTTAATCCATATGGATTAAAGTAAACATAATTTACCAATTTCAATTGCAACGGTACATAATATAAAAAGTACAGCTTACACAAGAAACAACTATAAATGTGAAATCCTATTCCTGGGAAAAAATATATGTATTGATATATGTACTAGTACAAATGTTAATAAATCTTCCATTAATACCTTTCTTCCTCCAGCATTAGCATTACACTTGTGGGCACATGTCTGCTATACTACCTTGATCAAAAAGTTCCCGGAATAACCACCGTGTGGCGCTCCCATCGTTCCGATTTGAGTTCCGTTTTTTTTGTTAAATTGGTACATCTGTTGTTGATATTCCCTTTAAATCTTAGTGTCATAACTTGACATTTGCAAAAGTTACGTAGCCAAGAGTACATCTATCTCTGTGTGTGTTGGCGATTTTTTACAATTGCAAAAATGGATTTAAATTTGCAACAACGAACTTGTATTAAATTTTGCGTAAAAAATGGATTTAGTGGCGCACGGACGTTGGAAATGTTGGAAAAGTGTTTCGGCAACGATTCTCTAAAAAAAACGGTCGTTTACCAGTGGCACGAGCGGTTCAGAAGTGATCGTGAGTCAATCGAAGATGATGAACGCAGTGGCAGACCATCGACATCGAAAGTCGGTGAAAAAATTGATAAAGTAAAAGAAATGTTGGTCAATAACCGCAAATTAACCATCAGAGAAATAGCGGAGGACTTGAACATTGCCTATGGATCCGTCCAAGACATTGTGGTTAATGATTTGGGTTTCCGTCGTGTAGCAGCAAAGTTGGTGCCAAAAGACCTCAATTTCATGCAAAAAAGAGACCGTGTTGACGTCGCAAAAGACATGATTTGCGAGGCTGAATCCGATCCCACATTCATCAAAAGGATCATTACTGGAGACGAGACGTGGGTTTATGAGTAGGACACGCAATCCAGACATCAGGCAAGTGAATGGCGTTCACCAAATGAGCCGAGACCAAAAAAACCACGTCGTTTTCAGTCAAAAAAAGAAGGCAATGCTGACGGTTTTCATGCATTACAACGGTGTAGTGCATCATGAATTTTTGCCAGAAGGCCAGACAGTAAACAAAGAGTACTATTTGAGCGTTATGAGACGTTTGCGTGAAGCAATTCGCCGAAAGAGACCAGAAATGTTGGCAGAAAACTCGTGGATTTTGCACCATGATAACGCACCGTCGCACAGTGCTATCTATCATTATTCGCAATATTTTGACGAAAAATGCAACAAATACCATCCAACAGCCACCGAATTCACCTGATTTGGCTCCCTGTGACATCTTTCTGTTCAATCGAGTTAAAAAACCATTACGGGGAACGCGTTTTAGCAGCCGAGAGGAAGTAATGGAAAAATCGCAGGAAGCACTGATGGACATAACGAAAACCGAATATAAAAAATGTTTCGAAGACTGGATCAAGCGCTGGCATAAGTGTGTTGCAGTCGATGGGGATTACTTTGAAGGGGACAATATAGATTTAGATGAATAAACTTGTATTTTTAATTTTCTGAATAAATTCCGGGAACTTTTTGATCAAGGTAATATTCTAGAAGGATTCCTATAAATATTGATGGGAATTCCTCTCTCAGGAATGGTGTTAAATGCTTTTAAGTGTTCAATTTATTATTTTTTTCTAATGCCTCCTTCCTATCTTCATTTGAAGAAACATGTCAGTTGTGGATTCTAACAAGAGTTGAAGTAATTAGTGAGATAAAGTAGAGACTGAAGAATTTAAGATAAGAGATAATTCAAATGGATAATGAAGTTTTGGAGTGTTAATTGTTGAGGGCATGGTACTAGAAAGGAAGACCTCATTAAGCCAGAAGACCCAGTATTAAGCTCAACGGCAAGTGAAAATCAACACATAAGTAGGATATTAATAAAAGGGGGCATTTTCTTGAAACCATGTTAGAATTATGGTTTCTAAAGAAAATAGTATCCTGTAAAGTGGCAGATTTCTCTTTCTAGAGGCGTTTTTCTTTCAAAAACCACATTAGGAAGTTACAAGTTGCATTGCAATGGTGATTGAATGATATTTCCTGCTCTGCTCCTGTTAATTGAAATTGAATCAAAGTACTTGAAACAGGGGGATAGGATTTTTCTCCAAAACCTGTCTTAATGCTCTTTAAATAAATGAAGCAGCAAGAAGTTATTGTAAACCCCTACTTGCTGATCATGTAATGAAGGACCAAATGATCAGAAATTTAAAGTAAACCTTTGCCACATATTAAATATGACCCTGTTAATTTAGACTATTTTATCAATGATTATAAAGCCTCTTAGCATAAATACCATCGCTCTCCAAGTGGTACACTTAATTAGCCCCTAAGCCAAAAAAGGGATGAAAGAGCTAATCAAAAGTTAAATAATTCTACTTGTGTCTTTTTACAGTTAAAAAATGGTCCATAATAAACTTGTTCTACAAAGACTGGCAGTAAATGCTGCTCTCAATGTTAATTTCCTGAAAAGACTTCAAAAAAGTGTCATCAATATGAAAAACAAATTTCTGCTACCTGGAAACTCCATCATGACAATGTGACTTACCACAATGTTCTATGAGCCAAGCACAAGGTATCTCCTTGTAAATTCTGATGAAAGCAGTCGTGAATGAAACCCATTTTTTAATCATTGAATTTATTCAATCAGCTTTGACAAATATCTTTTCAGGGGTCCGCAAAAAAGTCTTCTAGGGAGCATATCAGTCATTGCCAAGTATTTAGAAATGATAGGTACAGGACCAAGCGGAATAATTTTAAGGAGAGGGAATTATAAGTTTTTGCACACAGGTTTTCAATAAATTACTATTGCACGTTTTAAATTACAATTGCAGGTCAGAGCTAGTCTTCAAGTACAAGCTAAAATATTGAATACAAAGAGGGTGACTATAATTCAAATGAAAGCACTTGGCCAATTGTTTTGCTGAAATTAATGACAGATGTCAGTATAACTGTGAGATTCCTAAGAAAGTACTTTCAAAATGACAGCTAGGGCCTTCTTATTGTTTTGGGGCTACCATTTTATTTGTTAAGTATATGTTTATACCTTTGAATAGTTTGAAGTTGACTTTGAGTAGATTGAGTTGCGTTATTCTCAACATGACTCATAATTTCCTCTGCTGTTATACACATATATTAGGGTGAGAACATGCCTATTAATATAATTTAGGTACCTTTTAATGCTCTTATCACAATCTTGAGCTTAAGAGGTACGATTTTGGAAGGTTCTCTAATAATGGGCAAAGAACCTGAAAACACAATAGTTTTAACCAAATCTACCTAATCATGGTAATATATTTAGTTAAACATTACTAATAAAGTTCACTTTATTGTTTTACGGTAAAAATTCCAAAGTTTAATTTCAATCATGAGTCTTAATGATATTATTAATTCCAGTACAGCATCACTTAAAAATAATTAAAATTTTTGGTTGTTGAGCAAGATTAAATAAAATATACTGTTATGTTTTAGCTAACATATTGTTTAAAAGGAAAATTTCAGCTCCACAACTACTGTTACCATAAATGTGGACCATATTGAAGCATAAGAAAAGACAAGATTATTTGAAAGTAAGGAAGAAGGCTACAGAAAAATGTGTAGGCACACCCAGATAAGGGTATCATCATTTCAAAGCCAGCCACCATCAGAGTAAAATGGTATAAAGCCAACAAATAGCCACATAATGAAATACAATACATATAAAAGTGATAATATTATACAATGTGTTTCAGGACAAGATGTAACAGAAAAGTTAAAATGTTTTATAAAGAAAACTTGTAAATTTCCGGTTTATATGCAATTGAAGATTTTGCATCTCCAGATAGATACAATTCATATTTAATAAGCAAAAAATTCCCAAACCTGAACACTTTAATAGCTTTAAAATATGACCAAAAGAGAGGTAGCTAACCATTTTTGTATGAACAAATATGCGGGATCATAGTGTAAAAAATTACACTTTAGCTCCTTTTAAGCCTTTATAAATGCTTCTAGAGATTTGAGAGAATTTATCAAGTGCCTTTTGAAAAACAGGCTTGTATTACAGGCAAATATCTTAATTACTTTCTGAACTTTAGTCCAAAACTCAGAGACTGATGTTGAACAAAAAACATAAAAGTTTATCAAAATAAAAAATTCCAACTGCCATTTTGAGTGGGTTTTTTTAATTTAACATTTTAATTTTTATTTAATCTGGTTCAAAACTATGTTTATTTTGTATCATAGGCTCCTTTCTCCAGGGTACTCTGTTGAAAAACCGATGTAAAAAAATGAGAATGAGCATACTCATTTCCATCCCCTAGTATTGGAATTTCCTTAATTGTTCTGACTAAGAAGGAAAAGTTTTTTATGCCTATATACACTGGTGAATGTGTAAAATTCATTATTCTAAAAAGGTAAGAATGCTGTTATCATTCATAATGCACTCGATGTGAACAAGGGCCCTGGACCAGATGGTATTCCACCGTCTGTTTTACGTTATTGTTGAGATATCCTTGTCGAACCCCTTACTTTTTTATTTAATTTTTCCTTGTGTCAGGGTATCTTTCCTGGTATACTAAAATTCAGTCATGTAGTTCCTATTTTTAAATCAGGGGTCAAAGAAGATGTAATGAATTAGAGACCTATTTCTATACAATCATTCATTGCTTAAGTATTTCAGCATCTTGTTCTGAACCATGTTAGTCCTATCTTTAAATCTGTCATTCTGAATGAGCAACATGGTTTTTATGCTGGTCGATCCACCACCACTTATTTGATTTCCTTTCAGAATTATGTTATAAAGGCATTTAATGTTGGTTTGCAAGTCGATGCCATATACATGGATTTTAGCAAGGCCTTTGATACAGTTGGTATTAATCATCTTATTAGTAAACTCTATGCTTATGGTATCTCTGGTAGATTGTTAAAATGGTTTGATTGCTACCTTCATGACAGGAAGCAGGTTGTAAAAATAAAATCATACCTTTCAAATACATTTAATGTCACTTCTGGGATCACATTTGGGTCCATTTCTGTTTAATGTATTCATAAATGACATTGCAAGTGCAATCCATCATGTACAGTTTCTCCTATTTGGGGATGATTTAAAACTATACTTAAAAATTAAATCCTTAACTGATTGCCATGTATTGCAAAATAGCATAAATCAATTAACAAACTGGTGTTCTTACAATGTCTTGGAACTCAATATCAAAAATTGTAGCTGTATGTCATTCTATAGAAATAACACTCCTGTTTCATTCAAGTATTGCATCATGAATACACCTCTTGACCAAACTATCGAGATCAAGGATCTGGGCATTATATTTACTCATTCAATGACTTTTGACAAACATATTGATAGTAGTGTTAAAAGAGCTAATAAAATGTTGGGGTTCATCACCCGATTCACCATAGATATTTTTCATGTAACTTGCATCAAATCACTATTCACCATGCTTGTGTTACCAATTTTGGAACATGGCTGCATTGTGTGGTCACCATTTTATGAGTATCATATTAATAGGCTTTAAAAGGTTCAAAGATGCTTTATTAGGCTATGCATGTGCAAACTTGGTGTTGACATGTACAATATTTCATACCCGGATGCATACAAGAACCTGGGGATCTCAGTTTAAGATTCCCGGCGCATCTTGGCAGATATGATGTTCCTACACAAATTGTTGAATAATAGCGTGTCCAGTCCTGAACTTTTGGAATTAATCTCTTTACAAACGCCTTCTTATCCTACCAGGAGCAAGATATTATTTCACAGAGAATTTTATAGACGCAACTATATGTACCACAGCCCAATAGCTAGAATTCTGAGGGAAGGAAATGAACTTCCTCCTGAAATTGATTTCTTCACTATGAATGCTTTGCAGTTTAAGCGATGTTTGAGATACAATTTGTAATTGTGAAGAAATTTCTTTTTATAATATATATATATATTCTTAAATTTAAAAGGGTAATTGCCCGTGTATGAGCAATACATGTATGTATGTATGTTGTGCAATAAATAAATAAATTATGAAATGCTCAGGGGTTTGTTACAGTCACATTTAAAAAAATTAGGTTTTTGGAGAAATAACTATTCCTGCAGTACCGTTTTTTAAATCAAAGATGTCTAAAAATTAAAATTTTTAAATTGGGAAAACTTTCTAATAAAGTGTTCTAATTATGAGTTGACTCCGTGTGGCTTTTTAAATCCCTTTGGGTGCATTTTTAATTAGATACCTGAGAAGAGGTTACAGATTAATGCATACATATTTGTAGACCGCATTCAAAATGACCTTCACGACCATTCCTTGTGATATTTGGAATTCACCTTTTTTCTTAATATGCATGCATAATTTTTAAGTCATCACATTCATCCAGTATATTTTGAGGAGTATCTTTGACAAAAACATATTCTAGTGCTACAGCAAGGAAAGTTAAACCTTGTGCTGCTGTCAAATTTCAGTGAGAGAATGAAGAGGCATGAATATAAGGGATAAGTTTAAAAGTTCTCAACTTGACACAGGAATGGTATTCCAATCAGAGATATATTTATGCTTCTGGGTGCATGTGTGTTTAATTTGTAAGCAGAGTTCCAAATGGTTCTGCAAAATAGTTCCTGTAAACAAATTGTGGCATTAAATGATTTCTGATTAAAATGAAGAACTTGAATTTATTTCTGTAATAAAATTCTTCATTATAGAGGGATTAATATGAAATTCATATGAAGTTTACAAAAGTAGAGAGGGACTCATTTAATTTCAGCCGACCAAAACTGAGTTGCTGAATTTTCAACAGGGTCCAAAATCTCTTGGAGATGACCTCCCAGAAGGATAGCCATCAAGTGCTACTATACAGAAAAATATCAAAAAAAGATACAAAACATCATGTATGACATTAAGCCACCAAAGGGGCATGAGATACCTCATATGATGAGGATAGCAAAAGAAAAGTTGCAAATTAACTTGCAGTAAGGAATATGGTTGGGTAAGCTCTGGGCAAGATGAGTGCTGCATTTGTTAAAAGCCCTTTAAAAGCAATTTTCCCAGCAAAGTTTATTGTAAATTTCAGAAGTTACCAACACATTTAACCTTGCCACTCAGTGCCAAAGAAACCAAAGTGAAAGGCATATGTTTTGGCAAATTGCAAACATATCCAAACCCATGCATTTCAATCCCAGAATACCAACAATTTCATTTATATTTCCAACGAAGGGGCATTTCTCCAAAAGAAGCAAGAGAATTTCAGATAATTAAGTTTGAAATGTTTGGATGAGTAAAACTTCCTTCATAGACCCCATATTTTGCTCCTTAAACAGTGTGCTCTGGACTGAAATACCTTAAAGCCTCCTTATCTGGAGGGAAAATTCCACAAATTGTAACAGCATTCCAATCTTTATTTATATATAGAAAAAGATACTTAAAACTCTTAACTTCCCAATTCACTGTTTCAAAGACAACGTCAGCAACACAGTCCCAATAATGATCACTTAGAACTAGGGAATTCCCTTGCAGCTTTTCAGGAATAAAAAACAAAGTAACCAATGCAGATATACCTCAACTTCGTTTGAACTTAATATTGTGCAATTCAAAATTGATCCCTAAGAGATTTAATAATATTCAAATGAAAGATAGTGAATTAAAATTTTTCTTAACTGTTAATTTTTATTCAAAGAAGTTACACAAAACAGGAGAATGATGTTACCATTTTAAAAACTTGAAATAATATTATTATGATGGTCCTTGGTAGTGATATAATTATTTGAAAGAGTTTATGATCATTAAATAATGGTCATTAACAAAATTATGCACGTCATTCATACATTGCCTCTGTACTTCTTGGAAGAAGGATTTGTTTAATTCGAGCTCTTTAGTTTTTTACTAGTTTCTAAGCCTTCCTGTATTCAATGATGATGCACGGTTAATATTCTGACAAACATGTCACACTCATTTCTGCTTTCAAATGAATGTGGCTGAGAATGAGGCTCCAGTTAGGAGCATGAGTGAATGACTTTGAATATAATTTACATTGCTCCCTGATCATTTTGCAGTGTGTGACTTCATGTGTGACTTGAGATTATTCTTCTGAATGAATGCTTTAGAACATACGTTGCACCGGTGTGATTTTTCTGCAGTGTGTGTCATCATGTGACTCTTTAAATGACCTTTCTGAGCAAAGGCTCTCGAGCATATGTCGCACTTGTGGCTCTTTTCTCCAGTGTGTGTCAACAAGTGCTTCTTAAAATTACTACTATGTGCAAATGTTCTTGGGCACATCTCACACTTGTGCCTCTTTTCGCCAGTGTGTGTCGACAAGTGAATTTTTAGATTACCTTTCTGAGCAAATCCTTTAGAACAGATGCTGCACTGGTATGGCTTCTCACCAGTATGTGTTAACAAGTGCCTTTTTAGATCAATATTCTGAGTAAATGCTCTGGAGCATATCATGCACTTGTGGCTCTTTTCACCCGTGTGTGTCAACAAGTGCCTTTTTAGATAATAATAATGAGTAAATGCTCTTGAGCATATCTCACACTTGTGTCTCCTTTGACCAGTGTGCATCAACAAGTGCCTTTTTAGATTACTATTCCGAGTAAATGCTCTTGAGCATATTTCACATCTATGTGGCCTTTCTTCAGCATGTGACAAAATGTGCCTTTTTATCTGCATCTTTTGAAAAAAACCTTTCAAACATATTGCACATTTAAACGGTCTTTCTGCAGTATGTGAAGACTTGTGGATTATGAGTTTACTCAAAAATTGGAAGTTTTTGGTGCAGAATTCACATTGGTAATTTTTTTTCACAGCATGCACCAAGTTGATGTGACTTGCAAGGTCATTTTTACTGTCAAATGCCTTTGAGCAAGAGTCACAATTGAATTGTGGGTCCTTCCTAACATGCACACGCAAGACATGATCTTTGAGAAGGTCCCTTTGTGCAAATTCCTTGTAGCAAATTTGACAAGCATGCAATAAAATGCCTCCTGCATCCTTCCCTGCAACATCTTGTTTCTTGTAATTATCTGAAAGATTTGAAGAAAAGGAATCTTATTAATGAAAAATTATGTACCTGCAATGCTGAAAATATTTGTACTCAATACAAAAAGGTAAGCAGAATATAACAGCTTCTATAATACCTTTTCAGAAGAATTTTGCCAGGAAATTGTTTTCTTGAGTTTTTACAATCAAATAATCCATTGAAGTTCTATTTTAAATAAGCAAATCTAAAATACATATACCTGTTGCTCCATTCCCTGATTTTATGAAATCATGTTTAAGAATTATTTTCATGTTCCATTAAAATTATTTCATCTAATTGCTGATTTAAAACTTTTAACACCAAGCAATTCAAATTATGACCCTTGCACAAGAGTTCACCAATTTACTAAACTAATGGCTTGTTTCAACCAACATGCACATTCCATGAGCACCTAATTGTTGACTTTAAAAAGTAAATATTAAAAGTAGCAAACTTTTGTATCAAATTCTGTCAATAAAAGAGGACTAAACATATTTATACTATGTTACTTTTTAGTTTACTAATATTTGGCTTTCAAGTGTTATTCATGAGCAAAGGTTATGACACACAGAGAATGTACAAAGATTAAGAGGAGAACAGAGAGAGAAGCAGTAAAATGAATATAGTTTTCTGGTGGTAAATTAACTTATAAACAAAAAAATTATCAAGAGAAAGGGTTCAATGCCATCATGCTTGAGATTTCCACTAATGTTTACTTGGCATGTACAAATGCCTAGAAAAATAAATTTGTAAAATAATTTTGAGAAGGAATAAGAATATTCCCTGTATTAAAAGAATGGAATATGAGAAAAGACAAATGTTTAAAGAAAGGAAATTCATTTCCTAGGGAATAGATAATCAAATGAAATTAACTCTGCGTGGCTGTTTTTTACCAAAAGCACAAAGTCCCACAATAGAAGTTAAACTACTAAAATTTCAAAATGTAAAATAGGAACTAGAAGAATGACAATCTTTATTATATAATAAAACCATCAATTCATTCATGGACCAAAAACTAATCAGGTAAAATGGTCAATTTAGTGAGTGATAAAGTTATTCACCTGAAATAATATGTTTAATACTTAATTTATTTATTGCTTCTATTTAACTATGTATAATTACTATAAGTATGGCAATCTCTGATTTCCAACTGAAACATACGGTGCCCTTAAAATTACTTTTATTTATAATTTTGATATAATTTATCCAAAAAAAAGACCTTTCACATTTTCTGGCATAACTTTTCCTATAGTGGTCCTTTAGATTGCTAAAATTTTTAACAACATACATATTTTACACAGGAAATTAAAGAAAGAAAATAAAATCCCTACTTTAACTTTTCTCTCAAAAAAACAACTAAAAACATATTTATGACTTAAAAAGAATTTTTTACCAGGTATATCGTCAGAAAACAAATTTTATGATGCTTCTTTCAAACAAAAGAAAAGTATCAGTGTATAATATGTGACAATTCTTTTGGGTTTAAGAGAAAACTATAATGAACCAAGTTATTATTACCAAATTAAAGTGTCACTAAAAGTTATGCTGAACAGCTATTGCTAGCTGCTTGCTAGCTTTTCACAAGATCAATTATTAAGCACTTCTGTGTCATGACTATTTCAAATGGTGCTTTAATAAAAAATAAGAATTAAATAGTATGATCTTGTTTTAATCATGGCCAGATAATTCTGACCCAATTACATGCACTAAAATAATTTTAAAGAATAAATTACATTTACTTTAATATTCTTTTTCTTGGTATTTTTAATATTTCACCATCTAGCAATGAAATAAATATAGGTCCAATTGGCAAAATTACAACCTCCGAGTCAACAAGATAAGTGTATATTAAACCATGCCAAAATAACTCATTAGGACCTAAGAATTAATAATATGTTAGTAGTTACTAAACCTACTTTTGGCTGCAAAAATATCTATCACCCAAACATTACCATAGTGAGAATAATATTTTTGATTTTTGTGACTTCATGTTATGTTATTATTTGGCTTTCTGGTTCAATTATGAAATTGGGAATTATGGAAAGATTAGGACTAATTCCGGGCTGAAATATCTCTTGAATTCGAGAAATGAAATATAATATATTAAGGTGCAAACTTTTTAAAAAGTCAATTATATCTCATAAGGACTTTGATAAGGACTAGGAGGTTAATTCCCAAAAAAAACCAGAACCTAAATAAGCAAAGAGGATATATAAAATAAAGAATACAAGCCATTTCTATAAAATGACAATATCTGAAACTATTGTGTTATACACAAGAAAAAATTACATTATTAAGGAATAATAAACAAAACTAAGGAAATACTGAAACTGCAAATTTTGGATCTGAACAATTAATAAACTAATGGCATTGACAACTATGGCATGATAATAAGGCTGTTCTTAAACAAAAGGCTTCAGACTTTTTTAATAGAAAATGGTTAATTTTTTGTGTGAATGCACTTACAGGGTCAGTATAATAGGCATAAGGACTGGCTTGTTTTAGCCCAAATAGAGCATTTGATAGGTGTCTGACTTGTAGGCTTAGTAGAAGATATCCCCAAAAATAATAAATATTAGTTTAGTTGGCTCTGTGCATGTATTGAGAAAGATGGTGGATATTAGTTATGACTGATTTTTTTGTTTTCATGCAAGCAATGAGTGCATATGGGAGCAATGCTCTAGTTCAAGATTTTAAATTTGTAGACCTGGGACTAATAAAACAGGCTTATCCAGATAATGTCTTAAGCCAGAGAAGTTTTTGAGTGGCACAAAATATTAAAGGAAGGGGGACAACTTGTTAAAGATAAGGGCCACGTAAGACACCTGACAACCCCTCCAACTGATTATCAGGTATCAAAAATAAAACTGTTTTTCACTCTGATATGCATTTAATAACCTCCCTTATTAGTAAAGAATCCAGCCATTTTGGTGGAACCAACATTAACAGTTTCATGAGGATCTTGTATTAAAGGAGGTATGTGAAAAGTTGGTGGCAAAAGTCTTGAGCAAGGAACAAAAATATAAAGAAGCTTCTGACATAATTTGCCATTGCGATGCTCTTAAAAGCACTGACCTGGCTCTACTGTCCCTTTTCTTGTTTTTGAAATAAAAAGATAGAAAAAAGATATCAATTATTCTCCAATCTAACATTTCAAGTACTGATGATAAATGCTGAAACAATATTCCAGAAAATGATTTTCAGTAGACTTTTGACAAGTGGCAGATAAACCAACTAGGTATATTAATGCAGGATGAGCATATTCTCAATTTATTTATGTAGCTGTGAGGATAACATCATTGTCTTTTGATTTTTATAGCCAACAATTATACTTATTGTATGGATCCTGCTTAATTTTAAACCCAAAATCCCTAAAGAGAATAGTTAATGGTTAAATATTCAAAACAAAATAATTGGAATACCTTTTGAAAAAGTTTTACTACAAGTTAAGACCATAGTAAATAAACCTGGAGTTAAATTGATCAGTGTACTAAAACCTTGATGAGGGAAACTTCAAAACTGAGCTAGAATAATCAACAATTTCAATTACAATCTTGGTCAAAAGGGGTAAAGATCCTTGACTGTTAGTATGAAATGTAAATAAGGCAACCATGGAATATTTAAAGTTCAACATATGTATCAGATTGGTACTCAAATTATTAAAGTTTGAAAACAAGAGGGACTTAGAAAATAACAACCTGCAGTAGTGAAATGAAATCTATTATATGCAGTTTATTTTATTTATTTTTAGGATTTTTGCCCTGTCAATGGCTGCAAAAGAGCATTTTATTTTGCAACATATTCTGTTTCAGTTGTTCTCAAAATCATAAACAAAAGGAAAGAGAATAAGGCAATCAATAACTTAGAGGATGATCAGTTTGGATAAAGGAAGGCGGGAGGTACATGTTATGCCATTGCAGTAATGAGATTATTAATCAAAAGGAATAATGAACATACCCAGGAGTTATTTGCCTGTTTCTTAGATTTTGAAAAAGCTTTGGATAGAGAAAATTGGGAAAAAGTAATGACTATAATGGAGAAAAAAGGAATAGATTGGAGGGAAATACGGCTAATGTGCAACCTATTCATGTCCCAGACTGCTCAGGTGCAAGTTGGGAATGAGGAGTCCAGATGGGCAGTGTTAGAAAGAGGTGTAAGGCATGGTTGTCCATTATCACCATTGCTGTTCAACATGTATGCAGAGGAAATGAATAAAGAGGCATGGGAAGAACTGGAGGTAGGAATGAAAGTGGGCTGATGACCAAACTTTGTTAGTCAGTCAGCCATGGGGCTGCAAGCATTGCTTAGTGAATTGGCAATTCAGTACAACAGGTTGGGATAAGAATCAATATTGATAAAACAAAAAATATGCAATTTTCTAGGATGAAAAAGGCTAAGCTTAACATTAAATAGGATGGCAAAAACTAGAGCTGGAAATACAGTTTAGGTATCTCAGTATTGATTGGACCAACACAGCAAAAGTAATAGGGACATAAGGATAGGAATTGCATTAGGTGAAGGGATGTTGAGCAAGGACATTATGAAAAGACTCTTTAGGAAACTTTGATATGGAGGATAGCAATATACAGTGCAGAAACGTGGTCATTGAAACAGGAGGATAGACATTGCCTGAAGGATTTTTAAATGTGGGTGTGGAGAAGAATGGAGAGGGTAAAATGGATAAAGAAGAAAATAAATGAGGAAGTGCTTGGTAAAGTGGGCAAAGAAAGATGTTTGCTGGGAGATATCTTATGAAGGGAGGAAAAGTTGCTGAAGGGATTACTGACTTGCAGCCGGATGTTGAAGACTAATGGAGGGTAGAATGTTAGGCAAATAAGGAAAGGGAAGGATCAGAATAGGGATGTTAGACTGGATGATGAGAGGAAGAAAGTACTCAGAGCTGAAGAGGGACCTGATATAGCATAGGATGTGGTGTTTTGCTAGGGGTCACAAATTATTTAATTAATATTTATGTCTTACCATAAACCTACATTGACCAGTAGATTACCTGATAATAATAATTCTGTTACAAATTTATTCTGTTTTAAATATTAAACCATCAATTTTTGTAATTAGTCATAACATTGTATTTGACCTTTTAGGTATTTTCAAAATATTGAAAATGCAAAAGGAAGACAGCAGAGTCTCCAGCTCCTCTCACCTTGTGTCTTCAACTGTTCCAATGTAACTCCACCCGTCTCCTGCAAAGTATCATCATCACATTCTTCCTTATTGTCTACTTCTTCATCAGAGAATAAATGCAATTCTAAGTCTTCTAAATCATCCTGAAAAATACCAACATAACCAATGTAGATTGCATCCATGTAAAACATTAATAGAATGCCCAAAAAACTTTTAAACCTAACCTATAAAATTATACAAGGTTTACAATTTAACATTCCAATCTAAATTAATAATTTTAGCATGCATTTATACAGAATATTTGTCTTTTCAATTTCTTCAAAAGCATTAACATCATTCATTGAACCTTCTAACATCAAATGATATTGCCATTGTTTCAATTCAAGTTTAGAGAAGGTAAATTATAGGAGAGCTTACTGTTACAATGTAAGTAATCCTTTGATATCCATGGATTAAAAACATAAAATGAAAATATTTAAATACTCTTAACAAGAAAATGCCTCAACATTATTAATAATAGTTTTGGTCCACCAATGAAATTAAATAACACATGTAATACAGAGAATAGGTCTGGTAGCTTATTTTTCTCATAGCAATAAGCTTCTTTAACAAACTATAAGAAGTCATCACATTGTCTAATTGGAATCATGATCTTGTTCAAGAATACAACCAGCTCATTTTGAACTTAGCAAGCCCCAATTTATCACCAAAGAACACTATCTAAAGCTCCACTCATATATCATGATACTTATGGCAAGGATATCCATTTTTATTTATTTTGACAGATGGTCAAAATTTCAAAATAAATTTATCAGGAACAAACATCTTGGGAGCTAATTTCTTCAAGGTACTCTGGTACTTAAATCATTTGGAAGTCCTTCATTTTCTTAAATACAGAACATTTGATACTGTTAATAGTTGATTTGCATGAAAGTATTTTTCAATAAAGTTATTAAAGATTTTTATACATCAGTCTTTGCATTTAAAGAAGGATTTAGCCATGAAGAACCACATGGAAGGCCATTTCATCTAATAACACTACCTTAGATTGAAAAGCCCTGCACCCAGGATATAACATAATGTTTAATGTTATGAAAGAGCGTTCGTTATGAAAGCAATGCATAATAGCTTTCTTTCCTTACCTGAATCTCAACTTCTTCACAGTTATCATCATCCATCAAATCCACATTAGTGTTGGCTGAACAATTGTCCTCTTTCTCAATTGATGACTTTTGTACTGAATGGTTAATTCCTTTCATTGAACTTCTCAACGCCATCAAATTTCTTCTTTTATCATTCACCAAATCAACACCCTGGCTCTCTGAATCCTTCTGAAGGCTTGGGAGCACACACAGCTCCTAAATAAACATAAATAATCAAAATCAACACCAAGATGTTTGATAAGTAAATATAAAGTTCACCTAACAATAAGCCCCATATTGGTATTACTTAAAATTATACGAGGGTCATCCGGAAAGTAGTACCCGTTCGTGAAATAAAGACACAAAAGTAAATATTAACAAACATAAAAAAATTTATTTGAAAGAGGATACTTTAAACTACTTCTCAACATAATCTCCAAGCAAATTAAGGCATTTGTCATAACGTGTGACAAGTTTCTGTATTCCTGCTGCATAGTCCTTCGCCTCCAGCTCATTGAGATACGCGAGGGACCCATCTTGCACAAATTTTTGCATAATGCAGATGGTGTTTAACAATTTCATGAACAATTGTTCGAGAAACATTGGGAAAATGCTCACAGATGTCATCAATTGTGACGCGCCGATCGTTCCTCACGAATTCGTCAACTGAGCTCACCAGTTGGTCTGTAATGACAGACGGTCTCCCGGAACGCTCATCGTCGTGTGTGTTCCCCCTCCCCATGTTGAAGTTGCGACACCACCGCCGAACAGACGACTCGTCCATTACATTGTCTCCATACACCTCCTTTAATTGGCGATGAATATCACATGGGCGAACGTTTCTTGCATTGAGGAATTTAATCACTGCCCTCACTTCACAACTGGCGGCGTTCTCAATTTTTTTAAACATTGTAAACAATCACAGAAACAACACAGGCAATGCTAGCGTCACGCAACTTGGCTCAGAGAAGGCAGACAAGGCACTGAAGCTATCTGACCTCGTCCAGCGGCTACTCGCATCATCAGCACTTCATGCGGCACGAACGGGTACTACTTTCCGGATGAACCTCGTAATATTCATAGACATATCATAGAAAGAAAAGATAATATACTTTCCCTAGGTTAACTATTGTTTCTGAATGAGAAATTTTGTGCATCATTTACGTTTGCATAGAAATAGCAAACTTTGAATGATACTCAGAAATATTTGCTAGGCCATCAAAACCAGGAAATATGGCCATTTCAACTGTATAGCCATTTGTCAAATTATCTAAAAGGTTTTATTTTAATCTATAACATTAATGGGAAGGGAATATAAGCAAAAATTGGATAATTAAAATGATTATAGACAAATAAGACTTTTTTCTAACACGATATATCAAAAAATTAACTTTCAGGTTTGAAATATTCACATCTAAGGTAAGGTCACTGTTTTTCCTTCATCTTAATTTGTCCAGGCATGGAACTCATTTCCATGTGCAAAATATTAGTGATCTGCTAAATTCTGAACCAATAGGTACTGGTCAATTTGACGGTGGGTTATGTTGGTTGGCAACATGACAGTGCACACCTTTATTAAAAAAATTTGCTAACATTAAAGACTGTAATAGTTTTATCTGCAATATTTTATAGGTTAATATAAACAGAGTAAGGTCTGCAGTTATGGCCTTCTGCAACATTTAAAAAAAGATAACAGTTAAGAATGCAATTAAAAAACATGAAAATTAAGTAAAATGATTGAATATTCTTCCTAATTAATAAGATTTCCATCAGGCAATTTAAGATTGAAAGAAGTATCCGTCATTTAATTTTATGCTTAGGACGTGGTCATTCAGAACTTTGTACCTGAGGAAGGAACTGCATTTTACATTTTTTCACCTTAAAGTGCTGAATGGGCTAAGAAAATGTGTCAACAAGGTTAAGAAAACCAACAGAAAATTCATGAAATTATATTTAAAAAAACATTTATGACACCTCAAATTAGCCTTACCATGTCACCTATTACTGTTCCTTCAAAATGAAAACTCTTAAAAAGACATTTTAATATGGTTCTTCAATGCCAAACAAATATCCGTTCTATTTTAAGGTATTCACCAGTTGAAAAATGAAGCATTTGCAATAACAGCACATATATCACCAAAATAATTAGGTTATATTGGTGCCATTATGGTTAGAATGGTTCTTAAATACCTCAGAAGTCCCTTCTTGATTCTCTTCACTGTTAACCAAATCCCTATGCCTGGCTGGAATTTCAACAGTCTCCTGCTGTTCAACTGCTATTTTATCCATGTCTACAATCGTCTGCAAAGTTAGTTAAATGGTGAGAAAACAGTAAAAATAAATGATTTTAGGTATAATTTAAGGATTTTATTATTTTCTTAGTATATATGGAATTCAAAATTAATTAAAAGTGCTTTTTTCCTAAAGTATGATGCATTTGGTATTAAATTTTCAATATTTAACTTAAACAACTATTTTTTATGTATAACATCACTAGGTATCA